>NW_005841902.1:115340-184380 GCF_000455745.1 Alligator sinensis | reverse complement strand
CCTCCGGACACTTAACTTTTTATTTTCATTTTTTTTGGCTGCATTCCCAGACACTTATCTTTGTAGTTAATATACACAACTTTTTCTTCGTTCCCTAGCTTTGCCTTTTGAAATTAGCCCTGTCCTAGCAGAAATGTCTGCTCCTACACCCAGCAGCTGGCATGAGGATGCCTCTCAGAACTTCCCCATTACCCATGGCTTGAGGGTTCACACCCCTCCCTACATCAGGGTCGACATCTGCATAGATGCCCTTGCTAGTCTCCTGGGACAGCATAACATACATTATGCAGGTCATGTTAACACAGTCCCAATGATTTACCTGAGTGATTCCACCCTACTTAACAGGGTGTGCGCAGAGGGCCTGGACATTGCGGGCACACACTATTTTGTCCCTCCCCTAGACACCCCAGCAGTGAGGGTGGTGATTTCTAATGTGCCCCCACATGTGACCAATCTGGAGCTGGACAAGGAATTCGAGCCCTATAGGGTTCTTACAAGTTCCTTTTGCCGACTGACAATAGGAAGTAAGAACCCAAAACTGAGGCATATCTTATCTTTTCAAAGGCAGGTTTTCATGTTTCTCAGGGAGGGCCCATGGTCTCTGCCTCAGTCCTGGAGCCTCATGTTCAATGGGCAGAGGTTTGTCATCTATTTTTCCTTTGGGGAGACCACGTGTTTCCAGTGCGGTAGCTCTTCTCACCTAGCAGCTCAGTGCCCACGGGGGAGATCAGCCAGAACATCGGCAACTGCAGCAGCACCGACGGATGGCGAATCCACTTCTGGGATGCAGGCCTGACCCAGTGAGGCTGGGAGCTTTTCCCGACCTCCTACCCCTGTTCAATCTGAGGGGGCTGGAGTCTCTGGTGTGAAAGCGCCATCCAGCAGAGGGGTTGGGACTAGGTCCCAACCCTCCCCTTCACTCATTCCACCTACAGTGCCCACCCCCACCAGTACAGAGACACCACCAGGGGGGCAGGCTGATGCTTTCCACTTCCCCCCTGCCTGCCCTGACTGCCCCGATTGAGGTGGCTGGAGTGGGATTGTAGCGCCAAGGCCCTGTCAGATGATGGGGCTCAGGCCTCCTCCCAGTTGCCCTCCACCGCGGCCTTGGATGAGGTGGATCACCCTGGGGAGGCAGGCCAGAAGCAGTCTGGCCCATCCTCTATGACGGGTGGGCCACTTGCCACAAAAAAGAAGAATAACAAAGAGAAGAAAGTGAAAGGGACCACTCAGGACACCCCATCCCTGCTGAGACCTTCCTCATCTGGTGCTGTGGGGGCCCCCGCTGGAGAGCCTGGACCCATTCTGTCTGTCATGTCAGGGGCCTTGTTGACCGGGGATGGGGGCAGCTTGGAGATGGGGGAGGCAAAGGCACGGGTCACTAACCCCTCGCCTGTCTCCCAGCTTCCAGAGGTGGGTGGCAGTAAAAGCTATGCACAATGTCTCTCTTCTGGAGATCTGACCCAGGGGGCAGCAGAGGAGTCTGCTCAACTCTTGGTCACGTCTCAGGCTACTGAATTAGATGGGAGGCTAGTGAGATGGAGATCCAGCTTTCTGAGTGTCGCAAGTGACCTCAAGAGCAGGATGACTTCTCTCCCCCCAAGAAGGTGGGGATTGCTCTTTGAGAGCCAGTGCTTGACCTGGATGATCAGAGGTGGCTGATGGGTTTAGATATTGAGGGTGTAGATGCTGCATTTGTGGGTGAGCTCCCAACTAGGGTGCAGCCTCGCTGTGCGTCTGTCAGAAACGTGCAGCCCATGTTGGCAGACCCCCCCTGGGCCGGGCCAGACTATGGGGGACTCCTGACCTTTTTGAAACAGACTAAAGGACAGAAGAAAATAATGAGGTGCATCACCCAATGGTGTGCAGATCCTAAATTTTTATCAAGGCTGCCAGAGCTGCGGCCAAACTTATGCAACAAGATCTAGGCACTCGGCAGATGGCTTATTGTCTGGAGAAACTCGCACAGTGGGTGAGAGACGAGTGGGGCCTGGTGAGGTCCCTGGAGTAGAGTAGGGCATGATAGGCCTTTTCCAACCTCTCTCTGCTTTTTGCTCTGCTCTCAGGGTCTCGCTTTTCTATCTACACCTTACCTCACTCTTCCTCTTCCGTACCCACACCCATGGCAGCCACAACTATTGGTACTTTTAACATCAATTGCTGTTGAGATCCAGTGAAACGGGAGGCTGTCCTGGAGCTCCTGCATCAGAAGTGGCTGGCTGTCACCTTCCTCCAGGAGACGCATTCTGACAGGATCAACTAGTTGGCTTGGCACACTGCCTGATGAGGCCACTTGTTCTTGAGTCATGACACCAACCTTAGCGCTGGGGTTGTGACTCTCCTATCATCACAACTACAGCATGACATGGCGGTGGTGTGAGAGATTGTCCCTGGCTGCCTGCTGACTATCTGTGTAACCCTAGCACAACACCACCTGCTACTCATCAACGTTTATGCACCTACTGATGGCCAGGAGAGGGTCACTTTCTTTGAGACCTTGGCTGTCTTTTTGCATGATTTTAGTCAGGATGACGACTTGCTCCTCATAGGTGGGGACTTTAATTGTACCACTGACACTCCGTGCAATCGTACAGGGCCTGAGCCTCACCTGCCCTCAGCCCACAAGCTGTAGTCCATCTTGGAGACTGCAGGTCTCATTGACATTTGGCGAGACCTGCACCCCAACATGCACCAGTACACCTGGGACAGGATAAGTACCGGTGGTCTCACTATGGCCTGCCTCGACTGCCTTTATGTCACCAGGCACCATCTTCCACTCCTATGCAGTGGCCGCATTATTCCCTCAGGCCTGTCAGATCATGGCCTGACTTGCTGTGAATTGAGCCTGCTAGGGAGAACCTGCACGTGAGTACCCTATTGGTGCTTCGACGTTAGCCTGCTTCAAGACTCTTACTTCTGGGACTGCTTTGCCAACTTTTGGCGGGGTTGGGAGGCCACAAGACTGAATTACTACTCCTGGAAACTATGGTGGGATGTGGGCAAGGTACAAATCTGGGCTTTTTGCCACAGATGAGCTGTGCTGCTGTATTAGAGAGCTAGAGGAAGATGTGGTAGAGCTTGAGGCTGCCCTGCTGGCTGCCAGCAGTGAAGCAGTGCTGCACAAGAGCCTCCGGTTCTGTAGGAAGTGCCTGCATGACTTGGTGGAGAGTGCAGCCTGTGGAGTGAGGATCTGCACCCGCTGCCAAGAGCTGGCTGAAACAGATGCCCCAACCCACTTCTTCAACCTGGAGCAATGGCAGGCAGCGAGCAAAGTCTTAGATCATCTCAAGACCCCTGAGGGCCAGGTAATCACTGAAGTATATGAGTATGCTGTTGCCTTCTATTGTGATCTGTTTGCAGCTGAGCCGTCCTGCCTTAAGGCCACGCAGGAACTCCATGCAGGCCTGCCAAATCTTTGTGCCCTGGAGGCCAGTGAGCTTGAGCAGGAATTGTCTGTGGAGGAGCTGGCAGCTGCCGCAGATGGCTTCACCTCTGACAAAGCCCCAGGCCTCGACAGGTTACCTGTTGAGTTTTACAAGACTTTCTGGCCTCTTCTCGGCCCCTGTCTCTTGCGTGTTTTCCAGAAGAGTCTTGCCGACAAGGTCTTGCCAATCAGCTGCCACCGTGCAGTGCTTACACTGCTGCTCAAGAAAGGAGATCTTGGCTGCATTAAGAACTGGTGGCCGGTCTCCCTGCTGTGCGCGGACTACAAGATAATGGCCAAAGTGCTGGTGACTTGCCTCCACACTGTCATGGCCTCTGTCACTGGGCCTGAGCAGAGCTACTGTGTGCCAGGCAGAACCATCCAAGACAACCTGTTTCTGCTGCACAACCTACTTACAGCCAGCAAACTCTTTGGCCTAGACATTGGCTTCATCTCTCTGGATCAGGAGAAAGCCTTTGACCGGGTGGACCATGCCTATCTCTTTCAGACCCTGGAGGCCTTTGGCTTTGGGCCCCTTTTCACCGGAGCCCTCTGGGTCTTGTATCAAGACACTTCCAGTCTGCTCAAGGTGAACGGGGTGGCTTGTGCCCCGTTCCCCGCATGCAGAAACATCCATCATGGCTGCCCCCTGTTGGGCATGCTCTATGCCCTGGCCATTGAGCCACTGCTGCATGCACTGCTGTGCTGCCTGAGTGGTGTGTGTCCATTGCCCCTCCGCTCCGGCTATCAGCATATGCAGACGATGTGACCATCTTCCTTAACACCCAGGAAGATGTGAAGGCCCTGACAGACTGCCAGTGAGCCTACTAACGCGCCTCCTCGGTCTATATCAACTGGGCCAAGAGTGATACCCTGCTGTTTGGTGTGTGGATCACCACGACCCCCCCATGATTTGCCACAGGGCTCCACCTGGCACTGTGAGGGCCTTAAGGTCCTGGGCATGTTCCTAGGGCTATCAACCTTCATGGCGTGCAGCTGGGACGGCCTAAAGGAAGGGGTAGAGGCCCACCTACAATGATCCTGGCACCTACCCAGCCTCTCCTACCATGGATGTGTCCTCATCACGAACAACCTGGTGATGGTGACCTTGTGGCACTGGTGCACTGTACTTGATCCACCACAGGACCTACTCGAGAGACTCCAGCGCCTCCTGGTAGAGTTTTTTTCTGGGATGGGCACCACTAGCTTCCATGAGCTGTCCTTTACCTACCTGTAGCTGAGGGGGGCCAGAATTTGGTTGACCTTGAGAGCGAGGTGGCCGCCTTCCACCTGCAGGCTCTTCAATGATTCCTGTACAGCGAGGAGTGACTACCTTGGCAACTACTGGAGTGCCGGTTTCTGCAGAGGGTGGGGGCCCTCAGCTTTGACTGGGAGCTCTTCCTGTTGGACCTCACACTTTTGAACTGAGCGGTGCTTCTGGCTTTCTACTGTGGCATGGTACAAGCCTGGCAAGCCACTTTCCACTTCCAGCCCCAGGCCCATCACCTGCAGTTCCTGCAGCTGCTGAGGGAACCTCTGGTGCACAACCCAGCTCTGAGGCACCCCGTGCCAAGCCTGGCCTCTGCCAGTCTCATGGCTGTTCTCATCCAGGCGCATGTCCTCCACCTGAGACATGTTCTTGACCCCACTCGGTTGGCCTGGCTCTCACCCGAGGCCTTGGCCACCCAGCTGGGCATACGCTCCATCTGCAGCGTGAGCCATCTCCTGTGTGACATCCAGGCTGCCCTTCCATTGGAAGCAGCAGCCACCCTGGACAACTATCTTTGGGTGGGTCGGGTCCCCTGTGCTGCAGATGTCCTGAGTGAGGTTTTTCCTGCACTACCAGTCACCCCGGCAATGGTTGGCAAGCTGGCTGGTGACCCTGGCACCCTGCTGATGCTCTCTGTGCCTCAAGACAGTGACACGAGTTGCCCCTTTGCTTTTCTGTCACGTAGAAGCCTATATACCTGGGTGGTTCATGTCCACCATGCCCAAGTGCTGGTGGGCCATCCAGATACACCGTGGCGACAGCACCTGGGGCTGCCAGATTCCCCACCAGCCCACCCGGCATGGCACACATTGTATAAGCCGCCAACTGCCAATAAGACTGGTGACCTGCAGTGGCAGTTGCTGCATGGCATCCTAGCCACTGGCACATCTGCATCCCACTTTGACCCAGCCACCTCAACGGCCTGTCCCTTCTGCACAGGGGGTGTTGAGGACACCCTCTTTCATGCCTTCTTCGATTGTCTCTGCCTGCGGCTGCTCTTTCTCCCCCTCAAGCCGCTGCTGTGAGCGTTGGGCAGGAACTTCTCGGAGACCACCTATGTGTGCTCCTACCCATACCGGGCAGCTGAGAAGGGCCCTGTCTACTTGGACAAATTTTTACTGGGTCAGGCCAAGATGGCCGTCCTCAAGAGCTCCCAAAATCAGCTTGCTGGGACCGGTTCAGATGATGCCCTGCAGCTTTTCTGCCTCCTGTTGCAGGCGCACCTCTTGCTGGAGTTTGAGTACGCTATGCTCCGGTGTGTGGTCCCTGCCTTTGAGACACGCTGGGCCCTTGAGGGAGCACTGTGCCATGTGGACAATGGCCATCTCAAATATGTGTTCTGATGTCATGACCGGTCTGGGCAACGGGGCTGGCTCGGTGTTGGACTATGACTTCCAGCTTGTGCCGCGTATTGGGCTCTCACCAGACTGCTTTTTTGCTTTCTTTTTGTGTGGGAAGTTGAAGGTGTTGTCACATGTATGATTGGATAGAGCAGGGTATGAATTGTTTATTTATAGTTATGACCACGTGGCCGGCACTCTGACTGCATAACTAACATGTAAGACAAGACACGGAATGTAGCGAAGGTGTCTGTCTTGGTGTGATGTGATGAATGCAATGACATGGTGTTCTTGGTTTGATAATAATTTGTTTGTGTTTTGCTTTGTAAGCAGCCAACCTTTTTGTCTCCCTGAACCCCTGAATAAAGTAGTTAAAAAGTCAAAGTCCTTCCTTAATTCTGACATTGGGAGCCACCTTCTTCCCCCATGCTTGTTTCCATCTTACCCTGTCAGAGGGTTGTGGTAGCCAGCTGTGAATCTGGGTCCCAGGCGCACAGCCCACTGCTCTAAAAGGTTGAGCTCCTCTCTGTTAGATGACTTGCTTTTAAATAAGAAGTAATACAAGTTTCAAGTAATGGTGCAGCTTTGGCATAAAGAAAGAATATATAGTCTTGGAAGTTACAACTGGTATTATTTGCATTTATTTTCTCATTTTAAATGTTGTCTATTTAGTTGGTATTTTGATGTCCTATTTGTATATGGAACTTGATCACTACATATATTTTAAAATCACTTAAAAATCTGAGGATGTGATATGCCTGAACCAAAACCATGCAAAAAATGCCATATTATTGAATCACCAGTGTACATTGAAGAGATTCTGAATCTAAACTTTAATCTCAATATTTTACCTTTTCTCATTCATGTCTTCATTGTACAATGAACTTAAACTCTAGGTCCTGACATAGTTGAACCTGATGGGTGCTAAATTTAAAGCCTTATCTAATTTCCATTTCAGAAATAAACCCATTTTTTGTGGGTTAACTGAAAGCCTTTAATGAACACCCCCAAACTCTTGATTGTCTGACATTCAGATTTAAATGTAGTGGCTACAGTTTCTCTCTCCCTAACTTTATCTGTGTATAAAAATAAACAATCTGATGTCAATTCAGAAATGGTGTGTACTACAGGGATTAATATCCTTAAAATATCTTCCCTCTCCATAGAACGGGACGGTTAGTATTTCATGCTACTGTTTTGTAAATGCTACCCTAAAGCAAGCATCATAGTATTGGCTAGTCTGTGTGTCCAATGTGTCTAACTGTAATCATATTCCAACTTACTCAAGTACATGCACTGGTCCAGACCTGCAGGGAGCAAACCAGGAAAGCCAAGGCTGTGACTGAACTCCAACTAGCTACAAGTATCAAGGACAATAAAAATTCCTTTTTTTAGATATGTGGAGAGCCAGAGGAAAAAGCAAGGGTAACATTGGACCCCTGCTAAACCAGATGGGACAACTGACGCCCAGAAAAAAGCTAACTTGCTACATGGGTACTTTGCATCGGTTTTTCACCAGTCCCAAGGGATGCCCCTGCCCATTACGGGACAGGAAGGCCCAGGTGAGGGAGATTCCTTGCCCTCTATCAATGCTGACCTTGTGAAGGAACACCTTGAGAGGCTGGATACCTTCAACTCAGCCGGCCCTGACAGTTTACACCCCAGAGTACTCAAGGAGCTGGCTAGCATCATAGCTCAGCCCCTGGCACAGATCTTTGAGAACTCTTGGCATTCTGGTGAAGTGTCCAAAGAGTGGAAGAAGGCCAATGCAGTGCCTATTGTCAAGAAAGGGAAGAAAGTGTATCCAGCAAACTACAGGCCCATCAGCCTGACCTCTATCCTGGGGAAGGTCTTGGAAAAGATTATCAAAGAGGCCATTCTTAACAGAACGGCTGCTGGCATGGGTGTGTTGCGGGTAGGTCTTGCTTCACCAATCTTATTCTTTATGACCAGGTGACCTATCACCTGGACAAGGGAGAAGAGATTGATGTCATATATCTTGACTTTAAAAAAGCCTTTGATCTGGTATCCCATGTTCACCTCTTAGCAAAACTGGCTAACTGTGGCCTCGGCTTCACCACAATCTGCTGGCTGGGGAATTGGCTCCATGGTTGGATCCAGAGGGTGGTGGTTGATGGAAGTCAATCGTCGTGGTGCCCTGGGACCAGTGGGGTCCCTCAAGGCTCTGTTCTTCAGCCTATACTATTCAACATCTTCATTAATGATGTGGACATTGGAGTCAGAAGCAGACCAGCCAAGCTTGCTGATGACACCAAACTTTGGGGTAAAGCATCCACACCTGAGGACAGGAAGGCAATCCAGGCTGACCCTTGACAGACTCAGGAAATGGGCGGACTAGAATGTGATGGTGTTTAACACCAAAAAATGCAAGGTTCTCCACCTTGGGAAGAAAAATCTGCAGCATGTTTATAGGCTTGGCAGTACTATGCTGGCTAGCACTATGGACGAAAGGGACTTGGGGGTCATGATTGACTACAAGATGAACATGAGCCATCAATGAGGTGCTGTGTCTAGTAAAGCGAGCAAAATGCTGGCTTGCATCCATAGATGCTTCTCAAGAAAATACTAAAACATCATTCTCCCATTGTACTTGGCCTTTGTGAGGCCGCAGCTGGAGTACTGCATCCAGTTTTGGGCTCCACAATTCAAAAAGGATGTGGAGAAGCTTGAGAGAGTGTAGAGGAGAGCCATGCACATGATCAGAGGGCAGGAAAACAGACCTTATGATGACAGGCTGAGAGCTATGGGACTCGTCAGCCTGGAAAAACACAGTCTCAGGGGTGATCTGGTGGCCGCCTATAAGTATATCAGGGGTGCTCACCAGCTTCTGGAGGAACATTTGTTCACCAAAGTGCTTCAAGGGATGAGAAGATTGAATGGTCAGAAGCTGCTTCATGACTGTTTCAGGCTGGACATGAGGAAGAACTTCTTTACTGTCCGCCTCCCCAAGGTCTGGAATAGACTGCCACTGGAGGTGGTTCAAGCACCTACTTTGAACGCAGTGGGCTGGACTCAAAGATCTTCCGAGGTCCCTTCCAGCCCTAATGTCTATAAAATCTACCTGAAAAATGTTAACTAGTCTACTTTGGTCCATCTTGGCCTTAAGCCACAAAAAGGCAAGTAAGAGGAGGAGGAGGACCCACATACCTTTTGCATTAATGCTTTTTCAGAGAATTGGGCAGGAGAGAATAGGCACTTAAATTGCTAAGTACAGTATTACTTTTACATTTCATAGATGAAAAAGGATCTGGCCCATAGTATATATTTACACCACCAGACACGTTATATATGTAAATGATAATTTAATTCTGAGTAAATAAATGTACATTTCCATGTATTTATTTATATAGATGTGAGAAAAAGCAATTTATGTTAAATTATGCTTTTCTATTGATACTGTTTGCTTAAAATATTGCCAGGGACAAAAAAGTCTGCTGAAAACTCATATCTTCCCTGTTTTGGGGGTGTTGGTTGTAGCCATGTTGGTCTAAGATATCACATTTACCCAAAGAACCTTGTCTGTGAAAACTCATAAAGAAATCACAAAAGTAGAGAACAGCATGTCCTGAAGGAAGTAAGGAACACAGAGGATTTGCCAACTATCCAATACCTATCTTTGAGTGTGTGCACTGCAGGAAGAGAAGGCAGGTGAAGAATTTTTCTTTTTCTTTGCGTACCATGTGACAGAGAAGCAGGGAGTAGTGAGAATATTTTTTTGTGTGGAGAAGAGACAGCACCATGGTTTCTCTCCCTTCTACCTCCCTTCCATGGCTTTTCTGCCGTTCAGCTCCGTCTTACACTTTACTGGCAGCCATGGAGGGAACAGAGTACTAAAACTCTGCAAATAATTCATTTTTTCATTCATTGGCCTTGAGTTGGGGAAGGATTCCTGTTAATTCAATGTTTTTTCTTTCTCACAAGAAAACCACTCTCTCTCCAGTCTCTCAGTTCTAATCCTCAAAGGAAACTTACAAAACACTTCCTTGAGACCAGCCTATGAACTCCACTTCATCAACCTCCTGGATACAAAAAGTTGTGGACTAAATATAGACATTGGATTTATGACACATTATAACCTGCCTGACATCTGACTCCCTAGGTACCTCTCCACTAACTGCTACATTCATTCCCCTTCTTCCCCCGCCCCCCCAGACTGTCACTCACCCACTGACTCCTCAATTTACATCTTCACTGACTGCCTGTCTTGTATGCAGACCAGCCCAGCCTCTTCTTTACTTCTCACTCCATCCAGGAACAGAGCACACCAACTGCAGGAACTTCCTCAGCCTGACAAAGGGTTTTTAAACCCGAAAGCTTGCTAAAATTTTTTCCCCAACTATTTCACCCAAAGAACCTTGTCTGCCTAAAACATTAGGTGGTATTTTGCAACCACCTTTACAAAAGATAAGAGCCAAATTCAGTTTAAAATACAGTAGTGCTGTACTACTGCACTATTTTGTCATGGATCTTGGGATTGTTTTTATGTTTGTTTATTTCATTACTCTAGATCTCTGCTTTGTACTGAATTGTTTATAAGGAGAAATAAAGCTTCAGAGACATCTGACAAAGCAGGGATATACGCAAGACTTTAAATTTAGCAATGATCTGCATAATCTTTTGTATTTTTTTTTTAATTTCTTAAGAAGCTGGTAACATTTCTTTAAAAATGCTCCAGGATGTAGTATAAATGTATCATTGCATGCTTGCAGGGGTTTAGGTTGTAGCCGTGTTGGCCTAAGGACATAGGCAGACAAGTTTCCTTGGGTGAATTTGATATCTTTTATTAGATCAACCCAAATAGTTGGTCTAATAAAAGCAAAGCATGCTTTGCTTTAAGAAGAGCCACCTGTGTTTTTGCCTACTTTTGATTCAGAAACTTTAGATTACAACTCCACATTTAGAATCTAGAACAACAGTTAAAGAACCAAAAGTACATTGATTGATTTCATTTGTGGTTGAGTAATTATCCTTCAGACCAAACAAATTATGCTAACCAATCTTCATGAATATGATACAAATTAGGTTTATACTGGAACCTGATTGCAATTATGATTATGGAGAATTTGCCATATTTCCATAGCGTGACTTGAAAATTAGGCTGCTATATGATATTAAAACATTGCGCAATAACAAGTAAAATTCAATAACTAATATTCCTTTGCTCTTTCATTGTTAAAAAAGATGAATCATAATTAATCTTTTAAAAAATACACTCAAATACATTATAAGATAGATTTCATAGATTTCATAAACATTAGGACTGGAAGGGACCTCAGAAGATCATCGAGTCCAGCCCCCTGCCCCAGGGGCAGGAGGTCAGCTAGGGTCAAAGGATCCCAGCAAGATAGGTGTCCAAATGTTTCTTAAGAGAGTCCAGAGTAGGTGCTTGCACCACCTCTGGAGGGAGTCTATTCCAGGCCTTGGGGGCTTGGACAGTAAAGAAGTTTTTCCTTATGTCCAGCCTGAAATGGTCTTAGAGGAGTTTGTGACTATTTGATCTTGTCATCCCTTGGGGTGCTCTGGTAAACAGGTGTTCCCCCAGATCCTGATGCACACCCCTGATGTACTTATAGGCAGCCACCAAGGCACCCCTGACCCTGTGCTCTTCCAGGCTGGAGAGTTCCATGGCTCTGTCTCTCATCATAAGGCCTCTTGCCCTCTGATCATGCACGTGGCTCTCCTCTGGACTCTCTCAAACTTTTCCACATACTTTTTAAATTGTGGAGCCCAGAATTGGATGCAGTACTCCAGCTGCAGCCTCACCAAAGCCAAGTACAGCAGGAGGATGACATCCATTAAAAGATTTCAGCCAAGTCCAAATGTTCAATATTAATTATAGTAAATTCAGACTAGAGTATTTGCACTTCTGGTAAACCATATGCCCTATGGATTACTTAAATTGTCTCTAATAAACATAAGATAAACAACCTGTAAGCCACATAACATTTTCACAAATTTTAAAGACCTAATTATATGAAGTGATATATTATTTTCAATTGTCCTCTCTTAATTACATGATTCTTTCCTTCCTCTAATAGACTAATATCTGTAGAGGCTACTCATACATTATACCCTACAAGGTAAATACATAATAGCTCAACTGCAATCTCAGGATTGCTGCTCTTGAGCATGCCTTGCTTACCTACCATTGTTGGATGCACTGACTATAGTGATGGTGAATATGAGTTGGCAGGGTTTGAATTTGTTCTTCAGGCAAGATCTTGTCCTGCTTGGTGTTTGTTGATCAGAGGAGAATTTGCTTGATGTGTTGATCCAAGGAGAATTTGATGATGTTTTTGGTGTGGTTGCAGGCTGGAGAGAAGTATATTTCTTTCAAGGTATGATCCCCTTTATTTATAAGTTCAAGTGTGGGATGGTTTGTGAGAAGTAGGATTGTGCAGTCATTGTTAGGGGTGGGGTTCTTTTTGTATAGCAACAGGTTGGTGCTGGGTGTTTGAGTGGCCTGTTCAAAGATATGGTCTATTTTGTTGGAGGAATGTCCCTGTTCAGTAAAGGCAGTTTTATATTTGTGAGGAAGTTGTTGTGTGTATTTTCCTTTAAGCTGTTGTATCTGAGGGCCTGGTTATAAATTACAGTTTCCTTGGTTTGTCTGACATAATATTGAGTCATCTGGAGGTAATTGTGGTGCCCCAGAGGGTTTCTCTGCATAGTTGTTTCTAGGATGCCATTATATATATAAATTGTGGTATCTAGAAAGTTTTTTAGCTTAAGGCAATTGCAGAGAGAAACACAAATACCTACCCACTGGATGTGTCTACACATACATTTGATCCAAGATCAGTTTACATGCAAGTAAACTACTTGTGAGTAAATGCTCCCAGGCAGGCATCTACACATGCAGGTGTTGCCCTGTGGGGTCAGGCCAACTCTCAGGATCTCAAAATTGCGCTGTTAGATGGGAGAGTGTGGTACAATTGTACATACACACACTCAAAAATCAATTAGGTGCATACACACACACTAGGCACATATACCCCCCCCCCAGGCGTGCACACACACACTACCAACTCAGGCACATACATGTCCAAAATTACCAGCCTAGGCATATGCAGACCTATCACCAATTCAATCACCTACACACACTATACAGACCAAAAGAAATTAGAGCAGAATCAATTACCAATACCTGCACACCCAATACACATACACAGATCACTAATTTGTATATCATGCACACAGTACATGTGCATGAGAATGGGCATGACTGGTTAGTGCAGCAGTGACCATACCCCTGCAGCTAGGGGGGCACAGTTCACATATATACCACTCACCTACACATACACACAGGTGAGTTCCTAACTTCAATGTTGTGGTGTGTATGTATGTGCTTGGTGTACTTGGGATACCTGGGAGAAGGTTAAGGTAAGAGAAAGTGTGTGAAAGTTGCCAGGACCGGGATTAGAACCAATAGACTAGAGAGAGCTGGGCTGAGGAACTGAAGCTTGGGGTTACTTTAGGTCACTGCTGGCGGAGACTTGAGATGATAGTTGCCGGTGCCGGGATTAGAATCGGCAGAGTGGAGGGGAGTTGGGGTAATTTAAGGTTAATTGGTGTTAATTGAAAGCAGAAAGCGGGAAAGAGCGATGCTGGGGAGAAGCCCGGAGGCTGGAGCCAGAGCAAGGAGGCTACAGGGGAGCTGAAAGGTATGTAGGGAGAGGAAAACTGGGTAAGGGACTGCGGGGGGAGGCTGGAGAACACACAGAGAGAGAGAGTGGTGGGAGCCTAGGCATAGAGAGAGAGAGGGATTGGGGAGAGGCGGCAGGAGCCAGAAAATGGTGGGAACAGGACCAAAGGTGGCAGAAAGCAACAGGGCCAAAAGGCTGTAGAAGGGGAACAGAAAAGGAACAGAGAGGAGACGGAAAGTGGTGGGAGTGAGGCTGAGAAGCGGCAGAAAGCAATGGGGCCAAAAGGCTGCAGAAAGGGAACAGAGAAGGGACAGAGAGGAGGCAGAAGTTGGCGGGAGTGGGGCTGAGAGACAGCAGAAAGCAATGGCGCTGAGAAGCTGAGAGCAGCAAGGGATAGAGAGGAGGCAAAAAGTGGTGGGAGCGGGGCTAAGAGGTGACAGGAAAGGGGAGACAGAATTGAGAGATCAGGAAAATGGGCATGGGGGCTTGAGCAGAGAGAAAGAGACACAGAGGAAGGGACCGGGGCTCAGTAAAACACAACCCAACTCAGGGTTACAAATGACAGTGGTTTTATTCAAAAGGGGAGATGGCAACACAATATTTTCTTGGTTCTTTTGCCACACACACACAGATATACACACAGACAATAGCAGCAGGGGTTAAAGAGGCTTGGTGCAGGGGCTGAAGTCCAGGAGGAGAGAGAGAGAGTCTAAATTGGAGGAGGCAATGTGCAGGTGATATCTACATATCCCAGGCTGAAAGTTGGTCCTCAGTGGCCAGTTGGGATCTCCTTCAGCTCGGTGTTGTCCAGAGCGGGTCACTGGCAGGGCCTCTGGGGTGGATAGGTGGCGTGATGTGGAGCTGGTCTGGTCAAGATGGAAATGGCGTTCCCATCTTCACTACCCCTTTTTATGGGGCAGACTACCTCTGATCTCCTATGGGGAGGGTCTGTCTAGGCAAGGTCAGTCCTGTTTCAGTTGTTCTTACTGAGCATGTGCAGACTTGGCACAATGGTGGGTTGCCTCATCTTTTGTTTCTTGAATGCTGAGGGTGGTTCCAGTGGCTTGGTCATTGGTCCAGGTATTGGTTTTGATGGCTCTTCAATTCAGAGGGAGCAATTTTTAGACCTACTGCCATTGTCTCTCAAGCACCCACTTTCATCCCCATTCATCCAGGAACCAATTTACATAGGAGGGGTAGATATGAGTCATAGGTTAGAATATCAGGGGACACAAGACGGACACTTGACATTACAAGATGGAAACTTGACATGACTTATGCTAACTTACATATGTAGGCCTAAAACAGTAATCACACAATATAAAAGAAGTAAAAAATCAACACAAACATAATAATTATCACTTATAAAGCAGTGGATATCCATATCAAAATAGCAGGGCACTTATTTGCAAAGAGGGAGAGAAAAATAAAACTTACTACCTAAAATAAAATGTTAAAGCTTATCCTACATCTTAGCTTACTTATAATTATCTATACGGAATAGAGAGGGAGAGGAAAAGTGAGAAATAGGTGGGGAAGGGAAGGGAATGCATACCTCTCTGTCTATCTATCTATGTAAAAAGAAGAAGAGGAAAAAAAAAACTGTGGGTTATGTTGCACAGGGACGTGGCAGCAGATTTGCTGCTCTTAGCACAAAACTGCTGCCACTTCCTGAAGCCTTGCAATGAACCTCTATTGCCACTGTGGGGAGCTCCAGGCTCTGGCTGCAGCTGCTGGATGCCATCTTGAAAAGCCAGCCCTGCTCACTGCTCCCAGGCCAGCCACTTCCCTGGCTAGGAGCAGTGTGCACAGTGCAGGGGCATGCCAACTCTCTCCTCACCACCTCTGTCTTACCATACTATTGCTGCTCCAGCCCCTGCCCCTGGGAGAAATGAACAGAGCCCTAAGCTCTTGCTGGCCACCACACTGGATCTGCTGACCCACCGCGCTTACTGACAGCTGGCCCATGGCTCTCTGGGACCTCCTGGCTCCCCCATATGCAGTGACCACCTCCCCGGCTCCAGTGAGCCATCCCAGGGCTGCCATTGCTGCACAGCTACCACCACTGTGCAGCTGCCACCTGGACCCTGTCCAGCTGGCCAGAACCCAGCAATGGCATACTGCTGGATGCCATCACTGGGGCTGCCCTTGCCATCCTATGCCTCTAGCCCCACCACCTCAGAGCCCACTGGGCCAGGCGGGACTGGTGGTTGCATGTCATCTTGCAGATCTGGGATGACGAGCAGTGGCGGGACGTGTTCAGGATGCAGGCTCCCTTTCTGGACCTCCTGGGGTAGTTTTGGCCACACCTAGGACACTACCATGCAGCTGCCTCTCCTGCAGGCCAGCCACTTTTCTGCACTGCCCCCAAACTCACAGTACCTGGGTTCGGGGGGCATGGGGCTCCTGCCCTATGCCATGCCCCCACCCTCCCCACAGGGGGCCTCTCTAGGCATACCATGCCCCCCCTCCCATGCCAGTGCTGTGCCCTGAGCATGCCCTGATGTACATTTTGTGGGCACTGCATGGGGAGCTGTTTGCATGGACTGAGGGGTGCCCAGGGGTGCTGCTGATCACCATGGTGCCCTGGGTGCATCTGTGCACCTGGCATGGGACCCTGAGCTTTGATGGTGTGGGGTCAAGTCCAGGCTGCCCTGAAACCTCTGCCACTTCATGCAGGGCTACCTGTGGCTGTGCTACATATCTCTGCCCCCTGCAGCCAAGAAGGACATTGCCACCAGGATTGATGCATTCCTTGGCATGTGAGAGGCCTGTGCCCTGCTAGCTGCAGGGGTATGGGCACTGCTGCACTGACCAGTCATGCCCATTCTCATGCATTCAGCCTGACAGTCCCTCATAGATGTAGATGTTCTAGTGCCTGCCCCGTGCAGACTGGCACTACACCTCTTCTTTGCCCCACAGCACCATGAGGTTGCCTGTTTCCTCCATGGACCATTTGGAGTGCCAGGTGTTGGGCACAGGAGTGGCCGAGGACAACACCATCAGGGCTCTTGCATTGGCTTTTTGGGCCTCTGCGTGGCTGTCCCTGTGCTGGTGGGCCTGGGCAGCTGCCTGCAGTGACCAGTGCAGAGGCATAGCATGGGACTGGGAGCTGTGTGTCAAGGCAGTGCCCCACAGCATCTACAGGCTCTGGACAGGCTCCTGGGGATGGGCTGTGAGCAGCTGAAGCTGGCCCTGGTGGCCAGGAGCTGCTTGCAGCTGGGCCTTGAGGGCTGACAGGACTGGCAGGAGCCTGCAGCACCCTGAAGGCCTGGATAGTGTGGGCCTGGCAGCTGCATGGCACTGTGGTGCTAGGTAGTGGTGCCAAGGTGCAGGCAGGCTGCCACAGCTGGCCTGCGGTCTGCCCAGGAGGACACAAGAGCCTGGAGTGGCATAAAACTGTCTACATGTGCCTCAGGGCTCAAAATGCATACATGTTTTCAAGGGCTTGAGCCCAACCCTGGAGCAGGAGAGGCTCTCAGCCCAGTGCCCTGGGGCTAGCCTCAGGCCAACACCTTAGTGGCAGGGCAGACCAGGAACAAATTTGCCCCCAGTTGGTATCTACACTGTGTTACTATGTAGTAATTACTCGCATGTAAATTTGGTACTTGCATTTGCAAGTAGGAAATTTATGTGTGAGTAGCGTCATTTACTGCACAGTAAATGTGCACGTGTATAGACATGCACACTTACTGTGCAGTAAACTATCCTACTGCACAGTAAAGCATCTCATGTATATGTGCCCAGTGGTTATTAAATACAGTTTAGGCTTTATCTGCTTCTTTCCCATCTGTGAGGAAAAGTATTATATGCTTGAAAGCTTGCCTAGCATCTCTCCCACTACGTAATTGGTCCAATAAAAATATTAATCAAATCCTGCTTCTCAGAATTTCTTAAGGCATTATGCCTTGGGCAGTCAACATGTCTTCTGTGCATCTTTCTGACATGGCACAATACCTACTTCTGTTTTGTAGTGCCTTGTGCAAGTGAAGATTCCCACTCTATCCACCATTAACATTTCCTTCATCCAAATTGCTCTAGAAGGTTAGGTCTTCAGCCATTATGAATTGGCAGAATTCTATCAATTAAAGTGCATGCTGTAGCAGGTGAGGTGCTAGGTGTTGCTGTAATGCCCCCTAGTGGTTGCCTTGACCCTGGTTGGCTCTTGTCCTTGCACCACAGGGTCCCACCCTCATTCTTCAGCTGCCATATCTTGTAAAATTTGATGAAGAGAGGCTGGTGAGCTTAAGGTGCTCTCTCTTTCTGTCTCTGTACCAATTCCTTATGTCCTATTCACCTTAAGGGCTAAATTTGTGTTTTCTTTCAGCCCCTACAGCCATGCCCATGCCTTGCAGACATTACTCCATACACTA
Source organism: Alligator sinensis (assembly GCF_000455745.1). NCBI lineage: Eukaryota > Metazoa > Chordata > Crocodylia > Alligatoridae > Alligator > Alligator sinensis. The sequence continues at coordinate 166,306 of NW_005841902.1, read as the reverse complement.
TTCTGTCCCTTGTAAAGGCCTCATCCATCTGGGCTTTAGCGTCCCTTTCCTCTGACTGCAGACCTGCAGCCCTGGCTGACTGATTCAGATTCAGCTCTCAGTCTCAGCCCTGTTCTCTGTCATTGGGTCCTCTGTGTGTCTGGGCCCCTGGGTCACCTACCTTCCACAGCTCTGCACAGGGCTTTCCCTGCCAAGGGCCATCCTGCCTTCCTGCAGCTGTGGCCACACAAAGCTAACTGAGCCTGCTGCATCTTCATAAACGGGCAGGATATCCTGCCTCCCTGCCACAGTTACCTCTCTTCTATTTCTCCTCCTTTTCTCCTGTAGCAAAACCCCCAGTTTTTCTTTCGTTTTTTTTTTTAAATGCATTCCCTCCCCTTCCTCAACCATTTCTGACTTTTTCTCTCCCTCTCTATTCCCTATAGATAAGTATAAGTGAGCTAAGACATAGGATAAGCTTCAGCATTTTTTTTTGGTAGCAAGTTGTATTTGTTTTGTTTTTTCTCCTTCTTTATATTGTATAATTATTATGTTTATATTGATTTTTACTGTTCCATATTACTGTTTTACTGGTACTATATGATTTAGGCCTACATATGTAAGTTAGCATAAGTCATGTCAAGTCTCCATCTTGTTCCTCATGCCCCATTGTCTAACCTAGGACTCATACCTACCCCTCCTATGTAACTTGGTTCCTGAATGAACGGGGATGAATAAGGGTACTTGAGAGACAATGGCAGTAGGTCTAAAAATAGCTCCCTCTGAATGACCGAACCATCAACACCAATACCTGGACTAACGACCCAGCCCTTGGAACCACCATCAGCATTCAAAGAAACAAAAAATGAGGCAACCCACCATTGTGTGTTTGTATATGTGCAATTGTTTCACACCCTCCTGTCTAACAGCGCAATATTGAGATCCTGAGAGTTGGTCTGACCCCACAGGGCAACACTCCCAAGTAACAGGGTCTGGATCCCCTATTATGCACACAGTAATATATGGTGATGGAGCCTGAGAAGAGAGGCAGAATCATTTAGGCTTTGATTCAGTCCATACTTCAGTCTAAGTTTGATTTTTGCCCCAGTAATTTTAACTGTGCTGTATTGCTTTGAAAAATCAGGAATCTTAGGTCCAAATTGCCAAAGGTCTTTAGGTACCTAACTCCAATTTAGGTTTCTAACAAACATTGATTTATCTAAGGTTGCTTTGTGGATCTTGCCCTTGAATTTTTCTAAGACTCTCACTGACATCATTGGAAGGTAGACTAGACCAGAAGTGTGCAATTGATGAGTACCCCTGAAACTTTTATAGGTTTTTTTATACTTTGGGAACAGCTGTATGTTTTGAAAAAGTATTTTATCTAACCAAGGGCATAGAGTAGGTTGTTTAGGCTGGGGGAGATCACTTGTTGCCTAGTTGCTTAATTGCTGGCCTTGCTAGAGGGAAAGCCATATCAGCAAGGTCCCTAAGGGGTTGGAAAGGGGGGTTACTGGCTGAGCTTGCTGAATAACAGCTGCCACATCAGCAAATTACACTGTCACGAAGGCAAGTTCAAACTGACTAGGGAGGGGTCTGTAGCTAGGGTGAAGTGCGCATGGACCAAAAGGGGCAACCTATAGTAACTACATAGCGTGTAAGGCTAGAAGAGGCTATATAAGGCTAATGCCCACTTGGGTGGGTGTGCTTGCTTTGCGAACGATTGCCAAGCACCGCTTTCTGCGCAGAAATAAAGATTGAGTTGGATCCTTCACCCCTGTGTGTTTATTGGCACAAGTGCACCGGGCACGAACTCACTGTCCTTTGGGGACAACACAATGAATATGCTTTTTCTATATAGAGTAGCGACACATAGAGGGTGTACAGGGGTGCATGTGCACCCACTGAGAGCGCTGGTGCACTCTGAGAGTCAGCATTCCTGGGCAGGAGGGGAAGGTGAGAGCACTGGTACCCCTCCAAGAGCACAGGCAGGGGAGTGGGGGTGCCAGGCAAAGCAAAGTATGTATTTTACTACTATAGCAATGCTAGACAGTTATTAAAATATTTTGTGCAAACATTGTGGTTTTAGGGGGAAAAAAAAGTCATCCAGTTATCAAAGTTCTGGAGGCAAGAAAGAAATTGTCAGTTTTGAAATCCATCCAGTCTGTCTACAGCCTAATATATAAGGCTGCCTTAGTCACTTGTCCTCATAATTGGATGGAAAATTTCAGGGGAATTTAAAGGAGGCAAAGATGCCAACTGAATGTCAACTTATAGGCACACTGATATCCTGTATTCATTGCTAAAATAAAAAACCAACCTATATCAAATACAAGGGAGAAAAATTGTCTGGCATATTTTTCTCTTAACATTTACTATCCTGAGCAAAGCCAAAGATTCATAGAAGGTAATTTTATATAATCATAGTGTAAAGTTTTCTTTCTCATTGAACACACCATAGTCTCTTTGTCAGTTCGTCCACTTTGATAACATGATGGATTTATGTAGTTTTTATAAATAATATTTTTATTGAAAGAGGGTCATTTAGAAGCTTTATTCCACTGTCACTTGCTGTGTGCCCTGATCATTTCCATTTCTATGGTAATTTAAAAGGAAGTGCTGAGTAACATAGCACTTTCATTTAAATAACCTGAAATCAATATTCTGCTGCTGCAAACATTTCCAGGTGACTCAGTTTGTGTTGGAGTTAAAAACCCAGTTTACCACAGAGGAAGAAAATCCCTCAAAAAACATGCATTTGGTTTATCCCAGATATGGGATCCCAGAAAAGTTTTCCCATATCAAAATGGAAAAGCTTCATTCACAATGTGAAATACTATTGAGGAAGCCCAAAGGGGGCTGAATTATTAGATTTATGGAGGCCATTTCTGCCACAATTATGATCACAAATAAACATTTTTTTGGTGAGTGAAAGCATTTATCTAAAAAAAACCCATATTCTGCATTAAGGACAGAAATGGGAGATTTGCACATGTAAGGAGAGCTGAAAATTGGCATCAAGATTCATCATTCAAATATGAGAGCAAAACTTTGCTCTGTGTGATTACAATAATTTATTGCAGCTGAAAAGGTGCAAAGGATTCATCAGCAAAAGATTTCATAGGATTTCTAACCTGAGGTGGTGAATAGTGATTTGAATAAGTAAGAACTTTTAATAGGTAAATATTTTTTTTTGCATACTCAAGGATTTTTGAATTTTTGAGCCGCTATTTTAATCAATATGCTTATAAAAATCAGGACAATTGATAAAATCTGTATTTAGGTTAAGGTGCTCCCAGAAGTTGGGGGTATGGCAGCATAGTCTACCCCCACCGGCTTTGGCTGCGTGCTACATGTGCAGTGAGCTCTTAAAGATCACTGGCATGCCAGTGCAGCTTCTGCAGGGAGCTCCATGAGCTCAATGTCTGGTCTGTCCAGAGTCCTTATTTTGAAGCAGCTCGGGAGCCTGCTGATGTTTTCTCTTCCCTTCCCTCCTGACATTGCTCATTTCCTCTATTCCCAGGGATGAGCAATAGTAGCAGATTCTGGGGCTGAAATGAGAAACTCATAGAGCTCACAACACATGCAGGAGCTGTGCTAACATTCTGGTGAACTGTAGGAGCTCACTTGTATCCAGGATCATAGTAAGAGGCTGTGTATGTGTGTGCGCCTGCACATGTGTATGTCAGATCAGGTTAGACCCATAGTAAATTTCTTGAGTGACTGAAATAACTATATATATAACTTTTTATTTCGCTAGAGATATGTAAAAGTAGGATACTGTTTTGCCAGTTAGCTTTCTTTATCTCCATTTGGTAGAAGGCAGGGAACAGTGGCACCATAGGCTAAGTATAGCTGTTCAAAAAGCCTGCAGTGGAAGTGCTCTAAATTTTGAGCTTTACTCTAACTACCCATGGTTAGATAGGGAGGAAACAGAAAACATTTTAGCCCTTTGGGGTGGGGGGCAGGTGGGGATTGGAGCCTGCCTGCATGGTCCGAGTCCAGCAGGTAGGGGCTGCTTTTACATTCCTGCCAGTGTGTTCTGTGGGCTTCCCAGGCTGCTGAAGACTCCCCATCAGAGTCAAATGGTTGAGCCACTCCTGACTGACTGACGGGGACATCACAGCCACCCACCTGGACCTGATGTGGCTGTAGCTTGTCATGACCACAAGCCATCAGCTGGCTGTCCCATGCATGCCTATGCCAAGTGTCCATGTGTCATGGATGCTTGTGTTCTGTTTGTGTGTATACGTGCCCCTCACACACACACATACATACCCGAGGCATCCAGAGCACATGCATGCATATGCACACACACACACACATGCACACACAGAGAACACAGGTGTCTGGGGTATGACTGAGCCACAAATTTTCATGCTGCTGATGAGAATGATGCCTGTATCTTGCACCACTTCATGTTCCCCAGAGTGATGGAGAATGGGGACTATGCTCGCAGGGTCCCTGATTTCATTATTAGTGGCATCATCGCTGCCCCCATGTTCCTTGGAGACCCAGCCTACTCCCTTCTTCCCTGGCTAATGAGGCGCTATGGGAGGCAGTTGGACCTCCAGAAGCTACAGTTCAACTATGGACTGGGCCTGGCACTATAAGCACATGCAATGCATGTGGGACGGGGGAGAGGGCAAGCCATGCACCAATGTGTTTGGCCCTGGCACTGCACTACAGCAGACTGTCCAGATCTGCAAAGCCCTGTCCAACTGCCTCCTCTCCTCTGCGGACTGGGAGTCCTCTCCAGATGCCATCCTATGGCAAGGTCTTACTCATGGGATTGCATAGACCCACTTGTCCTCATTATGGAGCACAGGGTCACAATCAACAGCAGCACCTGCTGCCATGTTCTCCAAAACTACCTGAAGCCAGCTATTCTGACCAGTGTAGAAAGCTCAAGCAAGATGTCCTCCTTCAGCATGGCAAGTCAAGGCTGCATGCTGCATGGGTGACTTTTGAGATTTTTCATGAACTTGGCTTTGAACTTTTACCACATCTGCACTACAGTCTTATTATCACTTGTTTGGACCATTGAGGGAGACATTTTGTGGGTGAAGATTTACTACTGATGCAGAGGTGCAACTCACAGTGCAGGAGTGGATGTCACAACAATCACAAGCTTCTTTGAAGATGGTATCAAGAGACCTGTGTCTCCCTGGATTACCTGTGCAGCAAAGAAGAGTGACTATGTAAAGAAGTGATGGGGCCCAGTAAATAATCATGGTTTTATTTAGAAACTACCATAAAGTTTGAAACTCCCTCATTTGACAGAATGATGTAAATAGCCCTTCCACTGTTTGGGACTCCTAACTACTTACCCAGATTACATTGCTCTGTAATCTCTGCAGTAACTCAAAGAGATGTGCCTACTGTCCCTCTCAGTAGTTTTCTGTGCCTTGTAAATACCTATTTGGGAAATCAATATTTAATTCAGGGTTAAAGTTATAGGGATTTAGCTGACTTATATTGCCATAGGAGCATGCAGACATAATATCTGAACCACAACAGAGGATGTTGCCCTGAGTGGCATCCCAGGTCCCCTTTTAAAGTGGCAAAAAAAGTATATTTGTCTGTAGCTTTAGAGGGGGATCCATCATTAGCTTTGATACAGGAGGACAACTAGGCAAAAATCAGAAGTGGTGCACACATGGGCTGAGAAATAATAAGATCAAAATTAAGGACATAAAAAGCAACCAAATAGAGAAGGTGATAGCATTGAAAAACCTGTTAAAGATTTACTAAACCTCACATTTTGAAATGTCTACAAAATGAATGTAAGAAAAAGAAAAGTATCCATGATTAGGCCCTCCAAAATCCATATTGATCAAGTCCATAACTTTATAATTTTGTTTTATAGCCATTACTTGATTATATTATTCAAATTATTCTGCCTTTCCTCAAGAACTTGCCTCCACATATGCAGGAACCTTAATAATGATATTTATTCCTACCTCAGCTACAAAGCTAATGAAGACACAACATCCAAAAGATGCTTATCTTTCCCCAGTACAGTTAATCGAGCTCACTCATCTCAGTCCTGTGAGAAGTGCTGAGCTCTTCACAGCCAGCCCAGCTCTCACTGAAGCTGTGGGTTATGGACTGTCCAGCACAGCACTCTCCAAGTCATTAAGGATTCCCAACTGTGCCTCCAAATGTTGCAAGTCACATGTCCAAATTTGACATAGGCTACAACAAGAAGCATGTACTACTTAAAAGAGATTTTTTTTTTAAAAGAAACTATAGGAAAGAAGTCAATTTCCTCCAATCACCAATTTAATAAAATGGCTACTTGTGTCGTTTGTCATAGCTTTTGGCACTAGAATATTAAGTCTAAGTAGAACCTAAGAAACAAAGCAGGCAAAAAACTTGCTAACTTTTGCAGAAGTTTAAATTTTGAATGTTCCACATGATGCCTTGCTTATTCTTCTAAGGGGCAACTTGTTAGCCATTATTCTCCAGAGGGCTCTATTTTAATATTCATTGACCAAAGTAAATAAATGAAATCTGGATGTAGCACATTAAACTCATTTTAAATCCCTAAGTGTTGCTTTAGAGAAAAAAAAAATGACCTAAAATGCTTACTTATAGTCACTTGTATGTTTGCTTCCCCTGAAACAGTGAAAATAGGTTAGATTTCAAGAGTGGATTTTAAAAACATCATCCCTTGATATATATTTTCAAGTTGGTTATTTCTACAATTTGTCTGTTGCAATGGTTTCTTTCTACCTACTGCAGGATTCCTTCTGTAACAAAGTTTAATCTTACCCTGACCTCCATTCTAGCTCAAAGCAAAAAAAAAAAAAAGGGGGGTGGGGGGAATCCATTTTTAGTAGGTTGTTGACACTGTTCTAACATTTACAATCCATAGGAGTTTTGTAAAATGAACTGTTTTAGTGGCTGGTTATCCATAATTTTCTTTTCTTAAAAACAATGGGGGGACAAGAAAATGCCATTGCAGCTGTCATTGTGTCTTAGCCCCCTCCCTCTTCTCCCCTACATTCCTAATGCAAATTGCCTGCTGTTATCAGTAAATGTCTGATTGTGTTTATTTTGATTTTGGCTCAAAGGGAAAATTGGAGAAGCCCTGTTGTTTTGTGCTAAGTAGTTTATATGAGCCACACCTGCTTTCCAGGAAGAATCAGTATGCTTGTCAGATGTGTATTTTTCTAACACTATTGAAAATAATAAGGTAAGATTATTACTTGTACTGCATATGGCTGCACAGAAGGGACTGTAGTAACTACAAAGACATGGATAATATTATGAATTAATCATTTTTCATTGAAAGACAAAGGTTTGCAAATATTACTTTCTAAAGTTCAGATGAAAGGACACCTCTTTATATTTAACTACCTGGGGTCAATGCTATGAGGGTCCAGCTGCTAGGATTTTTCAATACTTTGATACACAAGTATCATCTTATATTGTTTAAATTAAATTCTAGTATAGTGTACAATGAAAATAATGGTAGTAAATTGCAGTAAGACTATATTCTTTGAGCAATTACTTTATTCTTGATAATATCATAAGAATAGCTTTTCATGCAGAGACAACTGTAAAAGGAGTCAACTTTTTCCATTAGTTATTATTCAGGTAACTATTTGGTTTGGCTGGGACACTCCAGGATTCCATAACCTGGTCCTGGTCCTGGTCCTGGTCCTGGTCCTGGCTGGATGGTCAAAAGTCCTGGGCTAGACTCTGGCAGGGAGGTAGAGTGGCATGGTGTACCACGCAGGTGGCCAGGAAGGCACCGTTGCACCTGTGCAGGAGCAAGATGAAAGGACTGGAGCAGGTGCCACCCAGTCCACATGTGGCATGTCCTTGGTCCTGCCTGCCTGGCACACTGTGCCGCTCTATCTCCCCACTGGACTCCAGCCCAGGACTTTTGAACAACTGGCCAGAACCAGGTTACAGAATTTTGGCATGTCCAAGCCAAACCAGAACGGGGGGGTGGGGGGGTCACCATAGTTATAATGCATAAACCTGCATTGGTAAGCCAGTTCTACGTCTAACTGCATACTAGTATGGTTCAATGCCAACTTCAATTTTAATTCACAAAGAAAATTTGAAAGCCAGAAAAATGTGAAAGAGAAGAAAAGTTAAAACTGGCTATTTAGGACCTGTCCATCCAATCTTTACCTTCATGAATAGATCATAGCGATGTGAGTAAGCCCACAATCAATAGACCTATTTGCATAAGTATATTCTAATTACATGCTACACTGTAAGACCTTTACACAAATGGAGTAGCATCATATTCCTTAAAAATACCATTGATTTCACTGGCAGCATGCATAGGCTAAGTACAGATGTTCAAAAAGCCTGAGGCAGAATTGATCAAGCTTATGGGGGTTTTGTGTTAGTGGCGTAGGTTAGTTCAGGAGTGAAGAGTACACTCACTCGCTCTTTGGTGGGAGGGCATGGAGGCTGCCTGCACTGGAGAAGGTCAGCAGGCTAGAGGCACTTCTGCATACCTCTCAGCAACCTCCCTGGGATGTCAGAGACTGCTGACTGCAGTCAAGCAGCCGAGGCATCCCTGATTGACTGCTGGGCATAGCTGAACACTCCTGCCCTCCTCCCCCGTCGTCATCAGCAACAAGTGTCTGTCAACTGCAGACAGACAGCTGAGGTGACTGTACTTGCCAATCCCCTGCAGCCCAGTTGTGTTCCCTGGGGCTGTGCCCAATCACAGGGGCATGGGGGTCCTTCGTTGGGCTCCTGCATACCCACCCAGGGACCCCCATGCCCCCCTGCAAGTAGGCACAGCCCCAAGGAACCTGACTGGGCTGCAGGGCATGGCTTAGCATCCCTCCCTCCCATCATCATCAGCCACAGGCATCTCACTGTGTGAGGGCCTGGGGGTGAGGGCTGGCTGGGCGCTTGGATAGAGCAGCAGAGCACAGAACAAATGCTAGGGAAGCTCGGGGGGAGTGCTGTCTCAAAGGCACCTGGGATGCTGGCAGACAGTGACCTAACTTGAATCAATAGGGGATCTGGTACAGAATTTTGATGCACCAGTCTAACTTAAATTGATTAAGTTTGAGTGCACATTGATCCAAGTCTATCTTAGATTGGGTGCCACCATATTTACACCAGTCTATATATGCCAAACTTCTGTACTGTTATGGTTTTAGACTGGTTTTCAAGCACTTATACTGTTAAAAGTATAATGTCTGTACCTGGCCATAGTGTAAGGTATTAAACAGCTTAAGTATATTGCTGTTTGACCCTTAGTTCAAATTAACTGGTGTATACTTTAAAGTACACTCCATTATGGTATATGCGACTGACTATTTGATCTGATTTGGCCTTGCACTCAGTGCTAATACTGCAGTGCTGTACTGGGGAATATTGAATTGAAGTCATTGTCCATTGACAGAATGTTATGTTCATCTTTTGACAATATCTGATGGTTGTGCAAGTTAAAGATCCACTGTACTTCTACAGAAGAGTAGGACCATTTGTCCTGAATAAAATGTCCTTTCTGAATATAAAAAAACTTGAGTGTTCAAGGCTGTGAATGAACAATTATTAAATGCATGATGGCTTCAGTATGACCTTACATACTTGCTGCACTACCTCTATCAAACACATTGCTTTATAAAGCATACTGAAGTGGCTTATGAAAGCCATTACATAAAATAGAATATCTTTTCTATTGTATTTTCCTCATCTTCCAGTACAGGTACCATTTTGTACTTGTAATTAATGAATGGCTTTTTTTTGCATTGTGTCCCCCCATGCTAACATTTACCTCGGCTTACGCTTTTATAAGTAGGCAGGGGTACTATCTGAAACTCGAATACACATCCACAGGCTTATTAATGTCAATGTACTTTACAATTTGATGTTCTGAGACTAAAAGCTTATGGCTGCATGTTTAAATGTCCATCAAACAAACTAATTTTCATAAATCCTTAACTCAGCACAATGGGTGGCATTGTTTCTGTTTCAATTCATGAACCACATTTCAAAAATCAAATATCAGTTCATGAACTAGTTGGCAACTGGAAAATTAATAGTAACAAACTAATTTCCACATGCTGTTCTAATAGCAATTAAGAAGCCATCAACATTAGAGAGTAAGTGGTGGTAAAACAAATGGTAAACAATGAGAACTTTCAAATGTGAATCAGATTTGGTTGGAAATTATATCTGTTAGAAAACTATTATTGATAAAGTGTTATGATTAGAGTGCATTCATCAAAATGATGAATAATAGAGGGAAACCCTCATTTTCAGAGGTGGCCTAAAGTCAAAATACTACACATTTTTGTTTCAGGGAAATAGGAAAAAATATACTTACATTTTAAACCTGTCAAGATAAGTAAATGCAGGTATTTTCCAAAAGCAATAAGAAGGCATAGTAAATGTTTGTAAAGCAAAAAAAAATGTTCATGTTAACAGTGCTTTACTGCTGATCTCATCAGTAGTCTACATTAATAGACAGTACATCAACTACTGTATTTATATACTAAAACCCATAGGGTTGTTCAATGGTTTAACAGGTGCAACTGGGGTCATCTCAGTCACTTGTCTCATTGCATTATGGATTAAAAAGGGCTTTGTACTGAGTTGCGTATGTTCTATGCAGGGAACTTCTTTGAAGAACATAGAGGATTGTTACCTTAAATACGGTGTTGCTAACAATGCACCTAGCACCTGAAAATAAGATCCAAGTATAATTTAATTGTACCTGGAAAATATAGGCAAAAGGGAAGCTTAGGTTTCTGAAAAGTGTGTGCATGTTCCACCACTTCCTTTTCCAGTTATCTCATTGCTTTTAATTAGTTGTCAATAATTCTGAACTAGCTGATGGCATTTAATATATGAAGTGGGTCAGACTCTAGGCAGTTGCTGTTATCATTAATAAAAATACTTGTTTACAGTTGTTTATTGCTTTATTGCTTTTCACCAAGTACTACTAGTTGCTTCAATAGATGCTTATTTCATATATTCTGAGTTCATTGGCAAAAGAGTGTAACCCAATGAAAGAAAAAAATGGATTTACTTTCCTCCTAATTTCCAGCAATTAAAAATACATTTCCCAAGCTTGAGAACATAGTCTAGGATCTTCAGTTTTATCCAAGCTACATCACAAGATGTTTTGGCATGTGGTTTTAAGAATCCCAAAGTGGTAGCTGAAAAAAATCATTCACTAACTGCACTACTTACAAAATAGAATTCAAGAGCAATTGGGTCCTGAATTGAGTCAAGCTAAGCTTATATCCTAGGACTAGGTCTTTAAGTTGTTCATGTGGAAACTTCTGATTTGGAGTTTGAGGCAATTGTATGCCAAAGGAATACTGTTCCTCAAATGTAAGTTTTAGAAAACAGTTTCCTGAGTAAATCAAGCCTAAGGTATCTCAAATATTGAAAAACCCAAATCTGTGCCAATTCTGTAAATTTTAGCCTCAATACCTATGTTTAAACTACACTTGTGTTGAGCCTAATAGTAATTTTGCATGAGTATAGACAGAGTATTCAGAACTGAATACTTTTAGAAATCAAACAGAAGTAGGCTAGGCTGAGTTACTAAAAAAACTGTATGTAAAGATATATGAAAACAAATTCTGGGGGGAAATTCTGGAAAACTCTGATGATCTGAGATCAAAGATTTTTATTTTTTTAGATCTCTATATTTAATAAGCTAAGCTCAATTTTAAGGGTATCATTGCAAATTTACTCATCTTGACACACATAGAAACACACACACACACACACACAGATATATACATACACATTTTTATTTTAAAAATTGTATACGCAATAGGTGAGAAATAAAAGTTACTCCATAAATGTGATCATTATATGGTGTATTAGCTTAACAAACATTTGTAACATTATCATATTTTTGGAAAAAATCAGCACAGGAAATGATGCAGAAGTATGTACAAATGCTTTACTTGAAAAACTCAGTCTACCTAAGCTGTAAAATCAAAATCTGATTTTGTGTCTGCATTTCACCAGCGTTCGTGTAATTGAGATAGATCGGTGCTGTGAAATATGGATCTCAATCTGAACTCCCCAGATATTTTGAGAGGCAGAGTTTTAATTTTGAATTCTAGTCATGACTCAATATTACTAATTTCACAGTCAATAAATAATATACAAAGTACCATTTCAAATGTATGCGTTTTTAAAAACCTTGCTGCTCTTATTTTCCAATGGCATTAGTGAATATTTTTTTAAGTTACATAATGATTTGAAATGTTTAGTAAAGGGGGCACAAATTTCACTGTTGTACTACAATGAAAGGTGTTCTAATAACATAAGTTATACACATACATATACTTTTTTTAAGTAATACAGAGAAATAGAAATATTATATATATCCAGTGTGAAAGTGTGTATCTATATCTATATTAACTTTCAAACTGGATATATATAATATTTCTATTTCTCTGTATTACTTTTAAAAAGTGTGTGTGTGTAACTTATTATGTTATTGGAACACCTTTCATTGCGGTGCGACAGTGGAATTTTATATATTATATAAATATAAAAACATTATATATACAAATATTATAGATAACCAGTGTGAAAAATATATATACTTTCACACTGGATATCTATAATATTTCTATTTTTATTTTGTAGTATTACTTAAAAAAAAATATTTCTATATATTGTATACTATTGTTTTAGGATCATAGGAAAGTAGGACTGGAAGGGACATTATAAAGTCATCTAATCCAGACCCCTGCTCAGGCTTCCTGGCTTTGCTGGTTGCTGCATGGGGCTCAGAGGGAATTCTACACCTCCTTCCGCCCCATACTACATGTATGAGGGTTTTAGTTAAGCCTTTTTCAGAGGCATTGGGTGTTGGCTGCAACCAAGGCTGGGCATTTTGACTATGGTGTTCCAGTGCTCCTGCCAAGACATAAAGCCAGAACTTCTTGGCTAGAGGGAATTGCCCCTCTGCTCAGGGTCAAACCAATCAGCATATTTGGGGTCAGGAAGTAATTTTACCCCATCGGCAGATTGATAAGGACTCTGGGAGGTTTTGCCTTCCTCAGTAGCCGGGGCGCGGCCCTCTTCCTGGGATCTCTTGAGCATATATTAACAGCCTTTACAGAAGCTGGATCTTGGCTACCATGGCTTTACCCGTGGTAGGCTAGGGTTTTATGTCTTGTGTTGTGTAAGGATTAACTGTAATTTCCCTAAGTGGTTCAACAATGGATTTGTATAAGATGGTTTGGACAGGGATGATACTGCTGATACTGCTTCAGGAAGGAGGCTGGATAAATAGCTTATAGATTCTTTGATCCCTGGCTAAACCTGCCAAGTATCTTTCTAACCTGCTTTTGAAAATTTCCAAGGATGGACATTCAACAATTTCTCTAGGTTGCCTGTTGCAGTGCCTGACCACCCTTATAGTCAGAAAATTCCTCTTGCCTAAATTTCCCCTGCTGCAGCTTTAGGGCATTGCTCCTATCCTGTCCCCTACAACCACAAATGAAAACCCATTTCTATCTTCTCTATAATCGCCCTTCGGGTATTTGAAGACTGCTATCAAATCCCCCCTCACTATCTTCTCATTTCTTGGGGCCTTGTTGCATGTTAATTATAGGCCATTCCTAGAGCTCTTAACCCATACATTGTCCACACATTAACAAGTGAAACTGGTTTTAACCTTTAGGTGAATTTAGCCCTCCGTGCTAGGTTTGTCTCTGATTGATGTTACCCAGCTCATGTTATGCTAACATGTAGGTATCCTAGGCTACACGTTAGTGTAAACCCCTCATCTACCCTCCCTCCCCCCCCACCCCGCTGGCCCAGATCAGGCCCACTGCCACCCCCTTCTTCCCCTGATTGGGTCACCACCCCTAATAATGCCCCATCTCTCTCTCTAGCCCAGATTGGGCCCACCAACCTGGATCAACCCACTGTCCCCCCACTCCTCCCAGATTGGGCCTGCCACTCCTCCCCTACCTTCCCCAGCTTACTTTTGGCTGCCTGCACTGTTCCAGAGGAGCAGGCAAGGAAGGGGAACACATATATTCATCCCTTGTCACTACTGCTGTCCTTTGGGCTAGGCTTTACCTGGAGAAGAGCAGCAACCTGGTAGTAGCGGCAGCAGTGCCAGGTGCTCGGTGGGTGTGCTCCCCTTCCCTGCCTGCTCCCCATTAGCAGTGCTGGCAGCCAAAGTTAATGGGGGGTGATCTTGAAGGGCAGGGGGGAGACTGTTGGGCCTCAGGTGTAGGGAGGAATAGAGGGAGTCCTGGGGGTGAGGGGGGAAGCCTGGAATTTGGTGGGGGAGGATGCTTACCTTTCAGTCCTCAAGGCCCCTGCTGGCTTCAATGTGTGGTTGCTCCAAACACGAGGTAGCACTAATGCTGATAAACATTTGAGCAGCTCAAAGTGCAATGAGTAACAAGGTCCTAAGCTAAATAACCCTTTTTTTTAAGCTTTCTTTATAAGTCTTGTTTCCTAGACCCCTGTTCATTTTTGTTGCCCTGTGCTGGGCAACAAGACTGTCTACATCCTTCTTGAAGCATGGCCCAAAACTGGACACATTACTGCAGGAGAGGCCTCACCAGTGCTGAACAGAGTAGAAGCATCACTTCCCTGGATCATATCCTGATTTGCACCGATAATTCTAATAATTCTAATAATATGGCTTGGGACTCTTTGTTATTAACCTAATAAAGTTGTTCAGGATATTTTATGGGAAATGTGCCCGTCTTGCAACGAACCATAAACAAGAAATGTTGAGAGACATTTTCACTGAGTACTCAAGTACAAGGACTAGCTCACTGCAGCTGTAACTGAAAAAAAAAAAAAAAAAAAAAGCTTTCCTACTTCTCATTGCCTCATGTTGCTGAACATTATTCTCTTGGTGCAATAAGCATGGTGTTTTCTGACTGCTGGTAAGACATGTTGTGCACACTGATTCACTGCATACTCTTCTGGGTTTAGAGGATAGGAATCTTTTGCCCCAGGCTACAGAGTGATAATATAGCTGTCCCACAGCTACTACAAAAGAGCATTTTAATTAAAAAAAAACAAAAGTGGGTCTCAGAGATTTGGATTTTCAGAGAAAACTTTCAGGAAACAGCCTGACTTGCGGTGAGGGACCCAGAAGGCTAAGGCAGAACTACAGGAGCTGTGCTGGGGCCAGGGGCCCAGATGGTTGGAAGAACTAGACCAAGCCTGGGAGGTCTGAGGCCATGGTAGCAGGGCTAAAGCTAGAGAGAGATGCTGAAGCCAGAACAGGCTTAAGTTGAATGGGCTAAAGCCCAGGGAAAGGGACTGATGCCCAAGAGGGACAGAAGCTAAACTATGGCCAGGAGCCCAGGGAGAAGTGGAAGCTTTGACAGGGTCAGGGGTTGAGCAGTCTGAGTGTATGACATGACAGATAGGGTCAGAGGGCCCAGTGGATAAATTTAAAGTAACCCTTGTGAGGCATTGACATCACTACTGGGGATGACAGGGGCCATGAATACAGCCCATAAGGCAACTGGTACCCTGAGGCAATGATAGAAGTTAAGAGGGCATAATTTAGTACATGAGGGTCAAGACTGGGGCCAGCTGGCCTTGGGAAGGTCTAGCTGGCTGAAGCTCACTTTGAGGGGCAGCCTCCCTATGCACTATAAGCTACATTGAGGCATGGTAGGTGAGATAAAAAGGGAGAGTGCACCGAGGAGCCATAGTCAGGGCAGGAGTTGCATGGCCATCCCTGGGACAGGGTCCTGCTACCAGGGCCTAAGGTCATTAATGATATATCTGAGGCATTCAAGATGGGGCCTGTATATGACTACCAAAGGGATGCTGATGGCCTTGTCACAATGTTGTTAAGGTAGCATATCAGAGCAGGATTTGAATCTGACTCTGTTGATTTGAGTCTATAAGATGAATCTATGCTGCCTGCTGCTTATTTTGGTGCTGTGCTGAGAACTAACACTTTGGAAAATCTGGCACAGAAGCAAAAAAAGAAGTGTGTCACCATACAGATATGGCTGGGAGTCCTCCTTTGATTTTTTTTTGTTTGCTTCACCATACAATGCACTTTATGAAAATCTCAAATGTTGCACAGAAACCCTCCTCCCCCCAGTATTACTTATTTTATTTAATTTTTTCTATAAGGAAAATCAACAAGTCCTGGAAACATTTTAGCTTCTCAAACTGAGTTAAAATATTTTAGTTAATTCAACTGCAATGCATATCTATTTAAATGGCTGCAAAGCCTCATGGGAAATGTAGGCTGAGACTCTCTGCTAGGTTACACCCGCCATGTTAGAGCATGTTCTTTTGAAGCCAAGCCCATAAAAGAGAATGGGAGCATGAGTCATTTGTATTACAACTCCCTTGAGGTATTATGGCAACTGAGGATAGCACAAATTAATATTGAGCTAACTGAAACAAAAAATCTTAATTTGGTTGTAGCAAACATGAAAAAAAAATGTTTGGGGAACGTTGAAATGAAATATTTTGAGCTGAATATTTTTTGGAATTTTGCTAGGTGAAAAAAATATCTTTCAAATGTTTTTCAGTATGAAAACAAAATTTAAAACAGAATTTTCCACAGGATGAAAGTTCCATTTTTGTTTAATACTCATCCTACTGCTATATGCAGGAGCAGATCGGGGGGGGGGGGGTGCACCACTGCCCACCTTAATTCCTGATCCACCCAAAGTTTAAAAATAACTGCCTGGCATTGTCATCAGCATTTCTATTCAGGCAACAGTTAGGGAGTCAATTGATTTCATGGCTCATAATAATCTATCCGAATCTTTCTAAACTCTTCATTCCACAGGTGTTAATGACCCTTTCTCTTTTTTAATGCCCTTGATGTTCCACTAATTTTCTTTTTTTCTGCCATTCTGCTCTGGCTCTCAATAATGAAGCTCTCATTTTAAAGCTCTGCAGATTGTTTTTAATTCTAGCTAGAAGGGTTACCTCAGGTGAACATTAACTCAGGCTTCCAGTGAAGCATTGGTTGCACTATCAAGATGCTCAAGGAAGCTAGATTTGTTTTTTGAATCTGGAAAAGAGATGTACAGTTAATTCTAATGACTACAGAACTAATGAAGCAACATCTTTTGATTATTTTTTGCTTAGTCCGTTGTATTTTTATACATAATAGATTATATAGCAAATTAATGTACATTCCAATAAAGTTATATTTATTTTTGCTTCAATCATAAACTAATCAATATAGCCCTAGGACCCTAGCATATTAGTAAAGCTTTTAGTTTCTTTTTGACTGAAGAAAAATATATGTTGTGCTATGTCTGATGATGCACCATAAAATCTGCACCCCACTTTTCAAAATTCTAGATCCTCCTATGACTATATGTATAATGTACAAGTCAAACTATGGAAGAATTTGGGGATAATCTTATTTTAAGAATGCACCCCTACATCTGACTGCAAATCAATTCATATGAATGGGAGATATTAAAATAAAGTACCTGAAATTCAATCCTAGTAATAAATAAAATAGATATTGTACATAAAAACATCCTGCCCTAAGACATATACCCAATTTTGAAATCATAGCAGTGAATACCAATATTTGTATCATCCTCTGAAGCACATTTGACTTGCACAGCTTTAGAATGCATAATGCACGCTGAAGAGAAATCATACTGAATCTATATATGACTGTTAACAATGCAGAGGTCTCAACCTTATTGTTGTTGAGAATAATTGTATAATTGGAATTGGAGAGGGACTCTGTAAAAGAAACAGAAAAAAAAATAGATTGGCTGCACCCAGGCAAATGAAAATGTTTAACAGTAAACCTAAAAGGACATTGGAGATTTATTTATTGTGTCTTCTTTTTAAAGAGACAAATCTGATGCGTCTAATATTTTTTCTTTTCCTTTAAGGTAGTAACATTATTTAAGAATATCTCCTTTGAATGGGTTCTGTTTCCTAGCTTCACTTATCATCTTGTTTTCCCACCCTCAAAAGCTTTCCCTTCTTCCTAAGTTCTATTAGCCTGAGGAACTAAAGTCAGGACTCAGGCTTGTAACTCTTATTTGGCAGTATCTTGTTACATGCTACTTGCAGAAATCAGATGGCTGTAATGTCCCAGAAAGCACTGTGTGTTGTATTGCTAATCTCCATATAAAAGGTTTCAAAATACAGTAGATACAAGAATAAAACCATTGAATGGCAAATGGTAATATCAAGCAGGTGGGTACTTATCAGTAGCATATAAAGTAGGCTTCCCTGGCCATCGTGTCCAGTCCCCTATAGTCATAAATAATCATATACTCAAGGGATCTGCGAAATTACTACTTCACACCTGTTCGCACAACTACAAAGTACACTACCCAAAACACTGAGGACATCTTGATCCTGTAAATGCCATAGGTAAAAGCAGGGAAAATGATGGCATTGACAATGCCCTGGTTTTTATCGGCCTAAAATACTCCTCTTCTTCCCTAATTTTGACTTTGTATATGTATTGTAAAGAGTGATCATATTCTCTTCAATCTCTGTGTTTCTAAACAGGCCAAGCTCTATTAATCTTCTTTCATAATAAGATTATTATGTTCTTAACTACTGTAGTGGCTCCTCTTTGAATTTGTTACAGTAGCATTTTTTGAACACTGGTGGCCAGAACAGTACTCACTATACTTAATGGAATCATAACAATGTCAGAGGTGTCATTCACCCCCACTCTGGGCTGGATCCTGACTGTGGGGGTCTCTTCCTAAGCTAGATCTATGGAGTCAACAGTAGCTGAGATGGATCCAGGGCCAGGTAGCAGCATGGATCTGAGAGCGAATGGAAACATTATGCTAGGGGTGGGGAACACCACAGGGCTAAGGAAGGACGGTGGCACAGAGTCAGGGGCAGGAGGCATGGTTCCTTCAGATGCAGGATAAGCAAGGACTGTAAACTGCATATTTGGGATCCAAATTCTCTGTCAGCCAGCCACAATCCCCAAATTCTAAGAGTAACTTGATGGGACAAATATAATGGTTCCATGGGTTATATGTTTGACACTCCTGACTTGTGCCATAGTACTATATGTTGATAGCAAAGTTCACTTATTTAGTAGTTAATTACAATGTCAACAGTCTCCATCTTCCTTGTCTCATCTCTGCTACCTGGTATTTCATGTTATGTACTCTTTACAGTAACTGTACAGTTGTAATAATAATAAGGGCTGTGTGAAATGGCACCATTCCATTTTGACTTGTGTTTTGACATTTCAACGGAACAGTGTTTTGTTTCAAATTTCATTTGAATTCAAAACCACTGTTCCGTTTTGTTTCGTCAAAACAATTTTGCTGTTTTGACGCTGTTTCAAAGTTTCACCCATAGGCTATAATGGGGAAGCTCAAAACATCCTATACCTTTGCCGTTTCTGGTGTGATTTAGATGAAACTTGCAGGAATGGTAGCCCCTTCTGAGGGCATGAAGCCTGCCAAGTTTCAAAGAGATAGGTGCTGGGGTTTCACAGCCATGTAAAAGGGTAAGATATTAGGTGGAGCATGTGCAGTAGAGACAAGGAGGTACTAGTACTATGGCAGGGAAACTGCACCTCTTGAAAGCAAAACATTCATGTCACATGTATGTGTTAAGCCACAGCGGGGTCAAAACTGCAGGCATGCTAGCCCTTGCTGAGGCAATGACATCTGCTAGGTTTCAAGGAGATAGGTGCAGAGGTTTTGGGGAAACTGCACCTCAAGCTGTGGATAAGCAAAACTCGTGACATGTGACGCTGTGTGTGTGTTAAGGCACAGCAGGGTGAAAACTGCAGGCCTGCTAGGCCCTGCTGCAGCCACAAAGCCTGGAGCTGTCAAGCAGACAGGTGCAGGGGGAGTCTGGGTTCTGGGGCCCTGCACCTCTAGCTGCTGACAGGCAAAACTCGTGACATGGGTGGGTGACACTGTGTGTGTGTTAAGGTGCATCTTCACTTAACGGACACCAAGGCAGAAAGCAGGGCAGTTCAAATAATGCTGCCTTTTGTGCAGTTTTTCCATCCCTCCCCCAGAGCACTGGGATTGGAAGGGACCTCAGGGAAAGGTGACAGTCACTGGCCAGGTACGCAGTCAATAATGAGAGCACTCCTTTCCCCCTTCCCCTCTCTTTCCCCTCCCTCTCCTTACTTTAGTTTCTGTTTCCCTGCAGGCAAGCCCAGATGGAACTTTGAAACTTGAAACGTTTCAAAAATTTCGAAACATTTCGACTTGCCTCTTTTGTTTCGAGGCTGTCTCAAAGCTCTCTCTTTCATTTCAGTTTCACTGTTTCAAGCTCGAAACAAGTTGAAATGGCATTATGAACAAGAAGAGTTGAGTAGGGCTTCCCTTGTATACATACAGGCTCATTTAATAAAGTGAAATAGTAAAGTTGCAAGGGAGTCATAGAATCAAGCCTCCATTCTTTGGATGAACAGTACTGACATATTTCCTGACGTTAAGATGGGGCATGAAGCAAAATGCTTAAGTTTTCCTAGGTTCATGAAACTGCATGAAAAGAAACCGTGGGAAAATATACCATTATTCCTTGTCGAAGATAATCAAACTTCTTCCTAACTCTTGTATTAACTTCCTCTTACTTGTATGCAAAGCACCTGTTTTCAGCAGTTTGATTCTTTTGATGTGATCTCACAGATTAATTTAAATATATTTCTTCTAAATAATTTTACCTTTCAGAAAAAAAACAGAAGCCGCATGCATGTCTCTCTCTCTTTGTCTCACTCTCTCTTTGCCCTGTCTTTATTTCCTGTCCCTCTTTAAGGAATATGTGGCCTTCACTCACCATTATGTCTAAGTGCCCGAGGCATTGTATCTTGAAATTTGCTTTGCAGATTTCAATGCAGTCCTGTAGAGAAGTTATACAATTCTAAGCCAATATTCTTTCTTTTTACAGTGTGTATCAGGTGAAGTGCTAGTAAAATTTAGCTTTGTTGGCAAAGTATGGAAAAAAGTAAGCAGTGGAATGAATTACCTGGTCCAAAAAATGTATGGATGTCTCTTAAACATCCATAATCAATCCATAGGTGCAGGGGGCAGCCTAGGCCATGGCATGTGTGGCTGGTCCAATTGCCCCCATTATCTCCAGGCATGCAGTGGGGCTGGGGTGGCGTGGCAGCTGCACTCAGCTTCCCAGCAGCCCCATGGCAGTGGCTCCTTCCAGCTCCCACTGCTAGTGACACTGCTACCACTGGACATGGACCCACTGCCCAGGCACCCCAGCCCATCCAAACCACACCCACTATCAGGGGTGCCAAATGGAGTGAGTAGGCAGGTGGGTGGAGTGCCTAGAAACCCTGCAGGCAGGGCACATTTGACCAGGTGGATGGGATAGAGCCATGGGCAAGTGGGGAATGGCCTATGAGAGTGGGGTGGGCAAGCAGGGCCAGGGTTGAGGCCAAGGGATGGGGCCAAAATCACAGGATGGCGACAGTGTAGGGCCACGCAGGGAACAGTCTGACCCCATGTGCCTGTTCCGTCCATCTGGTCTAGTAATCTACCACTTCAGGAGTTTTAGTGAACTGTTGTAGGTGGGGGTGGGGGTGGGGGTGGGGTGGTGCTGGCCCAACCTGCAACAGCTCAGCAAAACTCCCTAAAAAGCCCTGTAGTCTAAATAACTTCCCACCCCTTGCGCAGAGGTATATCTGATAGAGTTTGCAGCCAGGGCACTGGAATGGAGGCAGGGGGGCTCCAGCCACATGGAGCAGAGTGGTGGCAGGATACTATCATGAAAAAGGTGTTACCACCAAGTGACAAGTTAACCCTTCCCTGGCCCTGCAGTTTTATATGGTGAGCATAGATCCAAAGCCCTGGATTGGCCAGGAAAGGGTTAACCTAACTCTTGGTGGTGATATCTGCCACCTCTTCTCACAGCAATATCCTGCCCTTGCTCCACTCCATGCCTGAAGCTGGCACTCCCTTATCTCCAATCTGGTGACTCCCTTTACCAAGTGCACTGGGCTTACATGCCACACACAGCTGTTGCCCATGACACTTTTGTTGCAGGCTGATGTAAATTATTTGTAGTAGCTGGTAGGAGTATAAAACAAGCACTTGCCTGAAGGAAAATCTGGTGATGTTGTGTTACTTTAGACTCCTAACAACAAAGTTAACTACTTTTGTTTCAGTCATTTTCTTGTTCTCTTGTTTTTAATTTCAACTTTGTGTTGCAGAAGTGATGCCAAATGCTAATGAGCCATCCTAGGTAGCTATTTGTGAATAATTTCTTCAGTGGTTCTTTGGCTGTTAGATGATCTGAGTTACCAGATTACCTGTGGATATTTAGTTGGTACCAGTAACTCATTAAATTCAACTTAGTATTTTCAGCTCAGCTATTTACTTCATACTACACTAGTCAAATAAATAGCACTGCTGAATCATTATAAGGGTTGCATAAAATTGCAGATGTGCTTGAGAGTAAAATTTAAGGTAAAACAAAATAAAACAAAATGAAACAAAACATAAAGTGACTAAAATACAGAATATCATCAAATGACTACTGTCTACACATGTGCAGCTATTACTGCACAGTGTATTAATTTAAAGTGCAATTTGCTAGTATCCACAGATACAGGTACTAGAAAATGGTGCTTTAAACTAATGTGCTGAAGCACACATGTAGTTGCTGACTGGGAGCAAATTGCTCCCAGTCAGCCTAGGCAACAGGGGGCCATAGCGGGCAAGGGGAGCTGTCCTGGTTTGTTAGCCAGTGCCCTGCCAGCTGTGGGGAGACTGGGGCTAGCCTTGAGTCCCAGGGGGCAGGGGGAGCCGTCCTTGCTCAGTGGCAGCTCCCTGCCTGCTGTGTACAGGGACTGATCTGGGGGCAGGGGGAGCAGAGACCATTCTCCCCCACTCTCCATGGCTCAGGGCCAGCTCTTATTTCTCCACAGTTGGCAGGGAGCTGCTCGCTGAGCCAGGACAGCTCCCCCTGCCCCCACCAAGCTGGGACAGCTCCCCCGCTGCACCCACCCCATGCAAATTGGAGCTACCCCTGGAGCCAGAACAGCTAAGGGTTGGTACCTGGGGGAGCCTGGAGCTCCCCCTGGCTGCTGCAGGGGGCAGAGCAGAACAGGAGCAGCCCTAGACTGGGCTAACCCGGTCAGGCACAATTTCTCCAGATGCAGATGCACATGTAGATGTGTGATCAGGAGCACTTTAATGAGCCTGAATTTTCTGTAAAGAAAATTAAGGTGCATTAATTACATGTGTAGACATGCCCATTGAGATAAAAAACCAAAACCAAAACTGTTTGCTAGTTCTACCAAAGGACTTAGATACTTAGCTTTGTCTCAACTAACTTTAACAGGTTGCTAGAGTGGAATCTATAATGGTTAGCTTCTTTCCTACCTTGGAGAACTCATAACAGCAGCAGAGTCTCACAAAGCCTGAAGAAAGACTATTTAGTTGGTCTAATAAAAGATATCACATCTACCCAAAGAACCTTGCCTGAATTAAATCTGTAGCTCTGGGTTCTGTATACAGTGTATGAGAAGAGTTGTGTGTCTGGGAATGGGATTTTTCAATAGCCAGCACCCTGAATGGGAAGAAACAGAAGCCAGACAACAGGAAACACTGGGGAGGGAGACATGTCTTAATTGTCACACTTTTCAGGAATCTTGTGGCTAGGTCCAATACATGGGTGTAGTGGAACTGTGGTGCTTAAGACCAAGAGTGTGATCCAAAAACTCCTTCTGGATAAACTCACTTAGCCTTCCTTATACTTCGAGGTTCTCTTGGCATTGAGACATCTGATTCTTTGTAGGCTCATTACTACTCTAGTCTGAGCAGCTTGGCACCTATTGTCTGCCTAAGCCCAATAACCTTACAGAAGTTTTGGGCACAGACAGAAGTGCAGCTGCCTGCTGTAACTCAGAACACTTTGCAGGAAGCATTCTGAATTACAAGGATCCCTGGGACCAAACTGGAGTTCATTGTTGGTTCCAGGGGGGATGGGAATCTAGCTTCTGGCTGCAGGCCACCTCATGGGGGCTCCAGTACACCTACCCTACCCTCCAATAGGGGATGAAAAAAACCCAGACCAAACTCCCTCCACTTCCTCCCCGCCCCACCCCCATTTTGAACACTCAACTAGGAAGTGGAAGACTGAGGTTCAGTGCCCTCAGTCTGAGAGAGTACAAGCATATTTCTCATCCCCAAAGAGTTCCCTAGCTACCAGGGTATAACCTATTCTGGGTGAGCAGACATGCTCTACCCCATCTATTAAAGCTGTTCTAGAAAACATTTCAAAATTAATTAGGCCGTAGAAAGACTGGAAGAGGGAATACGATTTCAGCTACTAGGCAAGGCACTTAACCTACATTCTGTGACCTTGCTTCCAACATTGTTTAATGTGAAAGGAAGAGTTGGTACTAGTCTATATCAGAAACAGACTAGACAGATTGGTGTAAGTACTTATCTTCACACACATATATTTGATCGATCTATCTATCTGTCTATCTCTCTATACACATTAATGATACAGTATCAATAGGCAGATAATTGACTGCCATGTCTGAGCCAAAAATACCAGATGTAAAGACTCAGCTAGCAAAATAGCTTTTAAATGCTCATCCAATATGAAGAAAACTTTTCTGAGTCACAAGAGGTATATAATCCATGAAGGAGAGAAGAGAATTTTCATTTGATTTATCTACTTGCTGAAATTCTACCAAAAGGCTCATTAAAGACAAATTTGTCAGAGCAAGGTCACAGTCATTGGCTTACTAGATTCTTAATAAGGGTAGGTGAATTTCACATAGTAAAGGAATTAAGATTGAGAGGCAGTGTTTTTTTTAATTTTAACCAGCATTTTCTAATAACCACAGATGATTTTCAGAAGGCACTGGAGTTCTGTGATACCAAGTGTGCCCAAGTGAGAATTGATAGCACAAGACATCTTGCAAACCCTTGCTAGAGCCAAGCCCAATGGAAGGATCTTCCTTCCTACTTTACTAGTCTGTTTAGGTCATATTCCTTGTAGGTCATATTTCTTGAATGAACACTTGAGGCAAGATATTTAACAAACAAAACTGTTAGTCTACAGTTATGCTTCCAATATAACCATTATAAAGGTTTAACCATTTCTCAATAATTAATGTGGTAGTATGTCATACATAATTTCCTCCCTGTCCTTATTATTGCTATTCTTTTCTGTCTGTTGTATTTCAAATTGTTCTTAAAATAGCTCAAAGACCTGTTTACTTGTCTTTATTTGTCACCCCACTAATTCCATACCAGTCCCTTTGATAAATCAATGTCCTGTATGTTAGCATCTGTCTTATTTCATTCCTAAAGTCACATTCATACCTGTGGTGCAGTACAAATAATATCTAATATAATAATTGTCCTTTATATCAGTTATATTATGCTCATTAGAATGACCTGGAGAGAATTTCACCTTATGAATAAGACTGGAAAAAAAAGTTATGGTGCTGTCCCAATCTCTAGCTGTGTCCTAACCCTATTATTGTGTGGCATTAAATGTGATGCCAATCACTGCATGCAGTGAAGGTGTTTATGACCATTTCATTGTTTTCTGGGGGCTTGGTCAAAACTGGAACAGTTTGAAAAGTTCAACAATTAAATGTCAGTATTAGGCAGTAGAGTTAAAGCTTCCTTGAAATTAAAAGGGAATGAGTTCTCAGTTGTCTCAGAACTACTGTTTCAAGCTGTCTGATGAATCAGTGAGATGAGAGATCAGTGCATAGGTTGACAGTTAATGCATGATTTTTATAATCACAAATACTAGACTGTAATTTGAAAATTAAAAAGAAAAAATTCTCGTAGGTATTCCTGTGTATTTTAGGAACCATAAATGTAAAAGGGGAAAGCTGGTCATTTCAAATCATCAGTGCCTTAACCTTATCACTTAAAAGATGCCTTTGGCAGTACACCTTAATAGTCTGCTATTGAGTTAACAAAGAGCTGCTGTCCTGAAGCGACTGTCTACCAGCATAACTGATATTTAGTCTTAGTTTCCATAGTTACTAGCTTTGCGTCACTGTTAAAATATAAAACAGGCTAAGATATAGAGCAGGGCCTGGCTGAGTGTTCCAGTTTTTTGTTCCATAGCTGGATGAATGGATAAGTTGGCTTATCCATGTTTTTTTCAGAACTGACAGCACTCATGAAAGATCAGAACAAAATGTTCCTACATGGCCTACTGGGCAAAGTAGAAAAACATTGTCCTCTCTGATGTCATTGTACATGAAAGGTCAGTGTAAATGGGAGCAGTATTCTGTCTGCTGTCTTACGAGTGATCATGTCTTCAGTAACACATAGGTATTATTTCACCTAATTGTAGATCCTGAATAAGCTTGTACTTTGGAAGTGTTTGACTTTACATTTTAGGTTTCATGTAACAGCCTTGTGCGATTTTTGTTAGTTAGTTGTAAGTGATTGTAAATCTTATTTCTTTTACTGAACAGTGTCGTCCCTCACTGGTCATTGTCAAGGAAACTCAGTAAAAACAAAATCAAATTAAGGCAATGGCTGATGCTGTGGTTCCACACCAGCCCATAGATGGAGGGTTTTCTTGCTATTCTTGCTTTCAGAAAAGAAGATATTGCATATTGTTATGCTTCTCTGAAGGTTTGAGTTTGCATAATTGGTCCAGAAATCTGTGCAACTTTTCTTCTAAAGTTCCTAGAATTTCTACTTCTGATCCAAAGTAGAACATGTAAAAATAGAGGACAAAAATATGGAAAAAAAACACCCCAAACCAACCAAAAACCAAACCAAAATGAAACAAAATTGCCCATACATTTCAAACCCTTGCCTTGAGGTTTATTAAATTTTAAGGGATATGAGAATGTGTTTTAAAATGATAAAAAAGTGTCAAAGCAAGGCAAATAGTTAAATGTAATATAATCTGTTGTGGAAAATTAGGGTGTTATGCGATGTATTGCATTTTATAAATACGGTGTGCCCCTCAGTGTACCTGGTTGGTATTTTCTGCCATTATGCAAGGAGTTAATTTAAAGGAGCCTATCAAGAGAAACAAACAGGAAACTATATCAAGGTAATGTAGTCTAAGGCTGACTAGAGACTTTCGGGGAGGTTAGGGGAAGGTTAGATTGAGTTTGAAAGAGATGCCTGATGTAATTTAAGTCAGGATGGGAGGGGCTAGTGGGCTGGGGAGCTGTGAGGATTGGAGGAGTAAGCAGGCTCTGCGGAGGGATCAGGGCAGCAGGCAGAGTCTGTGGGGATGGATTGGTGGGGTCCAGGAGGGTTTGGCAGGATCAGGGGGGGCTGACATGGTCTACAGGAGGCTTGGGGGGAATCAGGGGAATGTTCTCCTCCACCCCTCAAGACCAGGGGCTATTTTTAGCTCCCCCAGTCCTCCCACCCCTAGACAAACAACCCCCCTTGGTGAACCTATGCCTGCCCCTACCCCAGCTTACTTCCTTAGCTCCTGGCACTGACAAACGCTGATAAAACCAGCACTGGGAATGGCTTCCAGGAGGGGATTTGGTGTCCTGAGGTGTGGGGGAGGCGAGGGTGGCTGGCTGGTCTCTGCACGGGGGTGGGGGGGTGTTATCCATCTAAGCAGGGAGGGATGTGCTGGGGGGCTAAAACAGTGTGTTGCCAGAGAAGGAATAGGAAAAGTGCAGCCCCAGGACTGGGGCCAGTGGCTGGGTTTCCCCAGTCTTGGGGTTGTGCTCGGAACTGTACAGAAGTTTAGTTAGATCAGTCTCACCAGACCCTGTTGACATTGGATTTGGACCCAGCACCTATACCTTTGTTCCAGGCGGGTACAATCCTCAGTTCCAGGTGACCACAACACTTGCCAGTCGATAATAGTTGAATTTATTGATACAGAGTGATAACAAAAAAGCAACAATACAAACAATTCTGTATCTACCAATCCTAGGGCTGTCATCAGAGTGAAAGTCCATCTGGTCAGGATGCAGATTCCACTCTGAGACTTTCTCTCTTAGGTGTAAGCACTCTGGCGGTGGGATGCCGAGGCCCACAGCCCCCCTCCAGTGGGGTGCATGAGACAGGCTTCTGGTATGCCTTCGGTCCAAGGTGGCCTCAGGGACCCTTCCCAGGTGATAGGGATGGGGATGGGGACCCCTCTCATGGAGGAGAAGGGGGAGGGACAGCAAAGGGGGATGGGGAGGGATGAGAGGGATGGACAAGACAAAGGGAGGGACAGGAGGGACCCTTTGTCACTCTCAAGTCTCTGCTTTTGTATTCTAATTCCCCTTGATGACTTTTGATGACTCTTCATCTGTGGCTATCTCTGGTTGGTCCTTTCTCTGTGGTCACACATCCATGTAGAATTCCAGGCCAACTCCTAATTTGGTCTCTTCCCCCAAAACCGGGACTTAGGCCCCTCTTCTCTCTGAGGCCTTGTTGCTGGGGTCACTTATCTTGTGCTGTGGGACAGTATGGTACATACTTTCTTTGGTTCCCAGGCTGTTTCCTAGACTATGTGTTCTTGTTGGCCTTGTTGAGTTAAACAACTTATCTGCTTTGAAGGCTGTGATCTTGTGTTATGGCACACCTCCTTTTAATTCTCAGGCTGTGTCCATCCATTGGCCTTGTTGTGCTAGACAGTCCGTCTACTTCCAGGGTCATGAGAAGCTGTGTGTGTGTCCCAAGCTCTTTAGAAATCCAAATAACCCCTGCTACCCACCTTGGCCCCTTATAATACATATATCTATACTTATAAGCCAATTCCCAAAGAAGCAGGCCTTTAAATACCGTTTCTAAGCCAACAACCTGAGCTAAGTTAGACTACCTCATAGGTAAGAATTTCACACACACACACACACACACACACACACACACAGAGTGTATGTATGTATGTAAAATTCTTCATTGAAACAAAGGCAGATTTTAAAATGCAAACACCCAATTCTGATTAGCTGTACCTACAGCTGCAGCTTCTAGGGTCTATAGCTCTGATGGCCCTCCTTATGCAGAAAATGCCCAGGCCAAGGACCTCAACCTGCCAGGCTCCTAAGTTCAATGGCAAGGGGACTAGGAATCCTCAGGGATTCCAGTGTCCATGCTGCACAGTTGAGGGACTGGAAACTGAGAGTGCTTAGGCTGCCCAGCTCCAGGGCCAGCTGGTTTCCCAGGTTTCCTAACTCCCAGCGTCCAAGTTTCTAATATAACCCAACTCTGAACACTACTTTGGGTCAGGGCTGTTAAAGTCTTCCAGCTAGCCTTTTTTGGGCTGCTAGACTTACAAGACAGCTGGATCCCTAGTGCCTAAAATTGGGTAGCCCAATGAAATGGGTAGCCTAAGAATTTGGAAGCCTTAGGTCAATGTTCTGGTGGTGTTTTCTTGGAAGAGCACAGACCCTGGAAGGGTAGGCAGCCTGCTAAGCCAGCTGGCAAGTAAGCTTCATTGGAAATTTGTTGAAGCTGCCATATTTACATGAAACTTTTCAGTTTGATGAATCAACATTTTTCTGACACAGACTGTTTTGTCAAAAAAACCCTCCTGACCAGCTCCAGTTCTGATATATTTATGAATTGAAATATTTGCCACCTAAAATCATGCTATTCTTTCTCCCTCATGCTCCAAAAGTTTATACAGTGCTAATTTGAGAAGATGCACTAGTTGACACCTTCTGCTGGATATCATAAAGGCTTTGTTGAATAAGTGTACCAAATTTAAAAAGGCATCTTTTCCAAGGATAATAACACATTTAGATCTCTTCCCCCCTCCCCAAACAAACTACCTAGAACTTGAAAAACAACTGCTGGTGGCATCTACAAGAATTGCTCCTCCTACAGCACAAACCCAACAAATAAAAGCCTTTATCCTGAACAGCTTACAAACTTAAAACAAAGGCTAGGAGCAGGCAACAGTCAATCAAGCTCCAGCAGACATTTTAAAAAAGCCCAGCTACTCCTTTCAGACTCCATTTTGGGTGAAACAGGGAGAGAGGTGAAAATGCTTCCTCTGCCTTAACTCTGACTGCATCTTTCTAGATGACCTACTTAAAGACTGTTTCCTGTTATAAAATTTAAAACCAAGCTGGCCATCTTGTAAAGTTAAGGTGAGTTTGATCTACTGGGTCAGGAAAACCCATGAGAGTTAACTAATTTCACCCTCCTGGAAAACAGTATTATTAGTGTCTACCTGATCCTAATGACAGAAAGGCCTAAGTTCAGTTTGTTAGTGAATGGATGTCTCTGCAGTATAATGTTGCTATGATGCCAAGCCTTGGGTTTTCTTTTCTCATCTTTCTTTCTAATTAGAAGCCAAACATCAAACATTTTTTTTCAACAAAGTACTGGACTAAAATATCACTTTCCTAGACACTCTTCTAATTTAGCGACTACAGTATGCTTGCCATTTCTATTCACTGCTGACAAAAACAAAAATTAGCATTACCTGTGTGCCAGATTCCATAAGTAAGGGTTGCATTCAGCTAACTTAAATGTTACAGGATTGACAGCTAATTTAAAACTAACATTCCTGTGGTGACATCTTTATGTGAGGCTAAGTTCTGAAATAACCTAATTGTTTAAAAAAGTCATCTTGGATTTGTCTGAGGAGCTGGAAAATGAATATAAAAAGACAATATATTTCTAACCAAGAGAGTGAAAGGAGTTTTTGTGTTTTAAAGCTATTCTAATCATATTGTATCATCTTATTATCAAAATTCTAAAAAGAAGGTATGCCTACTTGAATTATTACTTATTCAAGTATACAAAAGACAGTCCGTGTACAAAATTTTACAGATTTACAGAACTTTAGGGCTGGAAGGGACCTTGTGAGATCATCGGGTCCAGGCCCCCTGCTCCGGGCAGGAAAGACTGCTGGGGTCAAATAACCCCAGCAAGGTGTGCGTCCAGTCTCCTTTTGAAGATCTCCAGGGTAGGTGCCTGCACCACCCCTGCTGGGATCAAATTTGTGCTGGGAGTCTATTCCAGAGTCTGGTCACATGAACTGTGAAGAAGTTTCTCCTTATATCCAGTCTGATATACTTAGCTTTTATATCTTTATCTTCCATGGCTTTAACCAGGATTTTTGGGGGAGTTGGGGGAAGGGGGGGATTGTGACTATTGTTAAAACTGGCTGGAGATTTCTTTCTTTGTGATATAAGCTTCAATCTATAATCTTTTCTTTTAAAATAAATAAATAAAAAGTGTTATCCCATTTGGCTGAGATACACATTCAAGATAAGAACTGGATGTGAACAAACTCAATGTCATCTGCCAGTAATCAGCCTGAGAATATTGCACAGAGAGATTTATGCTGCCCCCATTCAATTCAGTGAAAAGTTGACACTGAAAACTAACAGTGGTATTTTAAATATCACTAATGCTACCTGCTGAAGAAGAATTCAATAACACGTTTAATCATTACTAATAGTAGGCAAAATTTTTTCACATGATATTGTTCCTTTACAGGCAGTGTCAGCCATATATTTATGTATAATACAAAAATAAAGTCAGGAAAACTATTATGTACTGGCATTGCTGTACTGACTTGGGGATTTGTAGTTATAGTCCTGAACTGTGACTCACACTGTTAGCTACAGCATAGCTCCGCCCCCCGCCCCCCAAAAAATCCTTACCTTGAAGAGCTAACAAACTTAAAATAGTAGATGGACACAGGCACAAGAAAACTAGGAGATATCATCAGTCAAAGTTGGGGGATGATCTCAGGACACCAGCAGGCTAGTTCACCACATTGTGAAGAACTGGTTGCATGTGTGTGTTAATATGCATCCTGACAATGCTGCACTTTAAGAAGGATGTTGAAGGAGAATGATAATATAACTTTGCAGATGTTTGGGGGAGGTGAGTGGCTGGCTTGAGGATGCATATAAAGGGAGGAGTAGACAGTCCTGATGATGAATTAGAGATGATGTGTAGGGGAAGAATAACCCAGGAAGGGACTTGAAAGTGAGGATGTAGCTTTATAGGAGCATTTCAGATAGAAATGAGTGGAGCAAGATTGTATTTCTCAAGGCCAGAAAAAAAAATGCTGCAGGAAGTGAGTAAATGTTTTGAACATATTTGTGAATACATCCAGTGAAACATTTCAGTCAGGTACTGCAAACATTTTATGAATATAATACCAGTCAAAAGGGACCATTGTAAGTGGACTTCATGGGGGACTGATTTACCAATTTGCAACAAGGCTTACATATACCAGTGATTCTTAACTGGTAAGTAAAGAGTTATTTTTTCCAAGCTTAGAATATACCATATGCAGTGAATCCACCGACTGATATATTTTTCTTTTAAATTTTTGTCTCCTGTACAAAGCTCAGTTATCTTGGAATTTGTTAAAAAGCTAATTATGATTCAGCAGCCAGAATTATCTTCCCTCCTGTGCCATGTAATTCTGACCAGCAGGTGAAGAAAAAACTTCTGAAGTAGAACAATACCAGAAACAAGAACTCCTCTAGTTTCTTCTAGTACTACGTACAGAAGTTTCCCACATTTATGGCCCTGGCTGGACTGATGAACAGTACATTCATCCATATGTTTAGCAGTGGCCTAGCTGGCATGAAAGCATTGCTGCAGCTGATTAGTTACTGAAGGACTGAAAAGCATACAAGAATTGTCACTGTTATTTAGTTAAATACTGGCAAACCACATGTGATCTGAACCATACTGCTGATGTCACAGGTATCACAATAGTAATCAGAATCCACAATTGAGAGCAGCATCTTGTTGTGCTAAATGCTGCACAAATCAAGAATAAGGGCCAGTCCCTGACTTTGAAGAGCTAATGATTTACACAACCAAAATAGTCAAAGGGCTATTGTGAGTAGGGAAGTGACTTGTCGCAGGTCAGTGAGAAGATCAGGAAAAAACCCAGAATGTCCTGTTCCCATGAACAGACTCCCTCCCCATTGAAGTCAGTGGAAGTACTAACGTGATTTAAATTACACAAGTGCTTAAGAGCTTTGCTAGATTAGAAGTAGGGTGCTCTAGCAGTAGGAGACCATCTGGAGGTATACATCTAAAGTAAATGCATGCAAAAAAAAAATGAAATTGATTGGTAAATCCCCACGGCAGAAAGATAGCTTTGGGACTTGCTGAATCTAAAGAAGAGCCATCCCCATAGGGTGGAGACATTCATTTACATTAAAAGCCAAATTCTGTTCCTGAATCCACATGTGAGGCTCCTGTTGACTTTCAAAGGGAGTTGCATTTCTTTTCTGAAGATAGAATTTTAATCCTCAGTCAGCTTTCTCTGCTGAATTTAGATTGGCTTCTGCAGCCCAGACAAATTGTTGCTAAATTACATTGCCACCCTTAGAAGTCAAAAGCACTGCAGCCTTCTATAGTTGGGAACACAATAGCTATTCTATGTGCAATTGAACCAATATGACCTGATTTTCATAGTCTCTATATGAATAGTCCATAGGTCTGCATGAATTTTGGAGGCTCACATTCATATCTTCTTATTAAAGGCAATGTGTGTATGAAATCAGGCAACCAAGCTTCTAAGAGGCAGTTTCAGAATCCCAAGTGCATACAGATTCGTGGTTTGTGTGTGTGTTTGCAGTAACACAAAAGAAATGGTAAAGCATTGTTCCTATAAGGGAACAATGAAGGTGCACATGCAACATTTATAGATATGGGCTTATTTTTGAAAACCAGACCTTAATGGAAGATTTATGGCATTTCCAGTGAGAGTGTAAGAAAAATCTAGGTGCAAAGTAATGAACTGAAAAAATCACTGGGGCATTAAATATGCAATTGCATTCTTGTTAATATGTTATAATTCTGAAGGACTTTTTAGGCATTCAATTACCATTTAATACAATAGCCTGTACCAATTTAATTAGATATCACTTAACATTATTAAGGTCAGAATTTTTAATAATGGATGTCTAATTACCCTTCTGCAGGCTATCCTGCTAATACTCTTTGGATTAATCCCCTATCTTCATTTTACACATCCTGGAGATGTAAGGCTAGTCATTCGTTTGACCCCTGTAGACCAAAGTTTAAAAAGCACATGCCTATAATGAGTTTTAAGAACAGCTGTCTGTAACAGCATGCATACTCATTTGCATCACAAATAACTTCACCTAACACAAGTGAAATAGATGGTTGCATGTGCAGTTACCTATTTGCACATGTTTATATATTGAAGGTAGGTACCCCTGGTATTTTTTAAAGTGGCTTATAAATAGATTAGTATATATATTTGGCATTGCTGTAGGTTAATTCATATTAATTAAGTGGCATTCATATAAACAACATGCATCTGGTATGATACACTAATATAATAACATCTTGATACAGTTGTCAAACCAATGCAAACGGTTCCTAAATATATGCTGTTGGAAAGAGATCTGATGAGATTTTGTTTAAGAATCTGGGCCAGCAAGATGCTGAGCACCTCCTAAATTATGCTGATCATTTTTAATTTGCACTTGCTTTCTGAGGTGTTGAGGACATTCATTACCATTTGGAATGCATTCAGCACCCGGTACACTGGGACACTTACACTCGCAGCAGGCACAAAGGCCATTCAAAATTGTTTCAGCCATTTGTCCCTGTGGGAAAGAGAAACTAGAGAAATGTAAAATATTCAGCCAAAACAACAATAACTGTGAAATCTGTCATAACTTTACACAACTTCACAACTTGCTGCAGTTCTTTGTAGAAGGTGTTCTTAGCACTAAGTCCTGTAATTGGTGGCATGAACTTGATTCTGACATGAGATATTCATCATGAAAGATCAGTAATCCAGACCTATTTGCTATGCAGTGAAACAGTGAACCTAAACCCACTAAGGAAATTATGAGCCTCCCTTAGGGAGGTAACTGAATGCATAACAACTAAATACTGGGGACAACTAATGACATAATAGGAACAGGTTTGGGTGGGGTTAAAGGTTCATAACGAGTGCTCCAAGAAGGGACACTGAGCAGAACAAGCCGGCCAGCATTCAGTGACCCTTGAATGACTCCAAGGAGCCAATAGATGCTTCCCAGTGAAACTCTGCCCAGGGATGTGAATGGATGAGGGACTGGAAGACAGTCCTACAGTCTTTGGGGGTCCCCCAGGCACATATTATTTCCTGGTCACATAGTAGGCCCAGTAATCCAGGAAAAAGAAGAGCACAAAGGCCAACCCATTGGAGCAATAATCAAAACAACAGCTAACAGAAGCTGCCCTGTAATTGTGCAAATATCCAAACACTTAATCTCTCTCTCCCCTATGTTAGTTCCTTTGATAGCACTTTTCAGAATTCAAAAACCCTCTCTTTGCATCACTTAAAGCCTATGGGTTTAACTAACACTCTATGCCCAGTTCGTGCCAATTGCTCTTACATGTGCTTATAATATTTGGTGATTTAATCAAATCACACTCTCTATAGGTAATTTACACCACTGTTTATATCAGCACTGAGGCTATCCCTCTGTAATGAACACTTTTCAGGACCAAAATAGGACTCTGAGGGTGTCAGAGCCCTCTGTGTGGCTAATTAGCTGCGCAGTAAATGTATCAGCATCTACACGTGTGCCCCTATCAGGCTTGAGTAAATTAATTTACTCTGCAACAGGATAGTACATGTAAATACTATCCTGCTTCAGAGTAAAAAAAACAAAACACTGCAGCAGCACACATGTAGATGCTGCCCCAGCTGGGGCACAAGGGTGTTTCAGTGCAGGGGCTGCTTGCTAGCTAGCCCAATGCTCAAGCAACCTTGTGCCCCAGTCAGTCTCTCCACAGCACATTGAGCCAGGGGGAGCAGCTCCAGGCTGTCAGGCTGACTCCCTCAGCCCCCTTGCCTACTGGGGCTGCTGTGACCTACCACAACATGCTGCACTCCCAGAAGTTTATTGCTCTGCATGTTCAAATGGCGTCCCTGAGCAATAGGCCCCAGTTTATTGCTTTGCACTAATTTCACGTGTAGATGCACCTTGGGTAGTACTAAGCAGTTTTGCTTGTAGCTTAACTTTATTTTTTCCTGTTTTTACCTGTTAAAGGACTTTCCTTTGATATTACAGTGTCTTGCAACATAGTAATCAGTCCCTTATTCTAGTGGTGGCAACCCTCAATCCTCCTGGATCATAATGTATGCATGAAGGCCACCCAGACCTTCAATGCATATGTCTGGGCAGGATTTTTTGTTATTCTTATTATTTTTCTTATTGCTCTTATTCTAGTAATCAGTATGCAAAAGTCCAGTGATATAGCAAGCTCACTGAGCACCCAGGGCAGAGGTATACTAACCATTGTAGACAGGGGACAGCAGGGGAAGGGAAGTCTTATCTGTCTGAGCTCTGCACCCTGAAAGCAACTGCCACTACTTGTCTTATGGCTACTACTGTAGCAATGTTGGCTCTGGCATTATAGAGCAGGCTCCCTGGGAGCTGAATCTGGTGGCACTTTTGCTCTCCCCTCTCCACCAGTACTTACATATTGGGTGCAGGGCTTTGCCTGCTCTGGAAAAGTAGGGGAGCATCATTTTATTTACTCCCCCTGCCCTCCAGATACATCACTGGGTGTAGCACTGCACTTCCCAGCTCCAACCTGCATAGCATTCATAGTTCAGGTACCACAGCTGGAGAACAACCACCCCTACTGATACCATGTTATATCTGTTAGGCGCCCTTTTTTGGCTTTTTAGCATGAGAAGGGCATTAGGAAGAAATTATATTTAACATTCCATTCTTGCCCCCCATCATTTCTGCTGGGTTATTTCCCACTATTTCTTGGTTTGTTTTATTTGTTTGTTTGGTTTTTTTAAGAAAAAAAAAATCCAGATGGTTACAGCATAAAATGTGGAGTTTTAAATTATGTCAGTTTCACTGTATTTTGAGTGAGAATGCTTCTTCTCAACTGACAACTAGAAAACAGTGAAAAATTTGGACTGGTATACATTGGCACTGTCTTAATAATCACTGAAAAATTTAAAAAACATTTTTAAAATCTTTGAAAAATATCTTTTAAAAATATTTTTAAATGTTTTTAAAATCTTTTAAAAATATTCTAAAAAAAGAATCAATCTTATTGACGTGCATAAAAGGAAAATGCTAATTACAATCCACATTCCTGAACACTGTGACCTGAAAAAAGTCCTGTTCAGTGACTGTCTTATCATGAAGACGCTCAACTCACAAGGCACTTACTTTTCTGAAGTAGGCATTCAAAATTCATCCTTTAGCATATGCCTACAACTGTCTGAGTCTGCAAACTAAGCTCATAGTTCCCACCAAAGCCCCACTAGGATCCAGATATTTGTGTTACGCAGATAAGTGCCTTATTTGGCAGGTGTGTTCAGAGCATGCCTAACATATACTGGTAGCATTGAGTTCAATGCAAAAAGCAGCAGCCATAGCAACTTTCATTCAAAGACAGCTGCAGCTGGACAGTGCCCTGAAGGAGGCTATCAGGTCCTGGCAGATTAGTGCTGTGGGGGAAAGAAGCAGAGAATGAACAGGATTAGGGGTTTTATTTCTTTGCTTAGCATGGCATTTTGTGGCACCTTGGAGGGTCATGCAAAAGATTTAACTCTTTAGCCAGGTGACCTTTGCCCATAGGCATCAGGACCCTCGAGTTTTCCTGCCTTCCCTGTGGCTTTGGAGCCCATCAGCTGCTGGAACCCAAGAGCCCCCTGCCTGGACACCACCCAGAGCTCCCAGGTCCTAGAAATCACCCAGAGCTTCAAATATGCCCCCAGACACTGCCTCCCATAACTTCGTCCAAGGCAACAAAGAAGCTTGCTAAGCTTCTGGCTGAAGCTTTGTCTTATCTCCTGCCAGGACCTCACTGGCTTCAGAGGAGGTCTAGGGGACCTCCATGTAGCTTGTTACAAGATCGGTTTTATATATTCTAGGTAAAATAGGAAAATTGCCATTCAAATTTAAATGTGATTCTGCTTTGAAGCAGGAGTTCACCTAACTTAGTCTGGATCTCTCATGGATTGGAACCTTGATGTGGTGGAGAGGTTTACATGTTACCAATGACCCCAAGAGGGATGCCATCTGGAATTCTGTACTCCTATTAGGTTCATCCATGGTGGCAAGGTTGAAAGTGAGGTTTCTAGACTAATAGCAATCTAAATATAAAATAAAATCCTTAAGAGTGGGGCAGGCAGATGAATAAAGAATACTTTACAGTGGCTGCACAGCAGATGAAGGCTACAGCAGAATAGAAACCACTGGTTGTCTAGGTTTTCCTTGCCATCAGATTTAGGTTTCCTTCCCAAGAAGTATCATGTGGTTGCTGATGTGCAACAGCATCCCTGTTAATACAAGACATGAAAGTCCTATGGCAATGGGCAAGTGGTGACGGGAACAGGTGCTAGTGATTACTGGACCTAGTTACAGACCTACATGGAAGCAATGATTACATGGTGTTCATTTTGTACTTGTAATTGAGACAGGTGTAGAATTCAACAGCTGCAGTCATTTAACTCCCTATTTAACTCCACTCACTCTGTAAGGGGAGAGGGATGGAAAAGGTGCCCAAAACATTCTCATGACTGGAAAACCAAGTCTCATGGGATTACTTTGTCTGTGATCCAAATCAAGTAAAGAAGTTTGCAACTTGGGACATCCACACACAGATGGAGAATCCTAAGAGTGACTAACTGGAGTTAAGGACAGCACTAATGGTCAGAGAACTTGCACAATTTGATATTGATATTACTGCACTTAGTGAGACCAGATGAGCAGGAGAGGGGCAACTCATGGAACATGGTTGTGGCTATACCTTGTTTTGGAAAGGAACAGCCAACAATGATAGATACGTTCAGGATGTTAGTTTTGCTATCAAGACCAAGGGTTTTTTATTTAGATGCTGGAGTGTCTGATTGGCACTGATGAGCATCTCATGACCTTTCATCTCCAAATGACCAACAGACAACATGCAGCAGTCACCAGTGCACATATCCCTAACCCTTGGTGCAGATGACAAAACAAAAGAAGAATGCTATTCTAAACTCAACCAGGTCCTATCATCTGTCCCTAAACATAAGATGATTCTTCTTAAAGATTGTAACGTTATAATGGGCAGGGACTCCAAATTATGGAATGAAACACTTGGAAAGGAAAGGGTGGGAAATGTCAACTCAAATGAAATTCTTCTCTTGAACAAGTATTTGGAACATGATTTGGAACATAGTTTCATAGTTTCATAGTTTTAGGGTCGGAAGGGAACTAATAGATCTTCTAGCCCGCCCCCCCGCCAGGGCGGGAGAACAACAAGGACTCAAATGAGTCCAGCCAGGTAAGTATCCAGCCTCTTCTTAAAGATCCCCAGGGTAGGGGCCAGCACCACCTCCCTTGGAAGTTGGTTCCAGCTCCTAGCCGCCCTGACTGTGAAGTAGTTTTTTCGGATGTCCAATCTGTACCTCCTCTCCATCAACTTGTGCCCATTACTCCTTGTTATGCCAGCGGGGGCTAGGGGAAACAGCGTCTCCCCCAAACCCTTCTGGTTCCCCCTAGTGAGTTTATAGATGGTCACCAGGTCCCCCCTCAGCCTTCTCTTGTGGAGGCTGAATAGGTTCAAGTCCCGCAGTCTCTCACTGTAGGGTCTGCCCTGTTGTCCCCGGATCATGCGGGTGGCCCTCCTCTGGACCCTCTCCATGTTGTCCACATCTCTCCTGAAATGGGGCGCACAGAACTGGACACAATACTCCAGCTGCGGCCTGACCAGCGTCGCATAGAGGGGGAGGATCACCTCCCTGGCTCTACTCGAGATGCACCTGTGGATGCACGACAAGGTCCGGTTAGCCCTGCCAACCATGACCTCGCATTGTCGGCCCATGTTCATCTTGGAGTCAATAATGACACCAAGATCCCTTTCCGCCTCCGTGCTCTCAAGTAGGGAGTTCCCCATCGTATAAGTGTGCTGCTGGTTCCTACTACCCAAGTGCAGCACCCTGCACTTGTCCGTATTGAAACGCATCCTGTTCCTGTCTGCCCACCCCTGTAACCTATCCAGATCCTTCTGCAATCTCTCTCTCCCTGCTAGCGTGCTCACCTCCCCCCAAATTTTGGTGTCATCAGCGAATTTAAACAGGTTGCTCTCCACCCCAACATCAAGATCGCTGATGAAGAAATTGAACAGCGCAGGCCCCAGGACCGAGCCCTGGGGGACTCCACTACCCACCTCCCCCCAAGTCGAGTATGATCCATCCACCACCACCCTCTGAGTGCGACCCTTCAGCCAATCTGCAATCCATCTGACTGTGTAGGCATCTATGCCACAGTCGCCTAGTTTATTAATTAGGATGGGGTGAGAGACGGTGTCAAAGGCCTTGCTGAAGTCCAGAAAGACTACATCCACCGCGACACCTGCGTCCATGGCCTTTGTGACCTGATCATAAAAGGCAATCAGGTTGGTCTGACATGATCTCCCCCTAATAAATCCATGCTGATTGCCCCTGAGCATCATCTCGGATGCCGGCCCATCACAAATGTGCTCCTTGATGATCTTCTCAAAGAGCTTCCCCAGGATTGAGGTAAGACTGACGGGCCTATAATTGCCCGGGTCCTCCCTTTTCCCTTTTTTGAAGATGGGGACCACATTAGCTACCTTCCAATCGTCTGGCACCTGGCCCAAGCACCACGATCGCTCGTAGAGCCGTGCCAGGGGCCCTGCAATAACCCCAGCCAGCTCCCTCAGCACCCTGGGGTGGAGAGCATCCGGACCCGCTGACTTGAACGCGTCCAGCCCCTCCAGAAGCTCTCTAACCCGGTCCTCCCCAACCTGAGGTCTGAAGGCGATCCCCTCGCGTCCGGCTTCTATCACAGCAGGGAAGTCCCGGTCCCTGCACAAGAAAACGGAGGTGAAGAATTGGTTAAAGAGGTCCGCTTTATCCTCTGA
Organism: Alligator sinensis; assembly: GCF_000455745.1. Lineage (NCBI taxonomy): Eukaryota > Metazoa > Chordata > Crocodylia > Alligatoridae > Alligator > Alligator sinensis. Next base: position 125,588 of record NW_005841902.1, on the reverse strand, counting down.
CGCAACCACCAGATTGCCCCGCATATCCTGCAGGGGCCCCACATTACCCGGCGCCTTCTTCATCCTCCCAATATATTTGAAAAAGGACTTTTTGTTATCCTTAATCCTGGACGCTAATCCGAGCTCTATCTCCGCCTTGGCCTTCCTAACAGCCCGCCTGCAGGCCCGAGCAGAGGAGGTATACTCCTCTTTGGAGATTACACCCCCCTTCCACCGGGCGTACGCCACCCTTTTGGCAAGCAGGCATTCCCGGACACCCTTGGTGAGCCAGGGGGGCTTTTGGACACTCCTGCCCGCCTTGCTTCTTGTCGGGATGGACACCCCTTGGGCCCCGAGTATCGTTTCCTTAAGGAACGACCACTCCTCTTGGACGCTGAGTTCCTCTGCCCTCAAGGACCCCAGTTCCTCTCCCACTAATCTCCTCATCTCACTGAAGTTGGCCCTCCTGAAGTCTAGGGCCACCACCTTGCTGCGGGCCCTTGACACTCTACGCTGGATGGTGAATTCCAGCACGCGATGATCACTATTGCCCAGGTGGTCAAGAACCTGGAGGCCTCTTACCAGGTCGTCGCCTGCGGCCAGGACCAGGTCCAGCAGAGCATCTCCTCTGGTGGGACTGTGCACCTCCTGAATCAAGTGGAGGTCCTGCAACTCGGCCAAGAACCTCCTGGAGCGGTCCGTCCCGGCTGACTGCTCCTCCCAGCAGATGTCCGGGTAATTAAAATCGCCCATGACAACTACATCCCTTGCTTTTAGTGTCTCCGCAAGCTGGCCTGAAAATTCCCTGTCCAGCTCCTCCTCCTGATTGGGGGGTCTGTAATAGACCCCCACCGTCAAATCCCTCTCGCCTTGCCCCCCCTGGATCTTGACCCAGAGCACTTCAGCTCGCCCTTCCCCTGACCCCATACTGCTGGCAGAGGATGTGTAGTGCTCCTTGACATAAAGTCCCACCCCCCCCCCTGATACCCACAGGCATGCCAGAATAAGGAACATGGCTTTAAGTGAAGAGGTAATGTACAGGAAGAAAAAGTAACTATAGTATACTACATACAAGTAACTTTTTACCGATTAGGCAGACCATCAGGACCCCCATTACTTACCTTTGCACCCCTTGCCCTGATGGCATCTCCTCGTCTTCCTGCAGCCCCCTCCCCCGGTGAGTCTAGTTTAAAGCTCGCCGTACGAGATCAGCCAACCTGGAAGAGAAGACACGCTTGCCATTAGGGGAGAGATGAAGCCCATCCCGCCCCAGCAATCCCCCCTCCCGAAAGCATGGGTCGTTGTCAAAGAACCCAAGGCCTGCCCGGCGGCACCAGCTGCGTAAGCGATGGTTGACCTCACCAATGCAGGCCCCGTGCCTCTGTCCCCGCCCCCTCACCGGAAGAAGAGAGGAAAAAACCACCTGCGCCCCCGTCTCCTTCAGCCTGGTCCCCAGAGCCTCGAAGTCCCTCATAATGCGGTCAGGGTTGCCTCTTGCCGCGTCGTTCGTACCCACATGGACGACAACCATGGGGTGCCGGTCTGCAGGCCGGATGCAGGCCGGGATCCTCTCCGTGATGTCCCTGACCCGAGCCCCAGGCATGACACAGACCTGCCGTGACATGGGGTCGGGCCTGCAGATCGGACCTTCCAGCCCTCGCAGGAGGGAGTCCCCGATGACTAGGACCCGGCGTTTCTTCCTCCTGCAGGATCTTATCCATACAAACTTTTTATTCCACTAAAGCAATACATGGAATATATAATGGGTGCACCTCCATTCAGTACACTGGCATTTGATTGATTACACAGCAGAGTGTATCCAGGACTATCACAATGTCCATATCACCGGAGAAAACGGCTTGATGGATCGGCATCTGATGCATTATCAGGTCCATATGCATTGCCCCAGATGCCCTAAGCAAAAGAAGCTATCAAGGAAGAAGTCAATATTGACTGTTTGAAAGATCCTGCTAAAAGTGATCATCTCCAGCTGTGCTTCACTGAGAAACTCTCCAATCTCCCTGAGGATCTTGACACCATTTGTCACTGGGAAAACTTCAGTTAAGGTAGCCATGAGGCATATGAATAATACTTAAGCTTTTCCACAATGAAACATCAAGACTGGTTGGTTGGATGAGAATGATAGGGAAATTCAAGCTCTCATGGGCAGAAAAAGGAGAGCCTTCCTAACTTGGCAGAATTTCATCAGCTTGAAACATGTAACAGGGCAAGGAACAGCCCTGTTCCTTTGGTGCTACAAAGTTGTGAGTCCATGGGAGAGTTGGATCAGGGGCTGGGCAAGGATAATTACTTAGTGGGCACAGCTGGGGAGAGGGATCACACCAGAGGTGAATGTTGCCTGATTAAGAGCCAACGGCTATTAAAGTCCACAGCAGGAGGCTATTCTTTGCCTTCTGGGGTGCAGAGTGTGAGGAGAGTCAGCAGGGAAACCCAGGAGCGGCAAACCCAGTGCTAGAATGGATTGTTGATAAGACTAGCTGACCGAGTCAAGGTAACCCTGGTGACTGGCAAAGCAAACACAGTGAGGGAGGGAGGAGAGATACTTACCAGGTTGATCCTCAGATGGAGAGAAGGTCCCATGGAGTAAGAATCCACTGATACCTGCGGGGGAAGGAGAGAAAGAGAGACTGGAGGCGAGCTGCCAGGGTGAGGGGAGTGGGTTGCACAGTGGTGGAGGTTGAAGGAAGACCACATGTTGTGAGAACAGCCAGGGTTATCCACAACCTGCTGGAAATTCACTAATAAACTTGTTTACTTTTATCCTGCTTCTGGGGTGATTTACTATACCCTCTCTCATTGGGGAATTAACTTCTTATTCTTCCATTCCATCAAGGCACAGTGGTTGCACCCCAGGGAGAGAGATTCCATTAGTTATAGTTACCCCAACATGGACACAAAACAGAAGCAAGAAACTTATTTCCACATTAAAGCCAAGACCCAGACAAAAATTCAAGAGTGAAAGAACAAGTGGCTGGAGGATAAAGCAAAAGAGAGTGAAAGTTTGTTGAAAGCCATGATATGCACAGTTCCTTCAGTGCAATGGAAGCTGTCTATGGGCCAGGCACACCAGGAACTATCTCTCTGAGATACAGGGATGGAATAACATTATTTAAAGACAGCCTCATCATCAATGCATGGTAGAAGGAACACTTTCAAGAGCTCCTGAAAAGAGATTCTAATGTTGAAGACAATACCATGAAAGCCATTCTGCAACACCCTGTTAAGGACTGTGTTGCAGATCCACCAACTAACTTACCACAAAACCTTGAAAGATATTAAGTTCGTAAAAAACAAAACAACAACAAAAAACCAAAACAACCCCCCCCCCCCCCCCCCACAAAGAAACAAAGCATATAGTCCTGATGGAATACCAGCTGAAATTTGTAAGCAAGGTGGAAAAAAAACTTCCTCTCCAACTACATGCTATTCAGAAAATATGGAAACAGAAACAGCTTCTCAGTAACACGAGAGACCAGAATCTTTATCATCTTCAAAAAAGGAGATAGAATGGATTGCAGCGGGTATTGTGGTATTGCACTCCACCACATTCTCTTCAATAGATTAATTTTACTTGCTGAGGAAATAGTACCTATTTCCCAGTGTGGTTTTAGACAACAGACTGGTACAATAGGTATGATTTTTGTGGCTAGCCAGCTGCAGGAGAAGTGCTGTGAGCAACATTGAGATCTTTAAATGGACTTCATTGACCTAAGGCCTTTGGTACAATCAACAGAGAGGCACTATGGAATATCCTGATGAGATCTGGATGCCTGCCAAAATTTGTTACCATTATTAGACTTCTCATGATTTCACAACAGCAGCTGTCCTAATGTTGGCTCCAAATGGATCAAAAAAGCAATGGTTTGACAATGGCTCCAAAAAAGCCCCCTTTCATTTTTAGAATTGGAGTCAAGCAAGCTTGTGTTATTGCAGCAACAGTCTTTTTCATCTGTATTATAGCTGTTCAACATCTCATTGCTGATAGCCTTCCATCCAGTGTCAGCATCCAATACTGCATGGATGGGAATCTCTTTAATATCAACTAGTTACATTCCAAATCCAAGATAACCAACACCTATATGATTTATTGATGATGTTTTGTCATGTGTGCCCATTCAATTGAACAGCTTCAGGTCACTTTTGATTTGTTTCTGTGAAATTTATGACATTCTTGGACTCACTGGGTATGTATACATGTGCATTATATCCGGAAGCAGTTTATTCATGAGTAAATGCTCCTGGGCAGGTGTCTACACATGTAGGGAAGCAGGAGCAGATTTGCTGCTAATGGCAGTAAGCTGCTCTTGCTTTCTGGGGCTCTGCAAGGGTGCTAGCCCAGGGGCTGGCAGAGAGCACTAGACCAGTAGACATCTGTCCTTATTTACAGACAACAATATTCAACATGAGACGAAATTTGCCAGTGCTGCCTTTAGATGTCTCTGAAGTCATGTCTTCCATGATCAAGACATCAGGACCCAAACCAAACATCTCTACCATGCTGTTGTCATTCCTAACCTGCTTTATGGCTGGGAAACCTTGGCAATCAGATTAGAAACACCTGAAAGCTTGTAAATATTACCATCAGTGATGTATTCAGAAAAACCTCCATCTCAGTTAGAGAGACAGAAGAATGACCACCAGCAAGTAAGCTCTACCAGCATTGGAGCCATGCTTCTTTGGCACCAGCTCCATTGGATAGGACACATCATAAGGATGCCCGATGACTGGCTCCCAAAATGGGTTTTATATTCACAACTCACCAATGGTCACCGCTGTAGAGGTGAGAAAAAGATGAGACTCAAGGACACCTTGAAGGCCAATATCAAGAAATTAGCATCAATACTTGGGAGACTTAAGCACTGAATTGCCCCAGTGCTGCCGCAATGTACAATGAGATATTGAGGTAACAAGGTACTACTTCAGACAAACTCACCTCACTATGGAGGCAGAAAGATGAGAGACAAAGGGAAAGAACTGCAATCTAAATTACCAGGACCTACTCTTACCTCCCAGAACTGTTTTCCATGTCGTCAATCAAGCATGCAGATCTCAGATTGGCCTACTTAGTCAGCCCCAGATTCACCAGTGACTCCCCTATTTACTGAAATATTGTCATCCTAACACTGAGGGATTGTCATCCTTGCACTGAGGGATTGCATTGGGGAAATATACAGAGGATATTTCAAGTGACCAGATTGAAAATCAAGAACATACTGGGTTGCCTACACTGGGGAGTGGAGCAGAAAAAACTATTTTAAAACAATAGATTGTGTTTACAAACCACATAGAACATTATAACTATTTCAATAGCTACTCATCTTCCTGAAGCTGGCAATTCTTCCCAAGTTAGGTTACAAATCTATTTTTTTCTCTGATTCAACAACTGAAAAGGGAAAAAGGAAATCCTCAGAAGGAAATATGCACATAAAGCTTGTTTTTCTTTTCTTTATTTATTTTGAGTTCAATTTTTTATGAGAAACATATACCAAAGTCACTTGAGAATTCAAATCAATTCTGCCTAAAGAGTCTTATTAGAAAACACATGTATTGGTATTATTTGTACAAATACCTACAGAAGGCTTGAAAAACTTTCTGCTAATTTTGGAAAAACTAATAAAAGGAAATAAAACATGTTACAATGTAGTTGTGATGTTAAATTATCATAGATACATAATTGTATTTTCATTCTTGGCAAAGTATGAATGCTCAGATGAACTATTAGGTTATCATCATACAATATTGAATATGTAATATGCAAGGAGTGAGACTAGGTTCATTTTATTAAAACAACAGACTGGAATCTGGTTCTTACTCTTGTTTCTCACATGCTGGAAAGCTACAGTGATGAGTGCTCTGAAAATAATCAGAGAAGTGTCTACAGCTAACCATTAGAAATCAATATTGGACCAGTTCAAATGCAATTTAAATCTAATGCATACAGACATGCAAGCCTGTTAAAATGGTTTAAAGCTTCCTGGAGTCTTACAAAAGTGTACCTAGAAAATCAATTAATCTTTTGTACCAGTTCAGCTAGAACCAGATCAGCATTACATGTGGACATGAAGTTTTCCATGACGTGGGTCCAGTCAGTCCTTCATGCATCCCATATTGCATTGTTCCTCCTCCCACCCCCCATTGCTGAACTGGTCATTCTGGTAGGTTACCAGAACTCTACTCTCTCTTATTTTCCTTTTTATTGGCACTTTACAATGACCTTCTTTGCACTGCTTGTTCAATAAAAGATATCTTTCTAATAAACTTCTGTATCCTTACTCCTTATTTGACAGTGGCCCCTCATAATACCCCCCCCAAAACCATGGGAATCTAAAACTGTGGGTCTAAGGCAATTGTATCCCCACTTCCCAGGCACCTTTAATCATGCAAGCATGCTACATAGTTTGGTCAAGTGCACGGTACTTAACTTTACTAAATTCATGCTTATGAGGGAAGGCAAAACAGAAAAGTGATAGTGCTCCCAGCCACAGGTGACCTACCCCTGGGACTCCCAAAGCATAGGAGCAAGCAGACCCTCATGATCTTCTCCCCCATTCACCCACTGTGAGGGATGCTGGTCAGGGTCCTCACTCCCTCACACCCCCAGAGCATGTCTACATGAGACATTTACTGTGGGGTTGACTAGTTCCTCAGTAAAACATCACTGTCTACACATGCAGTGCTATTAGAATGGAGTAAACTAATTGACTCTGTTGTAGGATAGTACTGCAAGACACAAGTACTATCCTGCAGCAGAGTTATTTACTTCACCACAATGCATGTGTAGATGCTGATGGGGCCAGCTGGGGCATGAGGGTGCTTCAGTGTCAGAGTTGCCTTCTGGCTAGCCCTACGCTCAAGCACCTTCATGCCCCTCTGCAGCACATTGAGCTGGGTTGGGGCGGCCTCAGGCTGGTAGACTAACCCCTAGAAACCCTCTGCCAGCCAGGGCTCAATGGGCTGCAGTCCTAGGCACACTTGCAAAAGCAACACCTGGGAACAATAAACTCCAGCATGAACTGTGCTGGAGTTTATTCAACTGTATTAATTGCACATGTAGATGTGCCCCTACTGTCAGAGCCACAGCTCTTCAACACCTAATAAGTGACTGTTCTACATGGAATGCTAGGATACTGTATATATGGGCACCTGCAACAATAGCAAACAGTTCAATTGTTACATGGCTCTGCACCCTGAAGCTGAGCACACAAAAATGAGGAACTCAAAGTTAAAGACCATTTAAAAAATAACCTTAAACTCTGCTTGGTAGTATGGCCTACAGAGGCTCAGTTTTACTTTCAGTTTACCAATTTATCTTACAAAGATGTTAACAACATTTCCTAGTTTTGTGAAAGATTTAGGACCTAACTTTAACAGGAAGTAGCCACTTGCATGTTTCTATTGTGAATCCACTTTTATATTCAAAGAAATAATGTCCATTAACTATGAGTTCATGTGTCTTTTTGTGTAAAGTTAAGTCTAAATTTAAAGAGCAAGTTGAGGATGAACTGAAATGTAAGCATTAAGCATTGCTGAAACTGAGATCGTTGACATCACATTAATGGGGACTAGGTTAAATATACTTAACTGGGCACATCTACTCAAGACATTTACTGCAGAGTTGTCTAATTAGGTGTGCGGTAAACATCTTGGCATCTACACATGCACCCTTATTTATTCTGCAGCAGGATAGTATTTGTAAATACAAGTAGTATCCTGCTGCAGAGTAAGAAACTCCACAGCAGAGTATGTATAGATGCTGGAGGGGCTGGCTGGGGCCCAAGGGTGCTTCAGTGTGGGGGCTGCCTACTGCCTAGCCCCACACTGAAGTTCTATTATGTCCCAGCCAGCCCTGCATGTTGAGCTGTGGGAAGCAGGCCTGGGCTGTCTGGCTGACCCCTGGGGGCTCCCTGCCAGCTGCAGCTGCTTTGAGATGACTCCCCATGCTGTGCATGAATAAACTATGGAGCTTATTACTCCAGAGTTAATTGCTCCCAGGTGCATATTCAAACAGTGTGCCCTGGAGGAATAAACTGCGGAGCTATAAACTCCACAGTTTATTCATGCATAGTAATAGAACATGTAGACACACCCACTGCTTCTCTAGTTTTTGGCTTTCAGTAAACTAGTACTTTTTTATCAGTTAGTTTGAAAACCTGGCTATGCTTTACTACTATGAATAGCAAGTTTAGAACAAAAGGGGTTTCAAAACAGTCATATATGACTGAGGAATTAGAAAAAAAGTTTGCATGTATTTGTTAATAATATATATTTTTTTCTACTCAGAGACATTAAGGTGCTGATCCTTAGTAACAAATAAAGCAATGTAAATATTTTAACTCATTCAGTTTAGCATAATACCACATTTTCTCACATACAACAAACCATCTCTGTTTAATAAAAGATGTGTCTGTTTTTCAGAGGAAGAATGACTTCTTGGCTTATATCAAACTGCTGTTTATAATGCATATCATAATTTTTAGGACCTGGATTTTGGAAGAAAAGGTGAGTGTTGTACGCAAGAAAGCATGGTATACTACTATAGTCAAGGTGCATGGTATCCTCAAATACCAGTTTTAAAATCTCTCCAGTTAATTGTTCCATTTTTCTAATTCAAGAGATATATGGACCAAAATATTGCCAAAAAACAATTAATAACAGTGCTTGATCAAAAACTTTAACTTTCAATAAATTTCTCCAGCAGTGAAATTTAAGGCTATTTAATCTATAAATTCAAGAGGTCAGGTTTACAATCAAGTGCACTGAAAGTATGATGAGCATCATATCAATCATATCTTTGGTCTACTCTGATGCTGACTCATCAGTGATCTTGAAAAGGATAGATCCAATAAGTGTTATGGTATCTAGGTGCTTTCCTACATCTAACACATTAAGGATTTGCCCGGAAAAAGGAGCACATGACATGCATTGACAAAATACTATGGATGCTATTTTTAACATCTTAGATTTATAAGTGGGCAATGAAAGAGTTGATATAAATATGCCTTTTAATGATGTGAATGTGTAACTAATGAGCTACTGGGAGTTGGTGATACTGTTTAAAAAAACAAGACAAAAAAAAAAAAAAGAAGCAAAAACAAAACCCTGGTCTTTTATCCTGCAACGTAAGTTGTGAAAGATAATAGCAACTGTACTGTAGTTTTGTATTTTAGTGTGGCTGTAGATAGATTTTGAACATATTTATTCCAGATGACATAGTGTGCTAGCACTGGGAAATTGAAAGCCCTTTGGCTGAGAAAAAATATTACTTTCTTTTCATATGCAGCTCCTCTGAGGATGGCCCCTATGTGTTTTGTGGTTTAACCCTTCTGTCTGCAATCTTCTTCTCCTCTCAAAATAACTTTCTTGTTTTTACTACAGTGAGATTAATAGTCACTGTGATGTTCATAGCATTAACTTAAGGACATGTATAGATACTGTACATTAGAACTGTCCAACCCATGGCCCGTAGACCACATGATACCCAGAACAGACTAACTTGCAGCCTGCAGCTACCCCCTGCCTTGCTACCCGCCCCCCACCACCACGACACTTTTTCTGCTGCTGATGTGGTCTCTCAGCTCCCCTTCCCTCCTCTGGCATCTGCTTCCTTCTCCTGCCCTTGGAGAAAGGGTAGTATGGCCTGCAGAGGCTCAAGCAATCCATATAGTGGTTGGGGGGGGGGTGTTGTATAGTCTGTATGCTGGTAGGGGAGGGGGAGCACACAGCCTATGACTCAGAGGGAGTTGCACATTTGGGGTGCCCATGAAGCAGAAGGAGCCTGGGGAATTTTCACATTCCACATGGCAAGGGCATACATGAATGACTACAACTTAACCATGCCTTTTATTGTAGAGCAGTAAGTAGCCTCTGCAGACATTAGAATGTGAGTGCCATACTGAGTCAGACCAATGGTCTATCCAGTAGGGCTGTGCAAAGCTTTGGGTGCTGATTTGATTGGGAGGAGATTCGGACTGATCAGGTGGCCGAATCTCCAAATCTGAATCAAATCAGGGGACCAATAAAAAGGTCTAAATAGATTAGAAGCTCTCTGAATGTTTGGAAAAGATTTGGAGAGCTTTGATGATTTGGGCAGTCCCCGCCTGCTGCAGCAGGGAGCTGGAGTTGGACTTGGAGCTGTAAGTAGCGGGTCGGGGAGAGGGGACTGGAGGAGGAAGGAGGGAATGGGGGGACCCCTGCCAGGCCCCATCCCCTGCCTGCTCCTCCAGCCCTCCCCCCATGGCTGCTCCGCCC
>NW_005841902.1:113659-115262 GCF_000455745.1 Alligator sinensis | reverse complement strand
GGGGCTCTGCATCAGCCTCCCTGACCCCCCCCCTGCTGTCCCAGCCCTCCCATGACTGCCCCACCCACTCCAGCTCTTGCCCTTTAAGAAAAAAAGTACCAACCCCCCTGCCCCCCAGGATTCGCCAGCTCCTGCAGCAGACTTGGGACTTCAGGGGGATTGTGGAAGAGCCCCCTACATGGCATGGAGTAGCGGGGGGCAATGGGGATCACCCCCTACTAGGCAGGAATTGGTGAGTCCAGGGTTTTTGGGGGCTTTTTTTCCTTAAAGGGCCAGAGTTGGGGTGGGTGGGGCAGCCATGGGGGGTGCTCAAAGGGCTCGTGCAGAGCCCTCTATGGAGCATGGGGCAGTGGGGAGCAGTGAGGTTCACCCCTCCCACCATGCACCACTCGGTGAGTTGGGGCTTTTTTTTCAAAGTGCCGGGAGCTGGGGTGGGTGGGGCAGCCATTGCTGGGCTGGAAGAGTGGGCGGGGGATGGGCCTGGGTGATTCAGAGATTCAACAGCAGCTGAATCTCCGAATCAGATTCAGCTGAATCAATTTGAGACTGATTTGAATCACCGAATTGAATCATTGTCCCCCAAATTGGCTGAATCCGAATCTGAAGCGAATGCTAGCCACTTCACACAGGCCTACCATCCAGCCCAGTATCAGATTTCCCACAGTGACAGAAGTCAATGCTATTGAGGGAGCACATTAAACTGGACATATCTGGAGTGAACAATTTATTCAAGCAATCCATTCAATACCCTCCCTAGCATCCACCATTATAAGTTTAGAGATGCCAAAAGAAACTTCACCAGCCATTCTGATCAATAGCCATTAATAGATATATCAGTCATGAGTTTATGTGTATCCTTTTTCAACTTAACTATGCTATCTGCCTCCACTAATTCCTGTGGCAATTAATTCTAGAAGTTAGCTATATGTTGTATAAAAAGTACTTTTTCTAGAAAAGCACTCTTAGTTTTAAACCTGTCACCTACTTTCAATTCAGTGGGTACTCCCCGTCTCATCTAGTTCTAGTATTCTGAGACTTGGTGAATCACAGTTCCCTGTTCACTTGTTCCACCTTTTATGATTTTATAGACCCCTGTCATATCCTCTGCCTCAGCCTTCTTTCCGGACTGAAGAGTCTGAATATCTCGTGGTATGGCAACTGCACCATACCCTGGTTGCCTTTCTCTGTACCTTTCAAATTCTACTACATCCTTTTTGAGATGCGTGGACAAGAAGTGTGGACTGAAGCGCCAGCAGATCACGCCGCTTCAGGGAGCCCACCCCTGCCCCAGCCCTGGTAAAATCTGTGTGCAAGGAAGGAGCCCCCCAGGGGGCACTTGCCTGCCTGTACACTAATGCCAGGAGCTTGGGGAATAAGCAGGAGGAGATCATCCTCATGCTCAGTGCAAACAATTATGATGTCATAGGGATAACGGAGACCTGGTGGGACTCCACCCATGACTGGACCACGGGGATAGATGGCTATATACTGTACAGGAGGGATCGTGTAGAGAAAAGGGGCAGGGGGTAGCTCTCTATGTTAAGGAAAGCTACACGTCCCTGCAAGCCGATATTGGCGACCAGGGTGGACGACTGGAGACCCT
>NW_005841902.1:102783-112611 GCF_000455745.1 Alligator sinensis | reverse complement strand
TTCAGCCTCCGCAAGAGAAGGTTGAGAGGCGACCTTGTGGCTGCCTATAAGTTCATCACGGGGGCACAGAAGGGAATTGGTGAGGTTTTACTCACCAAGGCGCCCCTGGGGATTACAAGAAATAATGGCCATAAGCTAGCAGAGAGCAGATTTAGACTAGACATTAGGAAGAACTTCTTCACAGTTAGAGTGGCCAAGGTCTGGAATGGGCTCCCAAGGGAGGTGGTGCTCGCCCCATTCTTGGGGGTCTTCAAGAGGAGACTGGACAGGCACCTGGCTGGGATTACATGACCCCAGGGTTGGTGACTCTCTTCTTGCCTGCCAGGGGCAGGGGGTCAGACTGGATGGCCCACTGAGGTACCTTCCGACTCTATGAATCTATTAAATTTGACAGTATTTGCAAAACACATGGGGGGCGGGGTTCATAATGACTTGTAGTTGCAGCATGGAAATGCCTGCATATGTTAGAAAATGATCACACCATGTTGGTAAAGGAAAAAAAAAAGAAATAAGTAAATTAATAGCTAGGTTACATATATAAATACTAAGCTACAGCATGTGGAAAATTTAGTAATTGATGGAGGGAAGCCCTCCTCAGTAAGATAATTGTGGACCACCCCTTCCACAACAGGACTTTAGCAGTTTCTTCACAAAGGCAAGATGGAGAATAATCTGCTTGTTTCCCTGTAGTAGGGAGTTGCCAGTATCCACTCCCAGTCCTTTGAGGGGAGAGGTGACCAGATTGAGAGGCCTAGTCAGGACTCAGGAGGAGGATATATTACTCTATCTCCACCAAACTCTAAATCAAAGAGTCGTTAGCGACCAAAATGCTGGCTTGCATCCATAGATGCTTCTCAAGCAAATCCCGGGACGTCATTCTCCCCCTGTACTCGGCCTTAGTGAGGCCGCAGCTGGAGTACTGTGTCCAGTTTTGGGCTCCACAATTCAAAAAGGATGTGGAGAAGCTTGAGAGAGTCCAGAGAAGAGCCACGCGCATGATCAGAGGTCAGGGAAGCAGACCCTATGATGACAGGCTGAGAGCCCTGGGGCTCTTTAGCCTGAAAAAGCGCAGGCTCAGGGGTGATCTGATGGCCACCTACAAGTTTATCAGGGGTGACCACCAGCATCTGGGGGAACGTTTGTTCACCAGAGCGCCCCAAGGGATGACGAGGTCGAATGGTCACAAACTACTTCAAGATCATTTCAGGCTGGACATAAGGAAGAACTTTTTTACTGTCCGAGCCCCCAAGGTCTGGAACAGCCTGCCACCGGAGGTGGTTCAAGCGCCTTCATTGAACACCTTCAAGATGAAACTGGATGCTTATCTTGCTGGGATCCTATGACCCCAGCTGACTTCCTGCCCTTTGGGTGGGGGCTGGACTCGATGATCTTCCGAGGTCCCTTCCGGCCCTGATGTCTATGAAATCTATGAAACTACACACAGTATTCAAGTTTGGGGTGCACAATTGATTTGTATAATAGCATGATGATGTTATTATTATTTGTTTTTAAACAAATAATTATTTGTTTTAAAAACAATTATTATTTGTTTTTAAGTCTCTTCTTAATGATGCCCAACATTTTGTTCCCATTTTTTGGTTCATCCTGCACATTGAGCTGATATTTTTAGAAAATTACAATGACTCCAAGGTCTCTTTCCTGAGTTATAATGGGTATCTGAGAACCCAGCATTGAATACTTATAGTTCTGGTTATTTTTCCCCATGTGCATTACCTTGCACTTGTTGAAACTGAAGTTCATCTGACACTTTTTGCCTACTCATTTAGCTTGATGAGATCCTTCTGCAGCTCCACTCCATCAGCTTGACTACCTGGAATAATTTAGTATGATCTGCAAACTTGGAGATTTCACTGTAAACCCTCATTTCTAGGTCATTGATGAAACTGTTGAACAAAATTTTGACAGCACAGGCCTGACCCCACTTTTAACCTCTTGCCATCCTGAAAGTGACCATTTAGCACTACTCTTTGCTTCCTATCTTTTAACAAAATCTCAGTCTATCAAAGAGCCTTCCCTACAAACCATCTATTTTAGCCTTTAGTGAGGGAGTTTGTTGAATGCTTTTTGAAAGTCCAGATATATTATATCAGCTGGATCCCCCTTGTCAAAGTGCTTGTTAACACCATCAAATAATTCCAGCAGATTGCTGAGACAGGTTTTCCCTCTACAAAAATCATGTTGACTCTTCCCCAGCAGATCATATTTGTCTATTTGATTTCATTTTTTATTACAGATTCTACTAATTTGCCAGGGATGGAAGTGAGACTCACTGTTCTCTGTTTCCCAGGATCATCTCTGAAGTCTTTTTTGAAAATGAGTGTTATGTTGGCAACCCACCAGTACTCTGGTACAGAGGCTATTTGTAATGATAGGCTACATAGTATTACTAACAGTTCTCCAGTTTTATCTTTCAGTTTTGATTATAACTCTCAGGTGAATGCCATCTAATTCTGGTGACTTGTTAATATTTAGTTTATTGATTTATTCTAAAATTTCCTCTGTTGCCAAATGAGTGTGGTCCAGCTTTTCAGATCTGGCATGGAAGTTTCCCTAGTATCTTCTGCAGTAAACACCAATGCAAATAATTCATTTAGCTTTTCTGCTTATCTTCCATGTGTCTAGCTTTTACACCTTGGTCATCTAATGCACCCACTGATTCACTAGCTGGTTTCCTGCTTCAGATATATTTTAAAGGTTTTTACTTTAGCATCTTTTGCTAGATGCTCAATTTTATTTATTTTTTTGTTTGTTTGCCTTATTTCACTTTTACACTTGACCTGCCAGGTTTTTTAGGTTTTCCTGTTTTCTTCATTTGGGCATGCTTTTCATTTTTTGAAGGATGCCTTTTTTGCCTTGAATAAGCTCCTTACCTCTGCAATTAAACCATGCAGAGACCCTTGGTCTCCTCTCTCTGTCACTCATTGACTGGCTGGCATCTCTTTAACTGAGAGACCATCTCCCAGTTCCTAACTCCTTCAGTCTCCTGTTAGGGAGCATCTATAAATTATAACTTCTGTCATTACATGGATTATATGGCACATGACCCCTGAAGGCTCAGAAGTTGGACATCCCTGTTGAACATTGTAAGCATATCATAGAATCATAGAAAATGTGAGTTGGAAGGGACCTCAGGAGGTCATCTACTCAAAGCAGGACCCCTTGCTCAAAGCAGGACCATCTCCAACTAGATCATTCCAGCCAAGGCTTTGTCAAGCCAGGCCTCAAAAACCTCCAAGGATGGACATTCTACTACCTCTCTAGGTAATTTTGTTCCAGTGTTTCACCACCCTCCTAGTGAAAATGCTTTTCCTAATATATAATTTAAACTTCCCTTGTTGCAACTTGAGACTATTGCTCCTTGTTCTGTCATCTGCCACCACTGAGAACAGTCTAGTTCCATCCTCTTTGGAACCACCCTTCAGGTAGCTAAAGGCTGCTACCAAATCCCCCTCAGTCTTCTGTTCTCCAAACTAAATAAACCCAGTTCCCTCAGCCTTTCCTCATAAGTCATGTGCCCTAGCCCCTGAACCATTTCTGTTGCTCTCCATTGTATTCTTTGATCTTATCCACATCCTTTCTATACTGGGGGCCCAAAACTGGACACAGTACTCCAGATGTGGCCTCACCAGTGCAGAATAGAGCAAAATAATTACTTCCCTTGATCTGCTGGCAATGCTTCTACTAATGCAGTCCAATATGCTGTTAGCCCACTGAGCACAGCACTGATTCATATCCATCTTATTGACCACTGTAACCCCCAGGTGCTTTCTGCAGAGCTACTGCTTATCTAGTCAATCACCAGGCTGTAGTGGTACAAGGGATTCTTCCATCCTAAGTGCAGGACTTTGCACTTGTCCTTGTTGAATGTCATGAGATTTGTTTCAGTCTGCAGCGGGGCACTAAGGTGCCTGTTCTGCTACTTGTAGAGCCAGAGTAACTACGCAGGTGCTGGTTGCTAGGGTAACCGGAGGGAGCTAGTGACTCGCACCTGTCTATATAAACCACAGGCCGGAGGCTAGGAGGGGTTCCCTGCTGGCAGCTAAAGGAGAAGGAGCTCTGCCGGACAGAGTAAAGGGTTAGAATACACAAACAGCTTGAGACTGGTGAGACATGGGGCACCCCTGGTGTGGCGGGAAGAATGTTGGAGCCAGAGGGCTGAGATTTATGTTATAGCCTAGGGGCTTATGCTTTTTGTTTGCTGTTTGTAACTGGTGGTTTGGGTGAGGCTATTAGGGGGAGGAGGCCTCATACGGGACCCCAGCAAGGTGGGGACCCAGCACCAGTGACGGCACAGCATTCAGGGGGCAGTGAGAAGCCCCAGAGGGAGGGGCCGCGTTGAGAAGCCCCAGAGAGAGGAGGGAACCGTGTTGAGAAGCCCCAGAGAGAGGAGGGAACCGCGTTGAGAAAACCCCAGAGAGAGGGGCTGTGTCAAGAGAGCCCCAGAGAGGGTGCAGTGCCAGACAGGGCTGCGGAAAGCCCAAGTGCCAGTGTAGGTGGAGGGCCCAGTGAGGATGAGGGGGCCAAATTACAACAAGGCCCGGACAAACAACATCGGTACCATCAGCAAGATGTGGGCTGCGGTATAGGGGAGGAAACGGAGCCGCAGGTAGTGCCCCCTGTCATCAGGGCAGTAAAGGGGCAGCCTCCCGCTAGTTAACATCAATTAATCAATTAACAACAATGCATGGCAGGTGAGAAGGCGAGCAGTTGGCCCAGGTACAGGTGTGCAGGCCATGTTTAGATCAGCCCAGAGCGGGCACCTGTCACACGGCCCAATCCTCCAATTTGTTTAGGTAACTAAATTCTAGCTTTACCCTCCAGTGTATCTACTACTCCCCACAGCTCAGTGTCATCCATGAAGTCACTGAGGGTGCAATCCATACCATCATTCAGAACATTAATAAAGATACTGAACAAAACTGGCTCCAGGACCAACCCCTGGGGTGCTCCACTAGATACCAGCTGCCAGCTAGACACTGAGCCATTGATTACTACCTGTTGAGACTGACAATCCAGTCAGCTTTCTATCCACCTTACAGTCCATTCATCCAACCCATACTTCTTCAACTTGCTTGTAAGTATGCTGTGGGAGGTGGTAGCAAAAGACTTGATAAAGTCAAGGTATATTATGTCCACTGCTTTTCTTGCATCCACAGACCCAGTTTTCTCATTGTAGAAGGCAATCAGGTTGGTCAGGCATGACTTTGACCCTGGAAGGGTTAGTATTTTGAAATAAGACTTTGATCCTGAGTGGTTCTGAGAACTTTCCCCGATGGTAATGGAAGTGGAAACAACAGATAATCAATATCTCTTCGGTTTGGTCAATAGCTAGAAAATGACAAAACAGATCTTTTTTCTGGGTGCCTGATTTCTTCAAATTCCTTTGAAAAAATAAATATAAATAAAATTAGTATTGCAAAGCTAGCACTAAAGGAGTTGAGCTTACTTATAAACTTAAGCTTCCTTTACCTTGCCAGTTCTTTCAGCTTTTGTTGTGAATTCTGGAGTGTTTGGTGTCCTTTCAAATACCAACTCCCAAAATACTGTATTTGTGAGAATCTTAGGGCTCCTATAGATGTTCAGGGAGCTGGCTCTGGCACATTGGAAATCCAGCACGTCAGAGAAGACTTGATTAACCAAGTGTTCTGCAGCACGGAAATTACCATGCTCCAGCAGCCTCCTGCGTCATGTGTATCAATGTCCCCGTACTGAAAAATGGCAGTGGGGTGCTTTGAGCTAGAGCTTGCTCAATAAGCAGAAGTTTTCTGTGACCTTGTATTGTGAGCAAAAATGTGGATACAGGTTTTTAGATAAATGTTGAAGAATATTCAAAGAAAACAAATTTGTTTTCCAAGACATGAGTATCCAAAGTAGAAGCCTTATTCTCAGAGTTGTGTTCATCCAATCAAAGAGGAAAATAGTGCTGTGTGTGTCCTGTGTGGCTAATTGAAATAAACTTAAATTTTAAATCTGTGGAATAAGCTGCTAATGCACATTCCAGAGACCAACTGTTGGTTATTAAAGCGATCTGGCAAACTAGGTAGATAAGGAAAAGTATAGTCTGTATTTAGCAAAAATAAATAAATAAATAAAATCCATAGGTATTTTCTACAAATAATCTTTTAAAAAATACCAAAAAGCAACATAAAATGCTAATAATCAAAAGTATTTGGCATTTTATATTATAAAAAACTATTTAAACTTATTTTGATCAGTTATCTTCTCTGAAAAACAGAAAATCCCATACATATTAAACTGTTCTCTTAAGAAATGAGAGTCCTTTCAGTAGTAACAGTTCAATGCCATGGTTTTATGTTGCCCCTAAAGCCACTGTTGCTGTTATAGGCATGTCTTCTGAATGCATAGTACAAAAAATGTTCTTAGAGGAAATGTTGCTGGTAAGAGGTGGTTGTTCTTGCCAGATGTTGCTACAGATAAGTGTAGAGTCAATACACTGTAGAGTCAATACAACCTGGATACCTGAGTCAATACACTGTAACTTAATTATATGAAAGAAAAAATTTTCTGAAGGCTTCTTCCCTTCTTCAACTTCACGGCTCTCCAATCTGTGAAAACAGTGTCTTGAGTTTACTGCATTGTGTAATGGCTTTCTGGATGTGAGGCAATAGTAGATAGAAATACTTCTTTTACCCCTGAACAGATCAAGTGCTTTGGGAAAAGCCATAAACTTCAAATCTCAAGAGTAGCCAAGCAAGCCTCTAAACCGGATCCCTAGGTAAATAGTTCAAAACACCACAAAAACATTCTCTTGAAGAAAGTGACTCCATGGGGATTTACAACTTAATAAGGATGTGTATAGTGATGCATGCCATGCTGAACACTTACCTAAAAATGCCAAAGCACATATATACTGTATTTTACAGGTTCTTTTTCTTATACCATGATTTTACTAGCATGCATGGCAGATGTTACTATAGCATATGAAATTTGACTTTAAAAGGAATCAGCTTATAACAGTGCTAATTTTGACTTAAGAGGAGCATAAACTTGTGCATATGGGTTGTTCATAATTTGCTTCTCAGGTAACCTCACTCTACCAAATAATAGGAACCTTGGTAGTGGTAACCAGGGGAAATTGAATGAACCATTGCAACCATTGGCTTGTCTTGAAGTGATTTGTGGTATCTGCCCTTGCTATGGAAAGCTGAAACTGACCTTTTTCAGTCATGAAGGGTGCCAACAACTGTTGCCTTTGTGCCATCATGACATTTTTTGATGCAAGTTGTGAGCAAACCAAAGTCTTTGCCCCTTGTTACACTTCAGTTGCCCAAACACGTATGTGTCATCAAACCTAGTCACAGTTTGTGGCACCTTATAGGAGAGGTTAGAGTAGTGGGTTAGGTGTTATGTCTGGTGTTGTGTAGTTCTACAAAGACTGGATGGCCTTTGAAGATCCCTTCCATCCCTATTTCTCTATGATTCTATGAGGATGTCTGTTTGCTTATGGCATGCCCCAGGAATTCCCCTGGAGGGCATATATTTGATATACTCCCAACCCAGAGCAAGTGTCTGCAAGCAGGGATCCTCCAATTTCAGATGTAGGTGCTAGGGATTCCTCTACAGAGGATTCCCACGTACACCTTTCATGAGTCAGGGCATAACACCCAAGAACATTGTCCCATAGAATTGGGCCCTTGAAGTCCTGGGAGCAGCAACCCTGCAGGACCATGGCCCCAGCCACGTCTGTTTTTACTGACCAATCAGATCAGCTTTGCTGGGACAATTTCTGTCCCAGCTGATGCCACAACAAAAGCAATGGTTGTAAACAAAGTATGTTTGCAAAGCCCTGCAGGGAAAAGATACATCAGAGAAATAGAAGCTTTGGCAACACAAGCTGAAAATTACGTATGGGGGATAATTTCCCCCATTATTATTTAAATAAGTAGTTTATTATTATTTTACTAGTTTACTTTGTTGGAAGAGATGATCAGTAGGAAGAGATGAGAAAGAAATAGAGAAGAGGAACCATACAAGACAGAATATTAGACTTTGTAAATGTAAGAAAAACACTAAGTCCTTTTGAAAGGCTTTTTGTTTGTTTGTTTGTTTGTTTAAGAAAGTAGGAAAACTGTCAAGTGACTTTGTTAAAATAGATATAATATGCATTTACTTAACACAGCTTAGTCAGGACTAAGTGTGTCTTATTCTTCTATCACAAGAACAATTCTGAGGAAGTAAAATAGATGCTGGTAAAGTCTTTTTTTTTTCCTGTTACAGTTGCATATGCAGCTATAGTGCAAACAGTATCCAAATGTCCAATGAGCCATGAAGGTAATTTTTTCTAGTAGCTTTTCAGTTAATGGAAACATCGAAATATGCTGCAAAAGCTTTGGTGCTATTGAAAGCAATTGTAACATGAAGTCCTTACTGTTATGAATAACAGCCAAACAAATATACTGTCCCCAGTTCTCTCACAGACCTACAGTAGGATGTTCTGTGAGATCACAGTAGGAAGAATGTGTGTGTATCAGCTATAACAATTAGTCTTGGAGAACAGTTAGACATGAGTCCATCCCCCAGGAGTGAAAACCACAAAAGCGATTCACTGGTGCAGCAGTAGCTGGGGGGGAGTGTAACAATATTAAAAGACAGACATAGATATTGTGCACTCGATATAAAGCCCACTGAAGTCAAGGTGGAATCTCTCGAAAGGGAGATAATGGATAGAGTTTTAGAATTCTCTTTTTAAAAAAAGAAAAAAAAAAAGAACACAAGACATTTTTATCCTGAAAAGGAAGACCTAATTCAATACTTTTGCGCGCGCGCGCACACACACACACACACACACACACACACCCTACAGTGGCATATTTTCTTTTTCCTAAGACTTTCTTTATTTGCTGGGTTTTTTTGGTCTGCTATACCCATTTGTAACATGAAGGAACCAATATTAAACCCCACAAATGTGAACATGCAGATAGTGTTCATATGCTACATGAGTGTGAAAACTCCACAAAAGTATACTTACACTTAAAAAATTAATAATCACACTATATATGATTAGTTTCCATAAATTAACTCTGGTTACCCGTCATTGCATTTGAAACATATCGCAGAGCTTCCTCTCGTGCGTGGATGACCTCTACCTGACTCAAGAAGTCTATGGGCCAACGAGAGGCAAAGCGCTGCTCGACCTGGTACTGGCTACTGGGGATGACCTAGTCGGTGACCTAGTGATCGATGGGAAGCTGGGTGACAGCGACCACGAGCTGATCACCTTCACCATCCGCCGAAAAGCTGGCAAGTCGGTCAAAAACGCGCAAGTCCTTGACTTCAGGAAAGCCAACTTTGACAAGCTCAGGAGGCTTGTCAGTGAGGCCCTAAGGGGCCGTGACCACAGGGAGAGGGGAGTTCAAGAGGAATGGTTGCTCCTCAAGGGAGCAATCCTCAATGCACAAAGTCTATTCCATCTCGGAGGAAAGGCAGCAAGAGGGCACAGCAGCCCCCCTGGCTCTCCAGGGACCTAGCAGACCTCCTGAGGCTAAAAAGAAAGGCCTACAAAGGGTGGAGGATGGGAGTCACCTCCAAGGAGGATTATTCTGCACTGGTCCGGTCCTGTAGGGAGCAGACCAGGAAAGCCAAGGCTGCAACTGAACTCCAGCTAGCTTTGAGCATCAAGGACAATAAAAAGTCCTTTTTCAGATATGTGGGGAGCCGGAGGAAAAGCAGGGGCAACATTGGACCCCTGCTGAGCCAGATGGGGCAACTGACAACTGACGCCCACGAAAAAGCCAACCTATTAAATAGGTACTTTGCGTCAGTCTTTCATCAGTCCCATGGGACGCC
>NW_005841902.1:98925-101958 GCF_000455745.1 Alligator sinensis | reverse complement strand
ATCCATAGATGCTTCTCAAGCAAATCCCGGGACGTCATTCTCCCCCTGTACTCGGCCTTAGTGAGGCCGCAGCTGGAGTACTGTGTCCGGTTTTGGGCTCCACAATTCAAAAAGGATGTCGAGAAGCTTGAGAGAGTCCAGAGAAGAGCCACGCGCATGATCAGAGGTCAGGGAAACAGACCCTACGATGACAGGCTGAGAGCCCTGGGGCTCTTTAGCCTGAAAAAGCGCAGGCTCAGGGGTGATCTGATGGCCACCTACAAGTTTATCAGGGGTGACCACCAGCATCTGGGGGAACGTTTGTTCACCAGAGCGCCCCAAGGGATGATGAGGTCGAATGGTCACAAACTACTTCAAGATCGTTTCAGGCTGGACATAAGGAAGAATTTCTTTACTGTCCGAGCCCCCAAGGTCTGGAACAGCCTGCCACCGGAGGTGGTTCAAGCGCCTTCATTGAACACCTTCAAGATGAAACTGGATGCTTATCTTGCTGGGATCCTATGACCCCAGCTGACTTCCTGCCCTTTGGGCGGGGGGCTGGACTCGATGATCTTCCGAGGTCCCTTCCAGCCCTGATGTCTATGAAATCTATGAAATATGTAGCCAAACACCTTTTGGCTCACAAGTTGCATACCTCCTCTCCCACCAAACCAAACCAAACCAAACCAAACCAAACAAGCAGACCATAACAACGGCATTGCATATTTATGCCAACTAATCTCCCTTCTTGTCCTTTGCACAGAAACCAATTTTTAATGATGATTTAATCTTCAGTCAGTTCCTACAGACACAAACAGGTGGATGATGGGTCCAGCGGAGATGGTACTACACAAGGGAAAATTACAATCGTGTTTAAGACTGGTCTATATGACAGTAATCTTCTTCTTTATTAATAGTGGCTCTTTAGAGTTGGCAACAGATATTTGGGACATCAGGCATTTTACAGAGAGAGATTTTTCCTGCCCTGGAAGACTCACTGTGCCACAGGATCAAAGAAAACTTACTAAGAATGGTCAATTCTACACACGAAAAATCAAGGCCCTCAGCTGTGACAGAAATGTAGAGATAACTACATAGATATTTAATACTTAGGGGTCTCACTAGATAGTAAGGAAGATACAAGTCTAGAAGAATGCAGACAAATGGAAAAATGCTATCAATTTAATTGATTGCTTAAACCAGCAAATGAAATGCAAAGCTCTAGAACTCTTCGTTTGTTGTGCCCCAGCTCAAGTCTGGGATCGTGCCCGGTATGCAAAGGCCAATAAAGATACCAGGGGTGAAAGTACAAAGAAGGTTTATTGCTAGCAATAAAAGGTGCAAGCGGAATAATTCATGTAACAAGCACACACACTTACTTCTAAGCATCTTTTATACAGGAGTTTTCAAGCCTTTGCGAGCGTGCTTGTTTAATGATTGATTATAAGTGAGTGACGCAAGAAGTTCTTTACTGAGCATGTCTCTATACCTGTGTTTTAGCCATGTATCTCATTTACATACATGTGTGTTTCATTAGCATACTTTTTCCCCACCTAGGGGCGTGATTTTTAGTATTTTAATGAGCCCTTTAACCCAGTACTCTGTTTCGTCTTTTGTTTTCAAGCCTCCTTTATCCGAGACTGTCTCCTCCTTATCATTGCAAATGGGCATTTTTCACATAGCATTCTCTTCTTCTTATCGTCTCCGAGTAGAGGTTTCTAGGTCACTCCTTACAGGTTCAGAGATGATACCTTTTATTAGACCAACTAATTAATGGCAAAAAAAATCATCTTTTCTGCAAGCTTTTGAGCACACATTCTCTTCCTCAGGCTCAGGGACAATTAAAGATGGTAAAAAGTTCCCATAGGTAAAAAATAAACTTCATTTTTGCACACAGGAAGCCATGTACGATGCATACCCCCCAGAGACTGGGGCGGGGGGCACGGCAACAGCCCACAGGTGGCAATGGTGGTGGCAGGAGTGTGGCAGCGGTGAGCGGGGAGCTCCCACAGGCGGTCGCAGCAGTGTCAGCAATGGGGAGAGGGGGGTGGCTAGTGCTGATCACCCGCCGATGCACTGCCAATCTCAGGGGGTGCATATGCACCTGCAAGCACTCCCTACGTGTTGCTAATGGAAGAACCTGAAGATGGAAGTCTGTTCCTTTGGGTCCATGAGAGTATCTTTGTGAGTTGCTCTTTGATGTGAAGATAAGGCAGAATTCCTTCCCTGGTGGGGTCAGATGGCAGAAAGGTAGCTGGGTATAGAAATCTTTCTTGTTGTTCAGCAGTTGAGTTTAAATCCAAAATCAGCTAAAATTTGGCATCTTCCATGTTTCAGGAATATATTTGGTAGCTATGTTGGTCTGGGACAAAAAGAAATGCAAAACTCTAGAACTCCTGGTTCAGAGATGATACTTTTTATTAGACCAACTAAGAAATCACCAAAAAAAAAAAAAAAATTCATTAATTTTCCCTGAGCCTGAGGAAGGGTGTGAGTGAAAGCTTGCAGAAAAGGATAATTTTTTTGTGATTTCTTAGTTGGTCAAATAAAAGGTATCATCTCTGAACCAAGAGTTCAGACCAACATGGCTACTAAATACATCCCTAAACCAGTGAATACAATTTTTCATGGCTTAAACTCTGTTTTCACCAGTGATGTTATTGTTATCATATTACTGGTTCTATTTTCTGATAGGCTGAATTATAAAAGCCAGAGCAAATGTTTCAGTAGTTAGAGGTCAAGACAAATCCATCCTCTTGCAGGTGGGGATGTGTACATTCTTTGAACCATCAGCAAATCTTTCTATTTGATTTGGGGAATGCTGCTTTATACTTTTATTCCAACAATTTTTCAAAATGCAGTCAACAAATACAGTCAACTGTATTCTTGGGCTAATACAGTTTTAGGACACCAAATGAAGGTGCTTAGGCTTCCTAGATTTGGCATCTGAAAACTGAGGAAGTCAGACTTAAAGCAGCAATTGAAAATTTAGTTATAAAAAAATAATAGCTATATTTAATAGATTAAATTCATAGGTGCCATCCACGAAAGAGT
>NW_005841902.1:86452-98853 GCF_000455745.1 Alligator sinensis | reverse complement strand
TGACTTAAGGAGGTGGAAGGGCAATGATATTGCAGGATGGAGAGCATAAATCTGTTTTATTTGTCACCTTATACCCCTGGTTGGCTGTTTTTTCCCCTTGCAATAAAAAAACGCCTTGTTCCTCGCCATTACATTAAATGTTTGCACTCATTTTAAATTTGTAATGAACTCTGTCCTCACAGGTGCGTACTCATAGGTTCCCAGGGAAAAGCCTGTCCCTGCTGAAATCAAAATCTTGTTTTGGCCACTGACTTCAGTTGCACTAGAAACTCATCTCTAGATTAGGACAGAACCTTTGGATTAAGACAAAACCTTTCTTGCCAAGATCTAGCCTCATGCTGCTAAAGAAATTGGGTCTGATTTTCAAGTGCTCACTATCAGTAGCGACCATTGTTTATGTTGTTACTTATTTGTTTATTCTGTTCAGTTTTCTGTACAGTCCTTCACTCTTGAACAGTTTAGATAAATAAATTAGTTATGTCATTTTTTGTCTAAATGTATGTATAAATAGAGGATACATTATGGCAGAAAGTATAACTACACTGGTGGCAAGCAATAAGAGCTTAGTTATTGTATGCATTATCATAGTCATTTTTACAATAGCTCCTGATAACACCATGTCCTCTATTCCAAAAAAAGTGTTAGAAACATAAAGTTGTATGTTGGTATTCTATTCCATACTTCATAATATATGAACTCTGCTTATCAGTACACAGAACCAATTACACTATGTTATCACAACACTTAGGAAAAATACATAATACCATCTATGTGTACATATTGGTATTCGTGTGCATAGTCATTTATATAGCTACATAAAAATCCTGACAGTCCTGAACTCTTTCAAGGTTTTATTGTTAATCTTAGCTTGGTTTATGCAGAATAGTATGTTAGTCCTTTCTGATTTTCCTGGAAAATTCTCTAGTGGTGAGGCAGTAGTGTACAGTGTGCCATATTATCTCGTTTGTAAGAAATCTGTTGAGCTAGGTGGCTTGTAAGGGAATTATTTAATATTAGAAAAACACTTTAAAGAGGAAAACAGGCTTTTTCTGTGGTCCACAAATATTTTGACATAGAAAAGCGTGTATGGGGAGCTATTACAAAGCTAGACTCCCTGTTTGCATGCCCTGATTTTTATTTTTGTACCCAGCCTTGATTATACTGAGCTGTGAAGGTCATTTGGAATTTCTCTCAGGATGATTAATAATGGGACAAAAAGTCACCCCAAAGAGGAACAAAGGAGACCTATATTTGTGCCATTTCAGATGCATTTGAAGGAGTCAATGTTCCTCCTGAAAAGAGCAGCAATGTACCTCCTGTTGCATACTGGTTGTCCCTCTAGGTTCCTGTACTACTTACCCTTTGGCCAGGTATTAGGCCATAGTGAAGAATCCAGTCTTAAGGGCAGGCATGGCTGTATCCTAGATGGAGAAGCCAAGCAGAATTTATAAACAGTTGCTATACTAAGTGAAACTCCATATTGAGTGTTTACCACTTGCTGCACACTGGACTTTCTCTTAGGCTTTAGCTCTGCTAGAAAATTAGAAAATAAACCCCCCAAAAGCCTGCTTATACAAGGCATGCCAATGATTCCACCTGTGAGAGGCCCCAAGACTCTGCTTCCAAAATATTTTCTTAACAGTTCAGTTACTATCATAAATGCAGCTGAACTGATGGAAAAACAAATAGGGAGATTTTGCCCTAAAATTCCAATATGTAGAAATGGTTCAGGTTGTATTATAGGAATAAGAACTGAATGGTATTAAGGTATCCAAGACAGAAGTCAACCATATCTTCTTTTGTTCCAGGCAACTTGGCCAAGCTAAGGATAATGGGAATCGTGTTCTCTGGGGAAGTTTGAAAACATGGTTAGGAGAAGCAATGTACAAGCAGGTTGATCAAAACAAAGAAGAAAAAGCCACAAAACCTTAAGAGTAGGTGCCTGCCTCAAGAAACAGAGAATCTTGTTTCAAAACTCCCTTGGTAAGTAAATGAATGGGTTTAAGCATATTGTGATTTTGCTATTTGCTATGGATCTCTGTCAGAGCTAGCATCTTGAAAGACATACCAATGTTGATATTAAGATACAATTATACTGCTAAGTTTTAATTAGGCCTAATGCATTGACGTGTAGTGCTGTATTGAGTGAAGTATTTAAATGAGGTATGTACCCCCATGTCTTTCCCTTTGTTAGCATTTCTGTTCTTTCTAGTGTGTTTATTAGATACTGATTATACAGCTCAGATAAAGCATGCTGTTATAGGCGCAGCAGGTTTATGCAGCTCGTACAGGATTGCTTTTTAATTCAATAAGTGTAGTATCCAGCAGGGTAAGAGAAAAAATCAGGGCTGATGTCAAGTTATACGGAGGATAGAAGAGGAGGTGTTGTGATATCAGAAGGTGTGGGAAGCCAGTATTATACAATCTTATATTTAAGTATGTGACAAAAATAAAAAGCTAAGGACAGGAGAACAGCCTGGGAAAGCTGCATTCTGAAAGTGTATTCATTAAGTAAGATCATCCTGTAATGTAAGCCAAAAAAAAAAAAAAATGCTTCCTGATGAATGCTTTGGAGTTGCAAAATGGCTTTCTCTCCCAATGCACCCTCTCATGGGATCTGGATCTAGTTGTTGGCTTGGCCCTCTTCATAATTGTATTCAAGAGAGAAAATTCACCCTCGTCTACTCGGGGAAATGCATGCTGCATCCTTTTCCTGGATGGCACATTGGCTATACTGTTCTTTCCTTTCAGGAAACATTGTGCCTCTGTGATTCATCCTATATCCCAAATCAATTGCTGGGAATGTACTGCTGAATATTGTCCCTTAGAAAGCATTCAGCCCCGATTGATCTGGCCTTTGATCAAAATACAGAAAAATGATATAAAGGAGAGCTCTTGTCTATTCAGAATGGGTAGCATTATGCTAGAATTTTGGAGTGAACTGGTTCTTCCAAACTCCAACTCAACTTTGACAAATATGATATGGGTGTAAACAGACAAACTTTTGAGCGTTTGAGCAGATTTTTGAAACCAGTAATAGCTTATGCTTCACAATTATAAATTCT
The DNA here is from genome assembly GCF_000455745.1 of Alligator sinensis. Taxonomy (NCBI): domain Eukaryota; kingdom Metazoa; phylum Chordata; order Crocodylia; family Alligatoridae; genus Alligator; species Alligator sinensis. Next base: position 95,788 of record NW_005841902.1, on the reverse strand, counting down.
ACAATACCATGTCCCTGCCATAAGTGCTCATTCTTAATCCAAACATATGTTTGTTTTGGGAAGTTGTGTACACTTCCTCTTTTGGCACATTAACCCCCTTCTGTATCACCTTTACTAACTACTAGAAGGAAAATTGCTAAAGTCAAACTGGGATGCTAAGACTATAAATGATTTCTTTGCTGAAACTCAAGTCACTTTTCAAGAAATAGCTTATGACTTAAACCTTCTGAAAATGTGCAAGATTCTATTTGCAATCAGAAAACTGAGGGCTTTAAAGAGCCATTGAATCAGCAAATACTAGTTCAGAGCCAGAACCCAAGATAAAATAACTTCTGCAATTAGCTTGCCTAGAAAATAAGAAGCATACATAAGCATTCCTCCTTGTCTCTCCTTTTTCGTGTCCTTGTGACAAGGTGTTCGGCAGAATGCATAGATTCTTTGAAATCTGACAGAGCCACATCATGAGAGCTTCTGTTGTGGCTTTGAGCTTGCAACCTCTGGGCTGTCAACTGTGTGCTTTAGTGTCCGAGCCACCCCAGCACCAATTCCTCCTTGTAGAAAGTGATGAACATTCTTTCCAAGTATATATGGCAGAATTTAGACTAGGTATGGGGAAGAGGATCTTCATTATAGGACAGAACATGGCTCACTAATGCAGTTATAACCACGTCACTTATTTAGGAAGACTGAGTTAACCCTAGGGAAGCATAGGCTATAACCAGTAGACAAGCTTCAAGGCCCTACAATCTGTACCGTTAGGAAATCTGCCTGCTATCCCCATTTAGTAGGGAAAAAAAGCCTATTCCTTAAATATTATTTTTCCCACTCTACCTATCTAGACTTACTAAGTTAAAAATATTTTAGTTGTGCTTAAAGGCTTATATATATTTTTCTCTATCCAAACATCACTAATTTTTTTTAGTAGCTGATCTCTGTAATCACTGAGATATAGTGCTTATGCCTTGCAATCTTTATATCTGGAACTTTTCTGTTGTGGACCTTTGATACAAATATGAAGGGCCAATGCCCAGAATTTCATATGGGAATAGCTGAACCTCACCTCCTGTCCCCAGGAGGTGATGGAGGATGTGGGGAATCAAAGCTATATTTATTTTTATCTACCTTTTTGAGCCTCCTGTGGTTTTTTCTTTTTAGCGGCAAGGGACGATTTGGCCATAAGTATTGAGTAGAAACATATGCCCTGTCAAGTAAAATACCTGGAAAGCTTATAGCAGAAAATTTTACATTTGGTGCCTTGAGCTTCAGACTAAATGTCAGATTTAATGGCAATATATAAAGTAAGTGATTTTTCTCTCAGGAAAAATGTCATTTAAATTCTTTGTTTCATTAGTATCTGCTAAGTAATGAGCAGTTCTGACCAAAAGATCACCCCATGTGTCATTTAGATATTATACAACTCATTCATTGAGCCTAGCCTGAAATTTGATGATCTTGTGCCTTTTTAAAAAATTCATACAAATTATTAGAATACTCTGTCTGGGAAGACAGATCTTTTTTGTATACTTGACATCTACTTTGTAGCATATATTGTGAAGCATGCCAGAAGAACATAAGCTCAAAACTGAAAAAGAAACAGCTGGAATATTGGCTCAGAAAGTTGATCCTGATGGAATCAAAAGCATTTGTTTTAGATTCCCGGTGCTGCCAGTTGAGCTGAGAGTTTTAAATCACACTCATTTTGTAGAGACTTTTCAGCATCTCATTGTGCTGGGGAATGGGTCTGAATGGCTAATACCACAAACAGGAACTAAAGACACTAGAAAAGAGAAATCAGCACAAGCCAGATGAGATTCTGGCCTGTGCTGTAATCCTTAGCTAGCAACTGACAAACATATAATGGGTCTTTGGACTTGAAATGCTGAGCCCTATAAGATCCAACTTGAAGGTGTTCTGCCTCCAGGTGGAATCCTTAGCCTCAAGTTGGTGCCCAGAATCCTTATATAATGCCAGTACTGGAGGGAAGGAGCAGGGGGAGAAGGGAGTTAGGCCCCTGAAAATGATAGACTCCCTAAATTATCCAGTAGGAAATGCCTATCTTGTGAAAACCACAGATTGCCAAGGCAATTGTTTATTGCCTCATAAATCACATTTTCCAAGGTTGGAAGAGAATGTCAGCTTGAGAATCTTGGTTGAGCTAGTCTTCTGAGTAGGTCAGCAGCAGGAAGCCTTGGGTGATTTTTGCACCCAGATTTGCTTGTGGCGATGCCCAAAGATAACAGCTGCCCAGTCTGTTTGCTGGTGGTAGCAGCACAGCCACTGATTTTGCTATGCACTGCTGTCACCCAGGCTGCCGAAGTGACAGATGCACCTCTGTTTGCATCCAAGCACTTTGGGTGTTTTTGGCAACAGTGGGTTTACACAGCATGGCTTTTGAGGATGTCAGCAATGGCTAAAAGTTGAACTTAAGTGCTTAAAATGGCATCAAAGTCTGCCAGTAGACCTAGTCTTAGCTATTCGAGTCATGAGCATTTGGGAACCTTGAAGCTGGCAAATTGCCACATGGAGATCTGCTTAGGCTTATTTAGGCTGCTTCTTTGTCCTTCAGCACTTGACAGCAACATAGATGAGAGGTGATGGTTCTGTGTAAGAAGGTGCTAGCATGTTGTACTCCAGCTGCTGAATGGCTTCATTCTTATCTTTTTTTCTCTACCTTCCTGTAGCTGTTTATTTGTCATACTGCACACTTAGGGAGATTTTACTAGTTCTAGTAATACTGAATTGCAATGTTTACAAGTCACACAAGGATTCTCTCTGGTGCCATATGCCCTTTGTAGCATTCCATGACATCCCCTCTGCTGGCATAGGAATTGTGACTTGGGTTGTAAACCCATGCATGCAGGGCCATAGTCATAGGCAATGCAGACAGAAGTTAGAGAAGATGCTGTGTTTTGAAACATCTTCATCTGACCCCTCATGCAATAAAGGTTCAGATTTTCACCCAATTGACCATTTTTGAAGTGGTCTGCAGCTGTGCACTTATGTCTGGTCATGGCTACACGCTGTTTTCTGGGGCCCGATCGGGCGGAAATTGTCACTTCTGTCTGCGTCCCTGTGAGCAGAATGGAAATATCTTCAGTCATAAAGGGAGCAAGAAAAGGGGACGGTAGGGGGTGAAGGAAAGAAAGATGTTCAAAATTCTTCTTTTGCAAATACCCCAAAATAAGTGAGTCCTCAGTAAATTTAGCAGTGGCTCTGATAAGTGAGGAGCACAGTGACTGGAGGGCAAGGGACTGGGGTGGGAGCAGCAGTGCGCATTGCTGAGAGAACAGTGCAGCCTGGAACCCCTAAATTACTAGAGGTCCCAGTTACAGCCTAAGCCTAAGACAGAATACACTATAGATGGATGCAAAATGTAAAAAAACAAAACAGACCCTGCCCCCAGTTTTTAAAAAAAAATATATATTTCAACAGCAATGATTTGTGTACACATTTTTCATATGTAGAAATGTTATCTTTTAATAAATTCTGAAACAGTAATGTTAAAAAGTTCCCATTATTTTTTTCTTTCCCTTAATGCCCCCCTTCCCCCCCCAGCCCTGTCTGTGCCCCTCCTTGTGTTCGATAGGAAAATCAGAGTGGGGGGCAATCAAGTTGTAAAAAATAGGGTTTTTAAAACATTATACTCTTATTTCAGATAAAGGTCAGATTCCAGTTTGCCCCTCATATATTCACCGAACTTTATTTTACTTCGGAGTCTAACTGTGTTAAGAACATGAATAAAAAAGATTTCCCAAATGTTTTTAAATTGCCAGTAGGTGGCACTATGCAGTAAGGAAGTGTCCTCCTGGAAACTTCAGCTTATTTTTTGTTTTCCTCTGCTTGGTTTCGCTTTGTTTTTCTTTACTTACTTAATTAATTAAGTCATTCATTCAAGTCAAAGGTTCCCATATAGCAGTTTCCCAGGTCAGCTCTCAGGTATAGGAAATAAGGTCTAAAAAAATGTAAGTTCATTGATTAGAAACCAAGGTTCTGTGAACACGTTTTGTAATTTGTCTTAACAATTTATACTAATCGGTATTATACTAATGCTTCTATTTTTAAATCTATTAATTTCCTTCAAGAGAGGAAAATTACACATTCAGTAGTGTGTGTACATTGCTGAAGGAAACATTACTAAAATATCAAAAGACAGCCTTGTTGCCTGGGTACTCTCTCTAGACTTGCACCCAAAGGGAAAAATAAGCACAGCTTCCAAGAATATAACAAGGGAAAATGTAATCAAAACACAACTAATCCAAAAAGAAACGTGTTGTTTTAAATCAATGCTTATTTATTACTAATCGATACCCAAAACAGGTAGCCAAACATCTCTAATGTTAAAACTGCCACTGGCATTAATGGACAATTTGCCCCGTGACTTAAAGTAATCTGTTTAGTGTCTCTTGAATTTTATTGTCTGTCTCTAGTGGGTTATGGAATAGAGAAAATCCCACACAATTTACTGATTCGTTTTGATGCACTGGCTGGGGGAGTAGTTAGCTGATTGCACGATTTCACAATGATTACACACTTAATTTATACAACACAATTTTATTTTAAAACTCTTTGCTACGTATAGAACACTGCTTAGCTTTAAGAAACACCACAAACATTAAAAACACAATAATTACATATATCAGAAACAATGCTCCGAATGCACTTCCTTCCCAAACAATGCTATAAGAATTAGTGTTACAAAAACAACTACAATTACAACTAAAAGTTAAATTTGAATCAATACTATTATTTTTCATAATATACTTACAATCCTAGAATTCCGAAAAGCCAAATACCAAAATATGGTTTCATTCCTCAGTAGTACGATTTAATGGGTTGGCCTCAGTAGTACGGTTCAATGGGCTCGCCTCAGCAATACGATTCAATGAGCTGGGCTCAGCAGTGATAGGACTAAGTCCCCTTCCTTCAGTCCCTTTCAGGTGCTCCGCGGCTTCAGCGTGAACTAAGAGATTCGTGTTCACGGAGAGGTTGGGTTAGGTGATCAATCTAATCCGAGCTTGCACTTGCAATTCTTCCTTCGTTGTTCTGCAAGTGAAGTCACCTCCAAATTGGGACAGTAAGTTACAGGTTTTTATTGAGTGAGCTGCCGTCAGTGGGCTCCTCTTACTCAACTTATCATAACTCCCAAATTTGGGCTCGGATCTTACTCAACAGAAATTACCTTTGTTGAGCATTTTAAATTACTCTTGGGAAGACTTCTTCCATATCACTGTAAATACCCTTTTCTTAGCAATTTGGTTAAAAGGCCTTAGGCTTTGATGTCTCGGAATTCAGGATATTTGCTTTCTTTGTAAAAGACTTCTAAAGATACAATTTAAATTAAGGCTTTAAGTGAAGTCAGGACATTTTGCACGTAGCCCCAAAACATTGAGCTAGATAAGGAGATAAATCCTATCTTCTTCCTGAAACTGGCTAATGGGCAACCTTTACAAACATTCAAACTATTTCATTCAATATGACATTGTCGTTTCATAAAACAAATAGACACACTCCAGGTTACTTGGCACAACATGAAACAAGAAGCTCTAATTTGCTAAAAACAAACTTGTGAACACATGACTCCCTTGTCACTACCAACACTGAGTTTTCTGCTCTGAAATTCCAACTTGGTAGGAAGTATTTAGAGGGTTCGTGTCTTTCTGTATGTCACTGGAATATACACCAAAATGAATAACATTTTATCAGTTTGCTAATTTATCAGATCAGGTTGACTTCCACTGCTTACAATTTTTGCTGGGATTGAGTTCATACTGCTTGTTCACGATCCCTTCGTTAATGCCTGAGACTGCAGACATATTCAGGTTATGTCAAGTAGTCATGAAAATTTCACTGGAAGCACATAGCAACAATAATACATAACCATGGTGGCAATCACTGAAAAAACCCCCAACAACATTCTCTGCTTCATTAGGGCAGTACAACCAAAAAATTGATTTTCAGTGCAAATAAGCTAAATTGATTGCAATGTTCTATACTTGGAGGTAAACTGTTAACATTCCCATTTCTCATTGTGAACTGCAAACTACCAAGTCTAGAATAAAAATTTCTCAGAATTTGAAAAGCCAGTTCACAAATAATGAATGCTTCTTGTTTCCTATTTATATTCAACTGACATTTTAAATGTTTCCCAAACCTAGCAGCCTCTTGATTATCCTACTCAGGAAATTAAAAAGAAAAATTAGCCTATGAATTCTCAGAATATCTCTATTTGCATGTAACATTTTCAACACTCATTTATTTTCTCTTTATTTCTGTGCTTTTCTCTGCTGTATATTTTCTCTTAGACAGTTGTATTGATTTTTTGAAAGTGATATATACTGAGATTAGGGATCTAAATTAGCAGGACTGAGATCACATGGATCAAATTTATCTGCAAATGATCATTATTAGAGTGCCAGGGGAAAAAAAAAATCTTATACTGGATATTTTAACCTTTTAAATTTCCACTCCACAAAATGTGTTCTTCTGACTCTCTTCTTTAAGCTCAGTTTTAATTAGGGGCTTGCCTAAAGCTGGCTTGGAGATACAATCAAAAGTTTGACCTATACTGACTAAGATTTACCTCAAAAGTTCTTAATGGGCAGAAGTAAAGCCCTTAAAAAGTCCCCTGATGGTAAACAAGTGGAAATGATTCAGATTCCTTACCTCAACCTTCTAAGCTAAAAGCCTACAAGAGTAAATTTGAGGAAAAGGAGGTAAGCAGCCAGGAAATTATGTTATTGGTGTGTAAGAAAGAGAGATACTCAACAGTCAAGAGCTTCTGTCTATACAGTGGAATGGCTGGAAAGAGAATTGTGAGGTCTATACTTTCTGTGTCTTCTAGAATTAAACACCCAACCATTGGTATAGACTGTACTGGACACCTCACCCCGTCTACTGAAAAAAAAAATAGCATGCTGTCTTGACAATTAATTCTATTTGAGAGTGTAAAGGCAGTTAATGGTGAGTTCCTCTAATTTTTCCATTTCATACTTCTATCCAGAAAATCCTTCTATCCCTTCCTTACCATTATTCCTTCAACTGTACCTTGTGGCATTCCTCCTGACTTGAAAAACTCATTTGTCAGTTAAGTTTAAATAGATTTATGGGCTGCTTGCAGACATTAAAACAAACCAACCAACCAATCAAACAAATGGCACTTTAACTTAAACTCTACATGTTCCCACTCTGAGCCCAGAAGAGGCATTGCATGTTAGTTGGACCTGGCTTGCCCAATGTCTGTATAGATTGGGCGCTTTGCTGGGGCTTGCTTTTTTGTTTTTGTTTTGGTGCTTTTATCTAATAGCTGATTGAATCAGCTTTAGCTAAAAGCACCGAAAAGCCTTGCAGAAGTGCTCAAACTATGTAGACACTGCAGAGCCGGGTGGAAGTAATGCTGTGCTTCTTCCAGTAAAGCAGTTTGTTTTTTTAATGTCTGCAAGCAGCCATATTCTTCAAAGGGATGAAGGGGTAATGTTATTTAAAGGTTTCTTTCTATGAACACCATCCTTCACTCCTAGGTCTCATATAGGGTTGTTTCCTTATCACTGGCTTCCTACTAGTTGTTTTAAGGCAAATGATCTTGCTTGCTTACTTGCCAAGGTCCTTTGCAGGCTGTATGGGAGCCTGTGTCCACCATCTTTATTCCTATTATTGCATTAATTAGGTAAATTAAAATACCAGGCATATGTCCACCTGTGCTACAATCACACCTTCATTTGTGCTGTAGCCATAGTCTTAATTCTAAGGGTCCTTTTATGTTTTCTTGTCCTTTTGACTAGTATCGATCTTTTGCTTACTCCTCCGTTCTTAAACTTTTGGGATAGTTTGTTCTAAATATTCTTTTGTCCCAACTTCTGACCTTGCATTTTCATCCTAAAGGCACTTGTCCTCCTCTCAACAGAATGAAACCAGTAGACAGCAATCCAGTTTTTAAACAATTTTTACCCTCAAGACTGTTGTTGAACCAAGCCCCAAAAGCAGGTTTCACGGTGTCATACTTACAAATTTACAAACTGAGCTCTGCATATCACGTACCTGCCATTATCTCGCCCTTTTTTCATCTGCTTAAAAATAACAATGCATTACTCGAGACAATCTAGTCAAAGAAACCATTATACTTACAGTAAGGGAAAAGTAATGTTTATGACCTTTTAAAACACAATCAGAACAATAATAAGAACTAGATGAGGTAGGTGTTTGTTACTTGTCTTTCTGTGGCTAGGTTGATGGTTTTTGTTTGATTAGTTATATTGTGAGCTGTCACAAAGCCTCCCTTTCTGTTTTTGGTGCTCCATTTGGAAATTACTATTAAACAAAATGAAGAACAATCTTACCAATATGCAAGGAAATCTCTTGAGGAAAGGTGTAAGGTCCAGCGGAGGAATAATGGGCAATATCTCTGCTAGTTGGTCTCAGCTGCTTTTAGCTAATGCTTCCTTATGAACATAGCATATTTGCTACTTGCTGGGGAACAACAATTTAGTCTGGAAGCTATGAATACTGAGCAAAAATGGACTGCAGTAACTGGTTCCTTTTCCTATACTGCCCTGTGGGGTCAGGACAACTCTCAGGATCTCAATATTGCACTGTTAGACAGGAGGGTATGACACAATTGCACATATACAAACACACAAATCAATTAGGTGCATACACACACATACACACACACTACCAACTCAGGCACATACTCATCCAAATCAGCCTAGGCACATGCATACCTATCAACAATTCAAGCACATACACTATACACCTCAAAAGTTAGACACCGATCACTAATTCATATATCATGCACACAATGACATATATATACAGACACTCACCAGTTCACACACATACAACCCACCTACACATACACACAGGTAAGTTCCTAACTTAGATGGCACAGTGTGTATGTGTGTGCTTGGGGTACCTGGGGAAGGTTCAGGTGAGAAAGAGAGTTAAAGTGTAGGGAGTGAAAGTTGCCAGAACTAAGATTAGAACCAGTGGACTACAGAAAAGCTGGCTGAGGAACAGGTTTACTTAAGGTAGGCTGGGGCTGGAAACTGAGGCAGACAGCTGAGATATTGGCGGGGGGGCAGAAAAGTGGTGGCAAGGAGGAGACGGCCAGGAAAGAAACTGAGGCAGAAACCTGGTTGCTCAGGGGAAAAGGAAAAGGCAGTGGGGATAAGACAATGGCAAAGAAACAGAGGGTTTGGAGGCAGAGAGGAGCTCAGGACAGGTGTTAGAGGTAGTGGTGAGCCAGAAGCAGGAGAGGGAGAAATGAGACAGAAGTTAGAGGGGTGAGGAGCAGAGATTGGAGCAGGGCCAAACCATAGTAAAGCAAAACCCAACTTAGGG
>NW_005841902.1:47230-86013 GCF_000455745.1 Alligator sinensis | reverse complement strand
GTACTGAGCATGTGTGCTCCATGCAGGGATGTGCAGTTTCGGGTGTCTGTAATGGTGGGGTACAATGGTAGAGTTGCTGGTTCTGCTGGGTCTTTTGTCTTTCAAATTTTGGGTTCTTGTCTCTGTTCCTGGGTGAGGTCCGTGGTTCCTGGATGAATCAATGTGAGGTGATGGCCCAGTTGTTACAGGTCATTCAGTAGAGGCCTGCTACCATTGTATTTCAATCATTCCCAATCACTTTTATTCATCCAGGAACCAATTTACATGGGAGGGGTACAATGAATCATATTATTGCAACACAGGAAATGCCCAGGCAGAGGGCACAAGATGGAGGCTTGACATACAAAATGGAAACTTGACATGACTTTAGTTCACTTACAAACACAGGCCTAAACCATACAATATCCATATGAAACAATAAAAATCAATATGAAAATGATGATAATACAATATATAACAGTAAAAATCAATACAAACTTAATTATACAATATAAAACAGTGGATATCCAAAACCAAAAACTTGCTACCAAAATTAAAATGTTAAAGCTTATCCTAAGTCTGAGTTCACTTATACTTATCTATAGGGAATAGAGAGGGAGAGGAAAAGTCAGAAATAGTTGGGGGAGGCGAGGTTGTGTGTGTGTGTGTGTGTGTGTGTGTGTGTGTGTGTGTAAACAAGAAATGAAAGAAATGAAAAGCTGGGGGGTTTGCTACATCTGCAACGATGTTAGGACATAACCTAACTTTTTCTTTTCAGTGCATTTGCAAAGACAGGAAAAGATTTCATCTTATAGGTAAAATTATGGCAGGTTAAGTTTACCTGGTTATTGTAAATATAAATCCGTAACATAATCTGTTTAGAGTTAACAACAGCATCCCAACAAATTAGCACTTTCTTTTCATCCTCATTTTCCTTTACCAAATCACTGGAAAAATGATAATTGTCACATTACTAGATGTTATCATGGGGAAACTTTGTAAATTACCTCATTGTAGTTGTTGAAAAAAGACAGTTCTGAGGAAGAGAGATCCTTGCATCATGACCTAAACATGCTCAGACTAGGGCTTGGACAGCAGGGTTGGTGAGAATAACAGATGCATAAAAAGAGAGGATGGAAGAGACCATAAGAGGGGAAGAGTGAATGTAGAGGAAGGTATAGGGATGAGATTAAATAACTCTAGGTTATGATGAATACATGGAATAATTAGATATCACAATGACAGGTGACTTAGAATTCCTAAAATAGATATAATGGGCACGTCCCCACAAGTGGGAACATACAGTTCCCCAGGGACAAACAGCAATAATTACAATATTACAGCGTAATATGTGCTACTGCTGCTTCTCCCGGAGAAACGCCAGTGCTCACGCACTCTGGTGTGCAGCATGTTGCTCTGGGTGGGGTAGGGGAGGCTGGGGCCAGCACCTGGGCTGGCCCTAGTAGCCTTACCTTGGGTACTGAGGACCTCCAGGGGTTGCAGGAGCAGTAATCCAGCAGCATGGCTCCAGCTGGCCAGACTCTGTTTTTTGGCAGCACATGCTGCTGCCATGCATGCTGCCCCACTTTTTTAAGGTATGTGTTTTTGACACGGGGATCTCCCAGTGTGAACCTGACCCCCCCCCAATGTTGCAAACTAGCATGGGAAACAGCTGCATATGCCATGTGTGCGGCACCACAAATCTGTGGCACTGCATACCACACTTTCGCCCTCGTCTAGATGCACCCAATATGTCAAAAAGATATGGATTTATCATCCAAGGGCTAAAATGCAATTTTATAAATAATATAACTCTGAAGTATGGTAGAGGTATTGGTGAATGTCAATATATTAAAAACAGAGAGGAGGCTATTCTTTTTCTACACTTTTATTTTAATGTTTTTAGTAAAATTATATTGGAAGAAGGTTTTTCCCCCTCTCTTTCTACAATATTTTGTTTCCTTGCTCAAATTTTCATTTTGGTAACAGTAAGTAGTGCCTGTGGTGTAAACATTACACAGTAATTAATTAAATATGTTAAACAAGATTAGTCTGGAAAGAGATATGCAGTTCCTCTGGGGTAAATGTTCAGTAAAATGTCAACTATGTTGTGTATAAGATTTAGTACAAAGTAGCATATTCTTACTTAACCACATGCACACCTTTTCTGACAACATATAATGCCTTCATTGACAGATTTTCCATCTTAGAAAGAAGAGTCTCTGGTCATGAACCTTAAATATAAAAGTAGTAAATTTAAAGACAAATATACTTAAATCTGCCTCAGTGAAGGATGTTGAATTAGATTATTTCCTGATGCCCTTTGCAGGTGTATAATTTCTGTCAAATTCACATTCATTTCCTATACCAGACACAACTGTCCGGTCTATAAATAGAATTCTCACGGAAATATATTGACAATAATAATACCATCTTTTATAAACATGGAACTGACAGCAGAAAAGAGCAACACCATGATTTACCAACACAAAAACATTTATTCTAATAAGAATGTGTGCAAGTATAAGTCTAATACTGGCTAAATATATATTTTGAGTGATATCTACTAATGATAGAACAAGAATACATATAATGTCCATGCTGCATCTTATTACTAGATAAGAAAAAACATCACAGTATTTCAATAAAAAAATATTCATTTTCGAAATGAAACAAGCTGGTGCTTGACTGCAGTTTTTTGTCCTTAGAGAACTACTTGATCTTGGAAGAGGGGGAAGGGGAAATCAGCTGAAGTTTTTTTTTCCCCAAACCTCAAAAATCTCTCGGTGATGATACCCATGACATTTGGGAAATTAAATAAAGGCAAAACTTAATTCAATGTTAGAAATAATTTATATATTGATTAATAGCATATTTCTTAATTACAACTTTGTAACAAAGTCTGTACACAGATTGTAAAGCATTTACAAACTTCACAGCACCACTGAAACTTAGGAACATACATCCTCATCCCTGTTTTGCAGATTAGGAAACAGGTACAGAAAGATGAAGGCTTAGTTTGGCACCTTGCATTCCAGCCTGAATTAAAGGTCATGCACATTTACATACCCCTATAACGTCCTTCATGGCAAAGTAGGATGGCTTAGCCTTTTTCAGGCTCCCTTCATCCTAGTTGAGATATGCCAACATGTATGTGTAAGTCAGCAGAGTCAGGCTTCCACACACTCCCCACTGGACTGCATTTGAAGGGTGATGGTACTGCCACATGCTGGTACTCTTGACATAGTTAATCAGTATCAGAGACAAAGGCAGGGTTAAGTGGCACTTTAGAGACTAACTGGATCAGAAAGACACAAGCTATCATAGGCAGCAGCCTGTTTCATCAGATATCTGACAAAGTAGGCCTATGATGGCTTATGTATGAATCAGTTACTATCTAAGGTGCTGGTTTACCCTGTCTTTGTCTCTGATACTGGTTAACTATATAAAGACTATCAGCAGGTGGCACCACTCTTCAAAAGCAGTACAATGAGTGGTGTGTAGAAGACTGACTCTGCTGACACAATCATAGTTGTTGGCATATCTTAGCTAGGATGAAGGGGGCCTGAAAGACTGCTGTCAACACAGGAAGAGGAGTTATGTTGCAGTGAGATATTGAATGGTAACCCCTACATAGTAGTAGACATGCCTCAGCCATATCCATACAAACAATTGACTTTTACTTTGCTGTGAATGGCTGTGACCTTCATTATGAACTTCTTTCAAATGGTCCTCTTAACATATCCAATGAATAGCCTGTGTTCCTTTTAAGCTACTGCTAGGCACCATGCATTAGGGAATACCTAATGAAGACTGTCCAAGTATCTCTAATTCTGTAACTAAAAACCCTATGATCTACATCTGTTTGAACAGCCAACATTATTTTCAAATTGTTAACAGGCCATTATGGACAGAACAGTGCTTGGGGCTTGTGAAGTTAATAAATGCAATCTTCAGTGACTTTTGCAGATGTCATTGCCAGGTAGCTAAAGCTTAGCAAGCCAGCTGCTGCATTACCAAATGATCTTGATTGTGGTTTTGGTAGAAAAAGCAATGCTACTCCTCTCTTACACTGCACCAGAAGGGGGCCAGACTGTCATGACATTCTAGAGGTTGCAAGTTCAAGTCCATAGGAGAAATGTTCATGGTACAGCCCTGTCAGATTGTAATGAATCCACAAATTGTCCTAAATACCTTGTCACAAGAACACAAAAGAGAAAAGAATGGACTGTATCAGCAGAAGAATGAGAATAGTGACTAAGATTTAAAAAAAAAAAAAGAGGAGAATGAGATTGAGCAATACTTTTGGAGGTATTTTTCTTGGAACAGATCACTCACTGCAGTGCCATTTCTTGGTTCATAAGGCAAGTATGACTGGTAAAAAAGACTGTGTGGGAAATCTGGGATGATCAGTATCTTTTTCAGAATAGAAGCAGCCGAGACTTGCTTCCTTCTGTGTTAAGAAGTATGTGAACGGTAGCAGCTTAAAGTTCTTACTCCAGCCTGGTACCAGCTGGTAGTGACCAATCTGATATGTACAGAACAGTTGTTGGGGTTGTGATATAGGTGTGAAGTATTATTAAGGAAATACTTTTTTTACATATTTGTAGGCTTGCCCATCCTCAAGAAATTATTTGGCTTTGCAAATGGCTTGGCGTAGAAGGGGCTCCCTAGTTGCTTTGTGACAATTGATAGAACTAATATTTCTTTAACTTATCCAACCTGTCGAATCTACCAGTTTTTGAAGTTCATGAATAGAAATGAGGGACTGGTATTTCCATCCTTGCCATAACACAGCATTAACCATTATGACACTTGCAGCTTGTAAAGGGGAGAAAAGAAGCAGCATCACAAGATTCACCAAAGGAAACCAAGGAAAGCTTCAGGAATAACTCGGAGCAATCCCTGCTGGGTCATGAGAGACTGCAGGGCTCTGGGAGCAGGGCTTATGGGGTTGGGGGCACAGGTGTTTTTTTCCTCACTCCTCCTGGTTGTGGGTCATGGGCTGAGTGGGGAGAGACTGATCGAGGTAGTCAACCAAAGACTGCGGTGCTGGTGTCATCGTGAAGGCTTTGGCTTCCATGATCACAGTCCGCTCTTTGGTGAGAAAGGCAGTGGTCTGCTGGGAAGTGATGGTCTCCACCTCACTCCACTGAGGAGGAGGCTCTTCTCAGCCAGAATGGCTGGCCTGCTCAGCCGGGCTTTAAACTAAGCCCTCCAGGGAATGGGTGGATAACCACCAGTGCAAGTCCACTAGGTACCTACTGCATACCCAGCAGGTTAGGGCAGCCAAGGGAATCCACACCTACCCCAGCCCTGGAACGGTGCCTGCCTGGGAGTGCAAGGAAGCCTAGGGCTTCCAATGGGACACTTACATGTTTGTACAACAATGCCAGGAGCTTGGGGAACAAACAGGAGGAACTGATCTTCCTGTTAAACAAGGAAGACTACGTTCTCATAAGGATAACAGAGACCTGGTAGGACTCCACCCATGACTGGGCCACAGGTATAGATTACTATACCCTGTACAGGAGAGATCGTGCAGATAAAAGGGGTGGGAGTGTAGCTGTCTATGTCAAGGAAAGCTACACGTCCCTGCAAATTGACACTGGCACCCAGGGAGGATGACTGGAGTCCCTCGGGGTTAAAATATGTGGGGAACGTGGCACAGAGGACATCATGGTAGGAGTCTACTACAGACCTCCTAACCAGAAACAAGAGCTAGACCAGGAATTCACCAGGGAATTGGCTGAGGCTGCACACTCTCAGTGCATGGTTGTCATGGGAGAATTTAACTACCCAGACATCTCATGGGAAGAGCACTCGGCCAAATCCAATCAGTTGCAAAGCTTGCTCACATGCATGGATGAGCTCTACCTGACTCAAGAATTCTATGGGCTGACAAGAGGTAAAGCATTGCTGGACTTGGTACTGGCCAAAGGGGATGATCTAGTCAGTGACCTAAGAATTGATGGAAAGCTGGGTGATAGTGACCATAAGCTGATCAGAAGACTGGAAGAGGGCCAATGTGGGCCCATCTTCAAGAAAGGACAGAAAGTAGATCCTGGGAATTACAGGCCAATTAGCTTGACCTCAATCCCTGGTAGGATTCTGGAGAAAATTATCAAACAGACCTTTCTTGATAAGCTGACTGATGGCAACATCCTGAGGGATAGCCAGCACGGGTTTGTCATGGGTAGGTCTTGCCTGAGCAATCACATCTCCTTCTATGACCAGGTGACATAATACCTGGACAAGGGAGGAGATATTGACATCATATATCTGGACTTTAAAAAATACTTTGGTGTAGCCGAGGCCACAGTTGGCCAATTTTTCCATGAGGAGATCATGGGACACCAGATCAAAGTCCGACGGCTAGGAAATTGACTTTGAGGTTGGACCCAGAGAGTAGTAGTCAATGGAAGCAAATCCTTATGGTGCTCCATGACCAGTGGTGTCCCCCAAGGCTCTGTCCTTGGACCGGTTCTTTTTAACATCTTTATCAACAATGTGGACATTGGCGTCAGACGCACACTGGCCAAGTTCACCGATGACACTAAATTTTGGGTCATAGCCTACCTGAGGATAGGCTAGTGATCCTTGCTGACTTGGATAAGCTTAGAAAGTGGGTAGATATAAACCTGATGACATTCAATACCAAAAAATGCAAGGTACTCCACCTTGGGGGTGAGGGGGTGGGAAAGCCTCAGCACACTTATAGGTTTGGCAGTGCTTTGCTCGCTAGCACCATGGCTGAAAGAGACTTGGGGGTCATGAGTGACCACAAGATGAACATGAGCCACCAATGCAATGTTGCAAGCTGGTAAAGCAAACAAAACTCTGGCTTGCATCCATAGATGCTTCTCAAGTAAATTTCAGGATGTCATCCTCCTGCAGTACTCCGCCTTGGTGAGGCTGCAGCTGGAGTACTGCATCCAATTCTGGGCTCCACAATTCAAGAAGATTATGTACTTTTGCCCCAAAAGTACATAAGGTGTGTGCATCAGGATCTGAGGGAACATCTGTTCATCAGAGCACTCTGAGGGATAACAAGGACCAATGGTCATAAACTCCTCCAAGACCTGAATATAAGGAAAAACTTCTTTACTGTCCAAGCCCCCAAGGCCTGGAATAGACTCCCTCCAGAAGTGGTGCCAGGCACCTACTCTGGACTCATTCAATAAATGTTTAGATGCTTAACTTGCTGGGATCCTTTGACCCTAGCTGACTTCCTGCCCCAGGGACAGGGGGCTGGACTTGATGATCTTTAAGGTCCCTTCCAGCCCTAATGTCTATGAAATCTATGAAACAGACCTAATATCAAAGCAACAAGAAATGACAGAGGAGACTGAAAATGACACAGAAGTAGAGACATCTGAATGAGGAAACCAATCAAGGACTGAACCAATAAGGATTGAGAATGCAGAGAAATTGAGAAGACCACTTAGAGCTGAAAGCCAACCCAGACTAATAGAGACCTGTTAAAGTGTTCTTTAACTATGGGTTGAACTAAACTGCCAATGTTAGTATTATATGGGGATATGTTACATGAAAAGTGGGGTGAAGTGTGGGTACCTTTAAGAGTGTTATGTATAAGTTGTTACATTTGCCCAGGAGGGAACAGCAGAACAGTAGGCAGAGTACAGCTCTCTGAATAAACAAGTGTTATTGTTCTATAAGCTGACCTCCTTGGTCTTTTGAGAACAACACAGTCTGCTCCAGCTGAGCTGGGAGGCATGTTCTAGCGCCCTCCAGCTGTTGGCCTGGGCCACCGCAGGCATGTGGCTGCATTTCTGGAATCAAAAAAGTGAATGTCTGTTCACTTGCTTAACAGTTCAATCTACACAGTTTAGACTAACCTGAGAAGATTGAATTGATTTAGGCTCAGGCTGTTTGACTGACTGTACTTAGTCATGCTGTTCCACCTCTCAAGATTTCCAAGTGTATGCCAAGTGGAAATATCAAGGCAAACAAACAATTAAGTCCTTTCCTCCAGGTGCATCATTAAGAACGTGCCCTAAAAACTGTCAATTAGTAAAGGACACCTTGCTGGATACTCAGAGCCTTTCACTTTCCCATTAGAAATCAACCTCTACCTTTCATTCTCACCAAACCATACTTCATCATCATCGTGAAGCTGCTTAGGTTTTAAACAGATATTTTGTTCAATCCAAATATCTGTCAAAAAGGGCCTGAGTGGCAGCTAGGCAGCTTGCAGCTGCCTGCAATGCCAATTAGGCAGAGTGGCCTGACTGGGAGCAGGGCTCAGCTGTGCTCTATAGGAGTTGAGCTCTGAACTGCAAAGAGGCAGCAGTTTGCTGCCAGCAGCCTAGGAGATCACCACCCAGCTGGGCTGCTGCTCAGAGCAACATCTTGGAGGTAAGAGCTGGGGCTATGGGGGAGGAGGAGGTCCAATGGTCCTGGGCATGACAGAAAACTTCATCCTGCTGAGGACAGGTGGCCTGTTGAGACTGTCTGTGGCAGGACAGTCCCCAAGAAATGCCAGGTCAGTTATTGCCCTGGTGAAAGGTGAGTATGGGGTGCCTCCTAACCCCAGCCCCACATCCCTGGTGGGTCAGATCGAGCAGGGGGGGTTCCAGACTTACTGAGAGTACTGAGGTAGGAACCAAGTTGGTGGAGGCACCTGTGGCAGTGCCCAGACTCTGCGGTGGAGGCTGCATATAGAAGCCGGTGTGAAGTTCTGGTGGGGTGGGGCCCTGAGCCTGGGGGTGCTATTAAGGAAGCTCCCAGGGCCAGGAATAAGGGGATAACCCAAGGAGGCCTTGGAGACAGGGCTCAGACCCCTGATCCCAAGAGTGTGAGGTTGGAGGCCAGAGTGTGTGTGCAGGCTGGAGCCCAGTATGTGGGGCCTGGGGTCCAGTGTGTGTGTGTGTGTGTGTGTGTGTGTGTGTGTGTGTGTGTGTTTAAAGAGAGAACCCAGGGTGAGGGCACTGGAACCACAAGCTCCGGTGGGGAGTGAGAATCCCATGTGAGACTCCAGGGCTCTGGTCCCAGTGCTAGCTAACTAGAGGAAACATCTGTGAGGCATGGAATATAATAAGGGGAGGTTGGAGTTGGTATACCTAGGCCCTTACCATCAGGGCAAATAAATGGGCAGCCTCCTGCCTGATTAACATTGGATAATTAGTAACATCAAGGCATGGCAAGAGAGGAGGCAGACGGCTGGCCCTAAGAAAAGTGGGTTGGCCTATGTTTAGACCGGCCCCAGGACGCCTACTTGTTACACTATAATAATAGAGGAACAGAAGTCTTTCTAAAATGATAGGGGACATGGGAACTCCATTAATGTCTACCATTATAGTCAAGGGAGTAAGTCTACTTGCTCATTAAAGAATAAAAGCATGAGTTCCTGCCAGTTTTGGCATTAGGAACTTTTCCCAGTCACTGCACATTAATGTTGACAATGTCAACATTAAATCAACATTAATGTGTGGTGCTTGGGAAAAGTTTGCTATAGGCTCCTCCGTGATCATCATGGGTTCTTTTCTTTGCGCTGATTTGTATTTTAGGCATGTTGTACAAGCCTTTACAGCATCTTCTATGTCATTACTTATATTGGACCAATATAGAGCACCCCCTGCTCTCCTTTTGCATTTTTCAGTGCTTAGATGCCGCTCATGTATTCTGTTTAACATATCTTTCTTTAGCACTGCTAGAACAACAAGTCATGACCCTTTTAACAAAATGTCATCCAGTACTGACAGCTGTTTCTTGAACTGAGAGTAGGGGCTACGTATATGTTTTCCAGGCCAACCAGCACAAATAGCTGTTATCACTTTTTGCAATGTGATGTCCTGAGTAGCAGCTTTTGCAATTAACGCCCACATTTTATCTGTGACAGAAATCAACTGTTTTAATGAGATTAGCATGTTTTATGTCTGAGTCTGGAATTCTGTCATTTTTTGTTGTGTCATATGCTCTGGACAATTTATCTGCAATAAGTAGATGTTTTCCTGGTGTGTACTGTATATCTAGATCGTACTCTTGCAGTTGAAAGAAAAGTCTTTGTAATCTGGATGGTATTGACAACCCTTCCTTTGCTGTAGTTACCAAAGGTTTATAATCAGTTTCAGCTATCACAGGCTTCCCATCTATGAATATATAACATTTCTTACAGCCATATACCAGAGCTAAACTTTTTTTTTCAACTTGTGCATATAGACACTCTGACTTAGAGAGTTCACCAGATGCATATGCTATGGACTGCAGCTATCCCCATGTTTTTGAAGCAAAGTTGCTCCAATGTCTTCTTTAGAAGCATCTGTTGGTAATTTAAAGTGTCTTTTAGGGTCATAGTATTTTAGTACCAGAGCTTTCATAGTTTCATAGTTGTTAGGAGCTGGAAGGGACTTTAGAGATCATTGAGTCCAGCCCCTCTGCATGTGATAAAATGATCCCAGCAAGATGGGTGTCAAGATTTTTTTTGAAGATCGCCAGGGTGGATAACTGTACCACTTCTGGGGGTAGTCTATTCCAAACCCTCGGCACTCAGCTTGTAAAGAAGTTTTTCCTAAAGTCTAGCCTGAAGCGATCTTCAATCAGCTTGTGCCCATTATTTCTTGTCCGGTACCCTGGGGGGCCTTGGTGAGTAGATGCTCGCCCAAACCCTCATATATGCCCCAATATACTTATAGACTACAACCAAGTCCCCCCCTGAATCTTCTCTTCTCCATGCTGAACAATCCCAAGTCCCTCAGCCTCTCCTCATATGTCCTTGTCTCCAGGCCTCTAATCATGTGTGGCCCTCCTCTGGACTCTCTTGAGCTTCTCCACATCCTTCTTAAAGTGTGGCACCCAGAACTGGAGGCAGTACTCCAGCTGTAGTCTCACCAAGACTGACTAAAGTGGGAGGGTGACATCCTTTGCCTTGCTTGAAATGCCTTGGTAGATGGATGCCAGTGTTTGGTTAGCTCTGCCAACTATGGCATCTCATTGGTGGCTAATGTTCATTTTGTTGTCAATCATGACATCCAGGTCTTGTTCAGTTGTGCTGCTGGCAAGCAGAGCACTGCTGATCCTATAGGTGTGTTGTGGGTTATTTCTCCCCAGATGGAGCACTTTACATTTCTCTGCATTAAATGACAACACGGTCAGGTCGCCCACTTCAAGAGCCTGTCCTGGTTGGCCTGTATTCCCAGTCTGTTATCAAGTGTGACAGTGCTCCCCCATAGCTTGGCGTTATCAGAAAACTTTGCCAGATTGCTTGTCTTTTTTCCTTCAAGTTTCTAAAATCAGCTTCATGTTCATGTTCCTATATCCACTGAGCATTCTTTTGTACGAGTAATCTAAGGTGTTTGGTCTGCTCTGCTAAATTAGGTAGATATTTCCCTATATAACTGATCATTCCCAGTAATCGTTGCACTCCTTCCTTATCCATAGAGGATGGCATGACTTTAACCCTTGCAGGATTGATTTGCACCCCTTTCTCAGAGAGCATTTATCCCAGATTGGTTATTTCTTTGACCCTTTGCATTTTTGTTTGTTCCGTTTCAAGCCTGCTCTGCCAGCTCTTTCTAGTGCCTTTCTTAGTCTCGTCATGTTCTTCCATAGTATTTCCCTAAAATAATACATCATCAATATAAACCATAGTTCCTTCAAGACCTTAAAAAATGTGTTGCACCTTTCTGTGAAATACTTCAGATTCAGACCACAGTCCAAAAGGAAGTCTATGAAAACAATATCTTATGAAGGGTGTATTGAAGGTACATGATCTAGTGCTATTCTTTTCTAGGGAACTTGCCAAAGCCCGGAAGAGGCATCCAAAATGGAGAAATATTTAGCTTCTGCCATGTTGCCAAAAACCTCTTCCCTGGTGGGAATGGGAAAATGCTCCCTTTTGATGTACCTGTTCATTTGATTCTGATCCAGACACAATCTCAAGGATCCATATTTTTTCTAGTACAACCAGTGAATGAACCCAAGAAGTTGGTTGCTCTACTTTTTCTATTATGTCCATGTTCACCAATCTATCTAATTCCCTTTTCAGTTTCTCCTTTAGTACAAGGGGGAAAATTTCTTGGTGCATGTATAGTGGGAGTACTTGGTTCTCTTAATTCTATCTTATACTCAGTTGACAGTTTCTGAAACACGTCATAAACCTCTTCTTCTAAGTTCTTGCTTTCTAGTCCCTCAATAGCATGCATTCTCTTAATCAAAACTAGAATTTTACATGTTCACAACACAATAATTGGTACTAGCTTTCTTGGGGCTGTTACAAACTGAATTTTTACTGTATTACCCCTATGTCTAACATGCAGTGCACAAACACTCTTGGTTACAATCGCATCCTCATTGTATGCTCTAAGTCTCACTTTCTTATTCTCATAGTACATAGGTTTTGTTTTCATTTTTTGAATAATGTGTTCTGGTATTACCTGTGTCCCTGTATTTAATTTAAAAGTTACCCTTAGACCGTTGGTGTCCAGAGTGATTACCCAATCCTCAGAAGAATGAACTGCTTCATGCATTGTGCCAATGAGGAATTCTTCCTTTTCTTTATTGCATATAGCACGCACTTGCTGTTTCTTGTGTGTTGCATCCTGCTCCCTTCTGCAAACTCTTGCAAAGTGATTGAATCTTTTGCATTTGTTGCAGCACTTACCAAGTGCAGGGCATTGCATAGGTTTGTAGTAACCTCCACAGCATCTGCAGCTGACCATTGTTTTTTCAAGCAATTCTCTTTGGTCTGTACTTGCCTGCTTCATAGTGAAGTCTTCCTTTCTTTACTGTTTGTGTGTTGCCTTAGGCTTTTGCAGTTTTGTAATCCTGTCTAGTTCAGCTTGTTTTGTTTTTTCCTCCAGCTTCTGCAGCCTGGCATTTGTTATCTCAGTCACTTGGCACATTCTAACTGTTTTTTTCCAAATTAAGCTCAGGATTTTCTAGCCATCTTTTCCTGAGGCTTGTATCCCTTATACCCAATACTATTTGGTCTCTGATCATGGACTTTTTTAGGTCTCCAAAGTTGCATGTCTGGCTCAACAGTCTGAGGTCTTTGACAAACTCTTCTATTGTCTCACATTCTTTCTGCTGTCTCATGTGGAAATTATACCATTCAAATGTTTCATTTTGTTTGGGTATATAATATTCTTAATTTTTTTTTATTATTGTGTCATAGCTTTTCTGTTCTGGTTCTGACAGTTGTTGGCTATTATAATGAGAGAAGCTTCTGGGTCTGCTATGTTTTAAAAAAATACCTACCTTGAATGAATCTTCCTTCTCTGTAGCTCCACTGGTCATCATATATATGGAGAAGCTCTGATTAAATTTATTTAATTTTCTTCTGCATTGCTGGACAGCTTTAACTTCTCTGGAATTCTACGATGCTCCATTTTTTAAATCTTTCTTCACACCCCACTTCTCTTGTTCTCCAAAGACCAAGGAGTTAAGTTTTATATATAACAATAAATCGTGTTTATTCAGAGAGCAGTACCTTGCCTACAGTTCTGCTGTTCCCTTCTGCAATCCCTGGACAAATGTAACAATTTATACATAACACTCTTAAAGGATTCCACACACAGATAGCTTGCACAAAGGCTAGCCCACCCACCCTAGAAGGAGGGGTTTGTGGAGAGGTGCATGTACACTCAGGGCTACTTATGAGCCACCTATACTAACAGCTGGTCTCTAGTGTACTAGAGCAGGAGTAAGTTGGTATGGCTTATTTTTTCTCAGGGGTAAACACAGAGTTGGAAAGGAATCCATATAGTTATGGCCTGAGTATTTTCTTCAGAACTTTGCAATCCTCAGACGTTACCTGTAAGATTTAAGGGCAGAGGTGTATATTTCTGGCATCAGGCTGTGGAAGGCTTTTCCAGCTTTTTCTGATGAGGTGCAATGGTATACTTTTAAATTTCCTAACAAGGAAATGTCCCTGGTTCATTGGTCCATATTTCTGTATTTGTTTCTATTGTCTCTTAATAGAAACTCTTAATTACTGTAGAATCTCAGATTCCGATTATGTCTACAAAGACCAATGCAGATTCCTAGATAGATACTGAAGCTAGTTAGATTTGGTACTAGAAGCAGTGCATATTACATTAGTGGATGTGTCTACATGAGACTTTACTGTGCAGTTGCCTAATTAACTATGCAGTAAATATTTCAGTGTCTACCTATATGCTCGTATAAGGGCACATGAAACTAACTCTGCAGCAAGGTAGTACTTGTAAATATAAATACTACCCGCTGCAGATTTTTTTCTGTGTGTGTGCAGAAGTGCACATGTAGATGCTCACCAGCTGGTTGAGGCACAGTGCCAGGGCTGCCTGCTGGCTAGCCCCTCACTGAAGCACCCTCATGCCCCAGCCACCCCTTCACAGCACATTGAGTATTTCCCCCTGAGGGCTGGGGCTGCTGTGACCCGGCTTGATGTGCTGTGCTCCAGGTGCACATATAGACATGTGCCTGGGAGCTTCCTAAGAGCACCAAACTGCAGAGTAATAAGTTCTGCAGTTTATTGGTACCCCCAATGACACATGTAGATGTCCCCTCTGCCTGGGGTAATATACTCTGCTTCTTTGGAGGGTAAATTAGTCCAGGTTAGGTGATACACTAATTTAGCTATCCTGCTTCTCATAACTAAAGTAACTGAAATAACTCTTTCCAGCAGCAAACTCTGGTGGTGTGATTAAAGGCCTGTGGACTTACTCAAGTTACCTTTAATTGCATTAGCTTGGATACCAACAGCTGTGAAATAGGGCAGCCTTGGCTTCCATGTGGGATGCCTAAATTTGCCCAGGAGGTTAGGTCCTTACTCAGTGTCTGAAAAACTGTATTGCTGTGACTTCACTGCTGGCAGTATGCGAGCAAGCTATGCTAGATACATACTAAGTACACTACCATCATACTTCTGACTGATTGCATCAATAGATATAGCCATGGTTCATCTGGGTATTACATACCTTTACACAATACACCACATAAAGGAAAGTTTAAGAACATTTTCTGAAATAAATTCTAATCAACAGGAAAGAAAGTGTTGTCAAAAATCAATAGCTCATCACAAGTTAAATGAAAACAAAGTTGTAAAAATAGGAGACTTAAATTTGACAGTTTAAAATGGGAATCAGATTCCCATATCCTTAGATTGATGAAGGCTGCAACAAGGCATACAACAAGATATTAGAGTATCATATGTAAACATTTAGGTTGCTCTGGACACAGAAATATTTTCTTTCATTAATATTTGTATTATAGTAGTGGCTAGAGGCACTATCAATGTAAAGACAAAATAGTGTTAGCTGCTGTAGATGCACACAGGCCTTTGAGAGATGTTATTTTTGTAATGCTACAAAATCTGTAGCTTTACAAAAAAATAAAGTGCTGTGGATGGCCACATGTGCACAGCCCCCTAGCTGGAATGCAACAAAATTACCCCAGAGTGCGTCACAAAGACGCACTCTGGGGTAGTAGGCAATTTCTCCTTATCTCTGCCCAACCCTCAGAGAAACCTATTAGTGAGCATATGGCTCACTGACAGGCTTCTCCCATCAGGGTTTAGGGTCTAGATTGAGACTAGAGACCACTGATCTGGCAGTATTCTCCAGTCTTGGGCTGCCTGGGAACTCTTTAAAGTCTTCAGCAGTCAAGAAGGCAGGGAGTGGAGAATGATAAAGATTTTTCCTAATCTCTAACCTAAACTTCCCTTGCTGCAACTTGAGACTATTGCTTCTTGTTTTGTCATCTGCCACCACTGAGAACAGCCTAGCTGTATCCTCCTTGGAACCATCCTTCAGGTAGCTGAAGTCTGTTATTAAATCTCCCTTCAGTCTTCTCTTTTTAGACTAAATAAGCCCAGTTCCCTGACCCTCTCCTCAAAAGTCATGTGCAATATGTGTGGTTAAGTGTGCACATGATTAAGTGCGAACACTGGTTCGCACACTGGTTAAGTGTGAAATTCCTGAAACTAACAAACCAAAAAAACATGTCAGATTAATGTATCAGTATATGAGTGATAGATTTGCTTAATTAGAAAACAGTGGATATTTCATTCTAACCAATGTTTTTGGCTCCATCATGGAAGATTTCCATTGAGGTAATATTGCTTTTTACAGGTTTTGTAGCTTTGGAAGTATTTCTGCATCAACTTTAATACACAATGCTTTATTTTTATAGTCCTTTCAACTGACTATTAAAATATAATAATGTCCAATGAAACTTCTTCTGTATAGCTGCAGAAATAAGTGGTTCTTTGAAAGTGCCAAGAATCACCTGAAGAGCTATTCAGTTCTTATTCAAAGTTAAAAAACATGTTAACTGCATGGTATTCAGATCTTCAAATCCAATTCTAGCATGAGGTCCAACAATTATCTCCTGACTTATAAACTTTGAGGAATATGGTATATCCACCAGATTAATTTTGCCTCCCCTACAAAATAACCTTTTAGTTGTTCTTCAGAAATCCATTACAGTTTGTGTCTATCAGGTTTTTAAGCCACTGTATGGTACTTCTACTTGCACATTTAAAAAAGAAGAAAAGGTTATATAATAGTAAAGAGTAATCAAGATACTTTTACACTTAAGTACCAAGATGATGGTGCAAAAAAGTAAATGTTTGCTATGTATTTCAATGGAACACTTTACTCCCTTTAAATATTTTGAAACAGTCTAGTGTAAAGAAAAAATCCCATAGGGCATTTTAGTTTGTCAATGGACTGATTCAGAGCCCAGTGGGAGTTTTCCTGTTGACTTACACAGGTAGTGGATCAAGCCCATGTAATGCTTTTTATCCATAGATCTCTAAATACTTTCCAAAGAGAGGGAGATTATATTATTCCTAGCGTATTATTAGGAATACTGCAACTCAGAAAAGTAAAGTATCCTACCAGGCTGACTTTTCCAAGCATGGCTCTGATAGAATGTAACTTAAAATCCAACATGTGAATGCATAGCTACTATATTTGTTGAGATTTATGCTACCCTCCCCCCCCAAGAATATTTCTATTTGGAAATATTTGTATTATCACTTCATGTTTCACAAACAGGCAAAGATTGCAGCTTATGTGACATAGTGAAAGTGACCCAACTGTGGGTGCATTTACATGTGTAATTAATGCACCTGAATTTTCTGTGCAGAAAATTAAACTGCACTCTCACATGCACCTGAGCTTGCATCAGTTGGAAGAAAATTTGCTCCTGATAGGAGCAAGTCAGTCTAGAGCTGTTCCTGCCATGCTCTGTTCCCCTGTGTCAGCCAGGGGGAGCTCCAGGCACCCCTAGGTTTGAGCTCTGGGCATGGGGCAGAGAGGCTGGTCGGGATCTCCATGGGATGGAGGAGAGATGTCTGGGCTGTCAGGCAGCTGCCTTCCAGCCATGTGGAGATCAGGACCCATCCTAATCTCCACAGGGCAGGGGGAGCTTTCCCAGCTGCCAGGAAGCTGTTTCCCAGCTGCATGGAGATCAGTACTCACCCCAATCTCCATAGGGCAGGGAGAGTTGTCTTGGCTGCTGTTCAGCAGCTTCCCAGGCACATGGAGATCAGGATGAGTCCCACATGGCTGGGAGGCATCTGCCCAGCAGCCAGGACAACTCTCACCACCCTGTGGAGATCAGGATTGACCTCAATCTCCATGTGGCTGGCAGACAGCATTCCACCAAACTGGGAAAACTTTCTTCACTCCCCGTGGCCCCCTGCTGCCTAGGCTGACTTGGAGCAATTTGCTTCTGATCAGTGTCTACATGCGTGCTTTGGCGCATTACTTTAATGTGCTGATTTCTAGTACTTGTATCTACAGGTACTAGAAAATGGTGCATTAGGCTAATCTACTGCACAGTAATTGCTGTGTACATGTAGACAGTGACACTGCTACACAGTAGATTAGTCTAATGTGCAGTAAAGTGTCTCATGTAGATGTACCCTGTATGAAAAAGCAATAGTGCTGTAATTTTGTATGTCTATTTTATGACCATGTCTTATGAGCATAGACTATCCAAGGAGAATAAGTAAGCATGGGGAGTGTAAAATAAGTTTGTTTTAAAAATCTTGCACTACAATTTTTTAAATAAATTGTTGATGTCAAAGTTGAAATTACATAGCCATAGGTGAAAAGCTGTGAAGAGCTTTAGCTGATTTTGGGCTAAAGTTAGGTTACAAGAAGAATTGTCAGGGGCATAATAAAAAGCCAGAAATTTTAGAGGAGTTTCTTTAAGGCCTAATTCCAAGCGGTACCATCTTTTTTTCTAATCCTTTCATGTTCTGATCATCAGGATTTAGCCTGACTTTTAAGGCATAAATTAAAAGAGCTGGAAGATAGAAAGTATTGGTAGTGGATATGTTCTATGCAGTGCAAGAACAGTAGTAAAGGAACTTGTTCAGCAGAAATTATATCTTGGCTTCTGTAGCAAGGGAGGTGGTGAATGTCATAGGTCTGGCATCTGTGCTTACCTCATCTATTGTATTCATCAGGAAACTCATCCAGCTCTAGGAATTGTTTTGCTTGACATTTAAGGGAGCCTGCTACACATTCTGAGTACTGAACAGTATTCTTTTTTAGCTTGTAACCCTTAAGTTCTGAATTTTCACTTACAGTAATATCCCTTGCCTACTTTGTCTAAGATAATTTTAGTACTTGTGAAATTACATAAAATTATGCAATGAATAATTCCTGAGTATACACCTGTGTTCATAACTAGAATCGGTTAAATATCTAAGACTTGACACTTTTTTTAAAGATCAGCATTCTCTGTATTCTTAGGGCCTTGTTACATGTTACACTGTGAGGTGGTTAGATGTTGATTTGTTTTAGAGCTAACTCAAGTTTGAGCTAACTCAAGTTTGTAACAGTCACATGTTTAGACTAGCAGGGGCCTGGAGGACTAAAAGGTAAAAATCCACCCTTCCTCCCATTCTGGGCTTCCTCTCTGCTCAACGTGGAGCTCATCTGGTCCCCTCTCCCTTTTCCTGCTTGCTTGTGTCTGCCTTGGCTGTCTGTCTTAGGAGAGCAGTCAGGGAAGGTTTAAGCTGCCCACTCAGTCTCCCCGCACTCACCCTCTCCCTCTCCCCGCACTGCTTCTAGACTACTGCTCTTCTCCAGGCTGAGCCCAGCACAGAGAGCAGTAGTGTTCACAGCCAGGCAGGCAGATTAACCCTTCTCTGCCTGCTCCCCTGGGACAGATGGTATGGACAGCCAGAAGTAAGCAGGAGGGAAGCCAGAGGGACAGTGAGCAGGTATTTGGGGTGCTGGGGAGGACAGGGGGGGAGCAGGTCCAATCCAGGCCAGCAGGGGAGGTGGGACAGGTGGGGTGTTTACACTAACATATAGTTTAGAGTGGCTACATAATAGTGTAACATGAGCTGGGTAACACAGATGAAAGATAAACCTAGGCTGGAGTTGTACAACTTTAAACCACTTAAAGAGCACTTAAAACTAGTTTTTGGTGTTAATGTGTGGACTATCCAGGGGTTAAGAGCTCCAGAAGCCTCCTAAAACAAACATGTAACAAGGCTCTCAGGCCAAATGCTGAAATGTTAGAATTAAAAAACCAAAAATGCTGTATTTTATCTTCTGAAATGAAAATAGAGCCATTGATACTCAGATTCAATGACTTGCTGCCCTTACTATTTCTGTCATAAGTCCATTTTACATTTTGATTTACTTACGACACATA
The DNA here is from genome assembly GCF_000455745.1 of Alligator sinensis. Lineage (NCBI taxonomy): Eukaryota > Metazoa > Chordata > Crocodylia > Alligatoridae > Alligator > Alligator sinensis. The sequence goes on along the minus strand of NW_005841902.1, from coordinate 66,408 downwards.
TTTCAAAGTGACTTTTCAGCAGGCAGAAACTTAGCAGAGGTTCTACTGATGGTATTATTGACACTGCCCAAGAAAACTATCTTACTAGTAGCCTGTGTATGGCATGTGGCCCTTAAGCAGTTAACGTGAGGCCTGAAGACCTTGGCATTTGGTTTTGCAGCCCATGCAAAGCAGATCATGGAGCCACATGTGTCCAGTTGCAGGATGGAGAGAGGGGGGCACGTGCTACCATAATTCACACAGCAGGTGGCTGCATGGAGCCAGCATAACTCAGGCAGTAGGGGGGCTTCTAGGGAGCCGCCTCTGCACAGTGCAGTGTTCATGCAGTACAGCCCTGGCCCTGCCAAAGTTAGATAGCTGTGGCATAAAGGATACTATTAATTGTTAGGTAACATAGTCCATATTTGCAATATGCCTCCAGAAATGTATCTGCAAACATTTAGTCACATATATACATATCAGTCAAAAAGTACTATGGGTGTTCATGTGGATATGTCTGTGGAAACACGCTGAATATTTTCCCAGTAATGTCAAGCAATCCAAGGATATACTCAATGAAAAACTGTATTTAAGATAGATTTATAGTGTTGACATTGATTGGGATGAGATAAAAATTAAGTTTCTGTGTGCTGTAGTGCCTGCACAGAAGTTGCTCCCCACAAATCTAGGGTGTGATCTAGCTCTCCACTAATGTAACTGGAACGACTGGTGTCATAGGTTCAGTGTGTAAAACCAATTTATTTTACACTCTCCATACTTACTTATTTCTCTAATTTCTCTCAGTGTTAATCTTTTCAGATTGAGAAATTAAGTGACCATGTATGGAATAATTGAGACAACATTGGTTACAGAATCAGAGTCATAAATCCAGTGTCTACATAGTCCAACCTCAGTGCCAATGTGGGATTAAAGATTAAGATTACAAAATCATGATATACACTTGTTTGAAAAGTAATGCATTGAATGGTTTCTGCTAATACTATAAACAAACAAGAACTCCCTGCTCATAATAGACCTTGCAAAGCGAACAAAAAAAAAATCAAATTCCTCACAGTTATAACTGTCATTTGACCATTTTTGGCAATTCCTTTTGCAAATTGCTTTTAGTTTTTAGCTTGTCATTCTATTCTGCATATCTAATAAGCGGAGAGTTAATATTAAATAAGAGATTAAAAATTGGTTACTTTGTTTATGCAGCCTGTCACTCTTAACAGATGCTAACAGGTTAAAACCATTGTGCTCAGTACCTCCCTGCAAGTTATAAGATCATTTCCATTTAATTTGGTGTTACAGTGTAAAATCTGTTTCCCTTTTTAAGTTTGTAATTATTTTGAACCTATTAGATTTATTTTAAAATGTACAGTTCCAGACAAATGAGAAGTGTGAATTGAAAAAGCTTTTGATTAAGACTATAAAGATACTTCAGGATGTGTTAATATTGTTAAATGAATGATAAAGTGATCTTAATAATTCTTTTAGTAATATAGAAGGTATGCAAGTCCTGACTAGTGGCACATTATTTAAAAAGTGATAATGATTGCTGACACAAGCAATCAGATAGTGTTTTTTACAATTATTTTGTAATGTCTAGTTTCTTGTAATGTCTAGTTTCTTTTGTAATGTCTAGGTTCTTGGAAAATAGAAAAGATCTTGAAGACAGAAAATTTCAGGAAAAGGAATACTTCAATCATAAGATTTTAATTATTCTTAAATGAAAAGCTAAAATGGTTGGAAACATTAGCAGAGATTTATCTGTCTCAGAATATCGTCAACTGATTTGCCAAAATCATGGGACAGATGTTAGGTAAGCTAGGTGAAATTAATTGGTTAGTTAAATATGTATGTTATTGGTCAAAACTGCTACATTATGTTGGTAGTCAGATGACATAGTTGCAAATCCGTTATAAATTCATGCAAAACTGAGACCAGGAAAAGTAAGTGTTAGGAAGCTTAGAGTTAGACTAAATATATAAGAAGGGGAGGACAGTATTGAGTTTTATTAGAATTGCTGGTAGATATGGGAATCATGGCTACATACAAAAGCTTAGGAAGCCTGTCAGGGACATGCTGTAATTATGGTGCTTGACACAAAGTGTCATGAGTTAGTGTGACATTAAATCCAACAGGCACTTACCTGTGGGGGGGTGGGGGGTGAGGGGCTTGGAGCCTGCCTGCACTGACCCAGGCCAGTGGGTGGGAATGCACTGGCTTCCTCCCAAGAGGCTGCCAGACTGCCTCTTTCCCCAGCCCCACCTCCCCCCACAGCAGCTAGCAACTGTCAGTAGTTTCTGGGGGAGGGGAGGATGGGGCCCCCCTGACACAAGCCCAGTCTGGATCCCCCCCAAGACTGCAGCAGGGGTAGCTAGACTGGGGCTGTGTACCAGGGGGAGCTCTGTTCCCTCCCCACCCCCCGCCCCTGCTGGAACCAGGTGTATCAGCCACAAAGCTGCCATTGTTAAGAGCCTCAGGTGGGGAAAGGAACAGAGTCCCCCTGCCACGTGGGCCTTGCCTGGCTACACCTGCTGGGATTTTGGGGGTGATGGGATTGGCCAATGAAGTAGGGGGTTCCATTTTACCCTCCCCACCCCACCTCAACTCCAGCTGCAGCAGTTATGAGGCTGTCTCTGTCAAGATGCTCGTGCAGTGGGGTGTCAGATAGGAGGGGAAAGGAGCCTCACCTGCTACATGGGCCCAGCCCAGCTCCCCCAAGAGCCCATTAGGGATAGCTGGTGGTGGGGGGCATGTGCAGCAGGAGGAGCTCCCTTCCTCCCCCACCACCCGCAGCCCAACTGCATACGGAAGAGTCAGTGTTTTTTCTGTCTCCTCTCTTTGAGAGCCTCAGGGGTGGGGCTGGGCCAATGCTCACCTATGCAGGCACCAGCCTAGGCCTACAGAGCCTCATCGGATATGAGCAAAATCACCTGAAGTTAACCCGCACAGGTCCCTAAGGTGCTCTGCCCTAGGGCACCCCCATCTGATACTTCAACAGACAAGGGTTACATTTTTTGCACAATAAGCCATTTAAAAAGTAATCTATCATTGTCATCATTCTAATCCTCTTTATACATCTGTAAACAACCTGATTCTTCCACGAACTGACGAAAGTTGGGAGGCATCTTTTTTTTAAACTGACTTGTTTGCACCATCATCTTGGTGCTTGTATGGACCACTAAAATACACATAAAAGCACATCTCTGTAGATCAGGAAAGAGGCATGACCTTCCTCCTGACCTTGTCTGCTTTGTCTGTTCACGTAGAAAACTTAAAGGCACATGAATGTGATTAAAGGCTTAGCTTTGTCTCTTGTCAGTTCTTAATGAAGTGAATCATTTTTGTCCATTTCTGAAAAATGTGTTTTAAGTGGGATGTTTATGTCAGATGCTTGGCAACTCAGCCACTGAACTGAACTAAATTATTGTTATTTTTGCTTGGCCTTAAAATTGTCACAAACATGTTCATGAACATATAAGAAACCAGACACAGTTTCCAATTCTAGGTACTTTGTATGTGTATCATCTTTGTATATCTGGTAATATCTGCCAACCTGCACAGGTTTGTGGATATACTTTAATATATGTGTGTATTTCTCAGGTTTGTGCCCTTAGGAAATTATAGATAGATAGATAGATATAGATATAAAAATATCTATATCTATAGATGTATAGATCTATCTATCTATCTATAATAGATAGCGTCCCCCTCTACACGACACTGGTCAGGCCACAGCTGGAATACTGTGTCTAGTTCTGGGTGCCCCACTTCAAGAGGGATGTGGACAACATTGAGAGGGTCCAGAGGAGGGCCACCTGCATGATCCGGGCACATCAGGGCAGACCCTACAATGAGAGGCTATGGGACCTGAACCTGTTCAGCCTTCACAAGAGAAGGCTGAGGGGGGACCTTGTGACCATCTATAAACTCACTAGGGGGGACCAGTAGGGTTTGGGGGAGACCTTGTTTCCCCCAGTGCACCCCGGGATAACAAGAAATAACGGCCACAAGTTGTTGGAGAGTAGGTTCAGATTAGACAACTATAGGAACTACTTCACAGTTAGGGCGGCTAGGATCTGGAACCAACTTCCAAGGGAAGTGGTGTTGGCTCCTACTCTGGGGGTCTTTAAGAAGCGGCTTGATGCCTACATGGCTGGGGTCACTTGAGCCCAGTTTCCCTCCTGCCCAGGCAGGGGTTGGACTTGAAGATCTACAAGGTCCCTTCCAACCCTACTTCTATGATTCTGTGATAGTTTGGTATAAATTAGGGAAAAGTTCAGTACATCTTGTGGTGTCTGTAGCTGAGTAACTGGAAAGGGATGATATTGGTTTGTTTACTGCATCCATACAATTGGAAAAGAAGCCAGTTCAGCTTCAGGAGGCAATTGTGAAGCTGCTGCCATTTTGTATTTTATTTCAGAGGAAGATTACCGTGAATGATGCATTATATTCTCTCTCTTTCTCTTATGTAGCCTTTATATACATTCATTTACTTGTTTTATTGGATCTTTTTGTTTTCAAGAGTGTAAAATAAAAATAATCAAGATTGTAAATGTCTCATTTGTTCCTAGTATATAGTAAAATAACACTCAGATCAGAGTCTAGCTCACTGTCTTACCTCGGACAGTTCAATCTATTGCCATATTTCTGTCATCTTAAAATCCCTGGCAAGCCAAGAATACCCAAAAGGGTTAGTTACCTGAGCTTTTCTATGTCAAAAATGTGCTTTTATAATAGAAACAGTGATACTGCCTTAAGATAAGGAATGGCATTTGGCTGTTCTGTCATGAAACATTTTCCAGTATTCTTTTTCAGAAAATTTATTAGACAGTTTTACTAAGTAAAATAGTAGGAAGACAGTCAATTTAATAAAGAGATTGAGAGCAAGAATTATAGCATCTCATTTCCGAGGAAGTTGGCTGGTTCATTTTGCAAATATATTCCTTTGTCTTACACTGTAATTCTCTAAGTGAGGAAGACTGAAGTTTTCTGTACTAGTTTACAGCTATACACTTGAGAGAGGGGGTGGATAGCAGGAGAAAAGAGAGAGGTGAAATCAGAAAAAGATGGTTTATGTCAAATCTATCCTGCATTATTTTGTAGTATAATTTTAAGAGATGACATTGTATATGCCTTTTACCACCCACTGTTAGTTTCAGTGACTTTACTCCACCACCCACTCTTTTATTCTGCTAACACATTTTCCTGACCTTTGCATGTATGACGATATAAGCATACGCAGTTAAAAATTGAACCATCCTTGCAAAATCTCATTGTCCTGGGGAGAAAGACATCTTTCCCAGATGAACAGGAAATATGAACTTGATTAAACCTGAGCTTTGTTTGTTTTAAGGACGTTTTTAAGCACTTTACTCGTAAAGAAAATCCTAGACTATAAACTTCATTTAACAGTGCCCATAAAAGATACTACAGGTGTCAGTCGAGAATAGCTGCTTTTGTTAAACTTTTTGGTGTGTTTACTTCGCTTTAGAAATGTGAAGGATGGACTTTTCAGTTTTCTGGTAATTAATAGAACTGAATAAAATTAGATATTTAATATTTAAAATATGTAAACAAAACATTTAAATGCTTTACGTTTATTTTCCATTTTTTCAATGCACATATTTTGGCTTAAACCCAAACAATCTTTCAAATGTTTCAGTTTTGTCAAATTTGTCATATTTTACTAAAATACCTTGGCTGAATAATTTTATTTATACATCCTAATGCAGCAAAGCCTATCAGGGGACATCTTTAATACTCCCACAGATACTATATCCTTTATTTTTCCCCATAACTTGTATCAGTCCTTACACTTACTACAATTCATATATTAATGTTTAGTGTATGGGCTGTTTGTACTGCATTTGCATTGCACTTAATCAATCCATGTTCTTACTTGAGTACAAATATGCAACTGATAACTAAATTATTGTGCTTTAAAACGTTAACATTATTTATTTATTAATTTTTTGGCCTGGGGTGGCGGGGTAGTGGAGGTGAGGAGTGTTTTCCAGGTCTGTTGTTGTGTTTGTATAGGTCTGGGGGGTTTTTGTTGTTCTTTACAATATTTTTATTGGTTATTTTGGATATGAGTTTTTATTTTTTTCTTAATATGATGGATAGATGAAGAAAACTTTCTACCTTCTTAAAAAGAAATACAACGGATAGGATTTACTGTATAATATTTGGATTGGAAAATCCAGCAGTTTTCCAAGTCATAATAAATGAGGGCTGAAACAGATCTTTATAAGGAATGTTGGTTTCTGCCTTAACCAGAAAGAGGCTATTGCCTCTCCCTTATGTCAAGTCAGATTCGTCTTCTCATTTGTATAGGTTTTATCCCCGCATACCTCCAGTGAATAATGTGAAAATATTATTAATTTTCATTGCTGTAAGGGAAAGGAAATTTAAATTTATTGTTTCAGAATATACAAAATTGATATTAGCAAACTTAAAAAAAAGAATGATCAGATTTCATCAGAAGTCAATGCAGCTTTCACAGAAATAACCATGGGCAGAGTTTAGCCCTGTGTGGTCTTTTACCCTTTTCACAGTATTCAGGTTCCCCAAATGGATTTCAGACAATAGTCTGACACATCATTGAAGTGACTGTGGTTTTCTGCATGCTGTAGTCTGTGCTTTCTTAACTTTAAATAACAAACAGAAAAATTCCCAAACTGCAGCCTATTTAATTTCATGAACACCAACATGGATTTTGATGATCACTAGAGGCTACTTTGGTGTAGGATTTAAATGATTAATTGTCAAATTAGGTGCCTAAGTCCAAAATGTAGATCCTCCAATTCTGTATATAACTAAGAAAGAAGGGAAGATGTTTGTTATTTTATTTATATATTATATATCGTATGCCACTCTTCCTCAAAAAAGTCTCAGGGCAGAAAACTCCCTCCTCTCCTTTTATTAAAAGGAATGTCTTAACTATAGGACATTCTCTCAATTTCTTATACTGAAACTGTTCCACTTTCCTTAAATAAATATTCATCAATTTAAGAGAGTGAAAGACAGACTCTGTAGCCAGGGATTAGGACATCTGTCTGGGAAATGGGAAGAGTGAAGTCTGATTCCCACTCCAATAGGTTTTTAATTATACTAAGTGGAGCTACCAGAAAATGTCCTTTAGTCTAGTAGTTAGGATAGTCTTATGAGACATAAGAGGCCCAAATTCAAGCTCCTGCTCTGCATTGTGAAACATCTTATCTTTCAAATGTATTTCTAAGGTACATATATCAGCTGTGCCTAAGTCTTAAACAGTACTGGGTTCCACCACATCCCTTGGTGAAAACTTTGACCACTTGATCAGAGAACCTTGTGGAGGAGACTACTTCCTACTTAACTCTGTCCCGTGTTCCTGGTGGTAAATTTAGAGTTCTGTGCCTGGGCTCCCTGGGTGCATGTTGACACTCTGGTGAAGTCCTGGAGCCAAGACTGCCAATCAGTCTCAGCCGCATGACAATCCTAGAGCCAGTTTTCCTGCTTATAGAGAATATATATCCTGCTTGCAGAGATTCTCTGGGGTACACCTCTGCAAGCAGGAATACATTGCCCATTGTCCCACCTGTTGATTCTGTGGGACAAGGGATGATATGTATTTCACCCAATGAAGTGGATCAGCTGTGCCAGGACACATCCAGGGAGAGCTGATCTGATTCCCTTGACAATGTCTATTTATGCCCTCAGATTTCTATGGTGTGATAGTAACGCATGTCTTGTTGAGTTGTTGTTTACACTTTGTGTCTCATAGGTGCTAATGGCTCCTTGAAGAAGTGGCTTTGGGGAAAGGAAGGAGGGGGTGTGAGTCATGACATCTCCTGATGAGGCACCCTACGTCAACAGAGTTCAGCATGAATCATAGGAAGAGGTGGGGAAGTGAGCAGTCTACCCTGGGATACTGGAGGATCTGGCCAAAATATATCACCCTATATGTGAAATACCACACAGTCATATTAACATTTGATAGAAAGCAGCTACAGAAACTTTCTGTATTTTTCAAGCAACATCTTTGTAGCTGGTTGGCTATTTTTATTGTGTGATAATTACTTTCTATGTGCAGCATGTTGAATTTTATAGTGTGATTAACCATTTAATTGCACGATAAATGTAATGCATTAGGAGCCACAGCAACATGTAGATATCTTTTTATCTCTAGTTTATTCCAAAACATTATCTGAGTGGTTCAGAATTCTCCTCCTGTTCAATGAGTATGTGAAGCAGTTAGGAGGATGACTGATTAGCAGGGATCCTGGTTTTCTCTGGAAAAAAAAACGACCCATTTTTAGATTTAAAAAGTAACCCCAAATCCACATGATTTGCATGATTAAAATGAAACACCACTAATATAGATAGACAGATAGATAAATATATATATATATACACACACACAATGGTTTTTCATTTTAATTATGAAAAAATGTTGATTTGGAGTTACTTATTTTAAAGCAAAAATTGGGGATTTTTTTTATGAGAGAAAACCAGGATCCTTGTTAATTAGTAATAAACTAGTTGTCTTCAGTACATAAAGATATAACATAACTTTCTGTTTCCAGTTCATCTGACCCTTCTGGTGCTTCTGAACAAATTTCCTAGTGCCTAATAGAGACCGAAGCATGGCTGAAAGCCAATTGGCTGAGTTTCAACGTGCTCTCTCTCGCATACATTTCCTAGGTGATTATCTCATCTTTGCACTCTTAGGCATGGCTACACGTGATCTGAAATTTCAAGGGTAGTATTATTTCTATGATTTTTTTACATAGTTACAAAAATATAAATATATGCAGAAGCAGGACTCATATCTCTGAAATAAATTCAGAGTAAAAGCAGAATAAGATAGAGGTGAATCAAACTATTGTTTTGAAAGCAGAACTCCCATAACTAATGCAGAAAAGAAAGCAAAGGGAGTTATGTGTTATATATCTAATGCCTAGAATGAATTCAATTAATTTCAGCCACAGGTATCCATGAAGATGTGTACCTAACTTGTATCATAGGTAGTTTACTTTATTACATAAATCTATATGAAGAATGTAAAAACAAAGGTAATAATTATTTGCTTAAAATAAAATGTATTTTATTATCCCAAAGGTGCCCAAACATTTTACAAGCTCCATGAATGGATTTATCCAACTCTATAATGTCACAGCTGTTTAACAGACTACAGTGACATTGCACAACAATTCACCAGAGCCCAATTAAAACAGTTTGAGATTAAAACAGAAATGGAAAACTAGGAAGGCAAAATTAACTTACTGATGTGTGTCTATTATAAGGTCAATAGCCTTCTTTTCCTAAATCTGCTCTGAGATCTTTAAAGATCAGAATCTTTATTTTTAAAATCTCAGCAACAAACAAACCGACAGCCTCTCCAAACAATGGAGTTATGTTTCCTCAGATGTACTATTCACAAGAAAAAATTGCACTTTATCACTACCCTCAGCATTTACTTGGGGTTTCCTTACAAATCATACATCTAGGTATTGACAAGTCTTAAATCTGTGCGATATGACAAGAATATAGCCTAAGGCAGTATGGTTGTAGGCTATGTTAAAAAAAAAAAAAGAAATAAAAATATATCACCAGGAGTATAAGAATAACATAAGGTTGATGTTCAAAGTAGTGATAAGCATTTGTATTTGATGATTTTTAATCAGAATATTGTGACCACCCAACCATGTTCTCTTATTTAGCTATTTGATTTTTCTTCTTCTATAGTTTGTTCTAAATAAAAGTTAAATACTGATGACAACATAAATGACAGCATTAACAGTGAATGTATCTGACTGTCATGGGTACAACATGGACATGGAAGATCAGAGTTCAGAAGCCAAGGATCAGTAATACCAGAAGTCCAGAATCCAAAGCCTGAGGGTCACTATACCAGGTCTCAGTCTGAGATAACACGCAGGGGGTCAAAATAGGTCCATGGTCCAGGCCAGCCCAGAAGTCAAGGGCTGGAGAGTTCAGAACACATGATAGGTTAAGAAGGAATAAGATACTGGGGTCCAAGGTAGAGGGAAATTCAGAAATGAGACATAAGGGTCAACGTGTGTGGGTGACAGAGCAGTACAGGAGGCAGGGCTGGCCGGTCCCAATAAAGGTATGAATACTATTTCTGGGACAAGGCCACAGGGGAAGTGAGGGGGATTTTGTAGCCTTCCCATCAAGGGTTGGTGGCTTCCATTGGCTCCACTGCATAGGTGGTGGAAGGCTGGGGATAATGGGGCTCGGTCCTCCCTAAACATGCAGTGGGTAGGGCTGCAAGGCAGCCTGGCCGTGGGCTCTGAGAGGCTGCTGCAGGGTAGGGAGGGGCACGCACAGAGTCAGGATCACAGCCCTGTGTGTGGATCACTGGCTGCCTAGCACAACAGGCAAGTATCAGTCAATTCTGTTAATGAGGGAATCCCAACACTGTGGGAGAAGCCCAGGGGGCTTGTATCCACTCTGATCTGTGTGTAGGGTGGAGGCGGCTGCTGCTGCATGCTGTGCTTTGCTCCCTGCTTCAGCTGCCTTGGGAGAGGCATGACGCCATGTGCCTGCCACTGCTGGGCTGCACTGCGCCCTCTGCCTACCTAGTGATGGGATGCACATGGCATTCGCATAGCTTTGGACACAGTGGCAGGGGAGTCACCTCTAACCCATGCACAGACTGTGGGAATATGTGCCCCCCAGACCTCCAGCAGGGTGCACACAGTGGTGGGAGCCTCCCCATGGCCCTGGATGAGCCACCTGGGTTTCAATTGTCCCACCACCTCGCCTGGATGGGGCCCTATTCACCCCTGCCCCTACTTCTGCCCCACTCCCTCCCTCACTGCTGGGGCCTCTATCTGCCCCCCAGCCCTTTCCCCTTCCCTGCCCCTTCTCCCACAGACTTACCTGCTGCGGGGGGGTGGTGCATGTTCAGCCCCAAATAATTTTTTCTCCTTCTGCCTAAGCTCCCCTGGGTTACAACATCCCTCATTGGAAACCTCACAGGAGGGCCCAGGCTGAGCTGGGTCTTCCACCCAGTCAGCTGCTTGGTTGTGGTGCAACCCAAGCTTTCACCCATGAGCCCAGAGGACCTAGGTTTGAGCCCCAGTGGTCCTGACCTTGCCTTCAATATATTCATTTTTTAAATGTCTGTGCCCTCTTCATTTAATTCCAAATTCACCTGTATTTCAAAGACAACATCCAGGTCTAGGCCTTTGTTAACTTATAGACAGTTCTCAAAATTACCATCTTGGATGCTGTTAGATATATGAATTACTTTGAGGAAATGTTCTTTTATAGCATAACCATAGTTATGTCCTGATGTTCAATTTGTTTGAATAGATAAAACAGCATAAAAGGTACTATAGAAAGCAACTGTAACAGCAGAAGTCTTAACTAGATGATCTTCTAGCTGTTCCCCAATGCTCACCACTGCTTCTATTATATCTGTAGGTAATCTGTAGATGTGTATAGCTATATATTATAGACCATCAACAGTAATGCATACATATAGAATCTATAGATTAAAGCTTAAAATCATATTTGGGTTCAAGGCTGAATGGTTCAAGAGTTTGGATTTAGAATTATCAGCAAATACATTTGTGCATATTTCTCAAAGTTCTTTGGTTAAATGTGATATCTTTATTAGACCAACTAAATAGTTGCAAAAATTGTTCTTTGCAATCTTTCAGGCACAAAAACCCTTCTTCAGGCATAGGGAGAGTCAGCTGATTTTTTGTATACTCCATGGTGGAATAGAAGCCAATATGCAAAATACAAGTCTGTGAAAATGCAAATGTGTGGCAGTGAGGATCAGGTGATGGGAGACCATAGGTATGAGATAGTAGGTGGAATGGGGTGGGGAAAAGAGGGAAACGTTGACCTGGTGATAGGATGTAGCTGGTAAAATGTAGAGGGGCTGCCTAGGGTTATCTGATGGCAGGTAGGTTATAATGTTCCATAAATCCAATGTCTATATTTAGTCCAGGGGTTGTAGCCGTGTTGGTCTAAGGACATAGGCAGACAAGGTTCCTTGGGTGAATTTGATATCTTTTATTAGACCAACCCAAATGGTTGGAGAATAATTATTAAGCAAGCTTTCGGGTTCAAAAACCCTTTGTCAGGGTAAGGAAGCTGTAGCAGTTGGTGTGTGCTCTTCCTGGATGGAATGAAAAGTAAATAAGCCAGGGAGAGTTGTTACCAAATCTGCCCATTACTTTGGGGTGTGCTCATTTATTAGGGATAGTTTCTAGGGTCTTGGTGATTCTGTCAATGTGCTGCTTGTGTTACTACACGGAGCTGTATCTCTCCCTTCTGCAAGCCCTCACCCCCAGTGGAGCTATCTTGCAGGACTCAATCTCAATGGGACTGGGTTCCTCCAGTCACCAAATCAGTCATACACACAAACACACACAAATTAACGTGACACGCCTGACCTGGCCGGGCTGATCAGCATGGACAGGCTGACACCCTCATATGCCAAGAATCAGTTCATAAGAGAAACAATAACATGCAGTCAGACACAAGCACACAGGTGAACAGAATCCCTCTGAATCCGGCTGGGTGTCCAGCTGACACCCTCATGGGCCAGCATTCAGATCATAAGGGCATGTCTGAGTCAAACTGGGTCAATCAGCCTGTACAAGCTGATCCCCTTATGTGTTTCAAACTCAGCACGTCCCAATCTTTGGCCTCTTGATGAGCAGACCCCACAATAATTTGGGCTTCACAGGGATCTTTAGCATAGGTAAAAGAAGCGTTGCTGCAGAGCACGGGAGGAAAGAGAAGCAGAGAAGGAAAAATATACCCAATTACTACCAGTTTGACTATAAAAGTTATTTATTGCTAAGCATATGAAATATATAATAGTACTAGTAGTAATAGACATGCAAAAGAAAAACAAACACCAACAATGACAATACTACCCTGGTTTCACTAAGTATTTGGGGAAACTTAGCTCAAGCTTAACTGATACAGTTCAGGTTCAGAAGTTTATGCCTAGAAAGAAGACAGAGAACGCTGGGATCTCACCTAGTCCACGGTACTCAGGCTGCAAAGCTGACAGGCACAGTCCGTAGCACAATCCTTGAAGAGAGAGATGATCTGTTCTTCCAGCGTCCCAAGAACGACAGGGGATGGTGTCAGCACAGGGGTTTTCTTCTTCTCCTTCTTTCCTCCTGCTTCTACTTCTTTTCCTTCCTTTTCCTCTTCTAGCAGCACACACACTTACAGATTTTTATACCCTCAGTTCAGCTGCTTCGAAGCACCCTCAGTAGTGTAAATCATTGTCTTTTCTATTGACAAGGGGTTATCTGGTTTGGACCATCTCAGGAAACTGATTGATAATCAGGAAACACTTAAGATTAGGGAGTAACCCAAATACTTGGGAGCCAGCTTGAGATTCCTATGGGTGGCAGATATACTGATGGGATATCTCATGGTTTCTTCAGGAACAATAGATAGCTTGCAGCATCAGGATTTTGGATTTTTACTTGTTGTGCACAAGCCTCAGCTTAGCATGACTTTTCCAGATCTTACTATAGTCTTTTAACAGACTTAAAACAATTATTGGGGTGCTCATAACCTTTTGTGGAGAGGACTCCCACCAGTCGTCTCGGGAAAGATATGACAACACCTGGGATTAGGGCTCCAGCAGGCTGGATGCTGTGATGAACCCTTAACCATTGTTCAAATGTTGCCCATACCCCCTCTGACTCGGTCTCTTGCCTCAGCATTCCCTAACCCGGCAACCGAGTTTTAGTCAATCAAGTTTAAATAGGCCTCCCATAGTGGGACCGGGGAATGTACGGCCCGAGATGCCTATTAAACTTAGAGCTGTGTGTGTGTGTCTGGGGGGGGAAAAGTCCTTAGCAAATCCAGATTAGAACTGGTCTGATAAATGCTGAGCTGGGTGTGTGTGAACATGGGTTGATTAACATTGGAAGCACAGATTCCCCATCATGCAGTGCTCTCCTGCTTCTCTGGTCCCAGAATTCACTGCAGCCTCTGCTTCAGGCTTTCTGTTTTCCATCTCTCATGTAAATGAGACCTAGGGCAGTTGATTCACTCTTGTAACCCTTATCTGGTCTTTTAAGGGTCTTGTAACCCTCAGGTGAGGGTCTTAGGTGCGTCTCTCACTGCATCTTAATCAGTTTCATTTAGGTAGAGGAGGGGAGGGGTGAGTCCTTTGTGAGTCAGACAGACTGCATCCTGTACCAGGGTTCCCCAAGAATACAGAGCTGAGACGTAACAGAGTCTGGCTTCTTTCTTTTTCATGTTGTACAGTTTCCATTTCAGATGGCTGAATTCAATATCTTCCATGTTGCAGGGGTTTAGGTTGTAGTATATTTAGTCCATGATTTTTTGTATCCAGTAGATATATGAAGTGAAGTCCATAGGATAATCTATGAAAGGTGTTTTGTAAATTCCCTTTGAGGATTAGAATTGAGAGATTTGAGAGAGAGTGGCTGTCTCATGAGAAGTGTGTATCCACAGGTAATTGGATATTTTTGTCTTTGATAGATTTTCAGTGTACATTCATTCTGGTATGCAGCTATTGTTTGGTTTCTCCTACATTTTCCACCAGGACATTTAGTGCATTGGATGAGATATATACATTTCCAGAGATGCAGGTGTAAGATCCAGGAATGGTGATGATTCTGCTGTGGGGTGTAGTTATTGTAGGAGTGGTAGAAATATGTTGGAGGGTTTTACATTCATAAGCCCCTGCATAGTATAGAACCATTTGGTGTGGTTTAGGCCATAGGAAGTTTGCTTCTGGTGATGAGGCTGACAAGGTTCAGTGCTTGTTAAAGGCTAGGATGGATGGTTCTGGAAAGACCTCTTTAATAATCCTCTTTTAGAGGATTTTCCATATAGGTTCCAGGGAAGAATAGTATGTCATACTAATGGTGTGTAATTTGTGGGGATTTTCTTTTCGTACGGTAGCAGTTATTTACGTGGTATCTGGGTGGCTCTTTCAAAAGTGTCATGCATCTCTCTGGAGGAATGCCCTTCTTGAGTGAAATCCCTTTTGAGACTTGTGAGGTGACGATTGTGGGTATTCTCCTCAGTGCTAATTTGGTGGTATTGGAGGGCTTGGCCATATATTCGTTCTCACAAATGGCTTCATACAATTTAAATCATGTATAGTCAGCTAGGCCCAGGGGTTTTAAACATTTTTTTAACAAATGTAACCCTTCTGTCTCAAAGTTTCATCTTATGTACCCCTTTATATTAAAATTATTTTGGGGTGGGGGAGGGCTGAGCTGGTGTGTGCAAGTGTGCGTGCACCCCCAGCCCTCTCAGCAGGTAAGACTGGGGGAAGGGAAAGTGCTGTGTGGGGATAGATCATGGCCCCTGTGGTGAGGGAGGGAGTGGGGCACAGACGGGCAAGGGCTGGGGTGAATGGGGCCCTGGCTTGGTCAAGTCATGGAACAGTCAGAGCCTGGGCAGCTCATTCAGGGGTGTGGGGGGGCTCCTACTGCTGTGTGCACTCTGGCAGAGGCCCGGGGGTATGTGCCGCCCTGATCTGTACACGGGGTGGAGGCAGCTGCCACTACACACTGGGCTTTGCACGCTGCTGCAACTGCCCAAGGAGTGGTGCAACATCACATATGTCCTGCCTCTGGGCAGTCAGGGTGCATGGTGCAGCCTGGTGGCGGCAGACACGTGGCATTGTACTGCTCCCGGGGCAGCTGCTGCAGTGCGCAAAGCTCAGGGCACAGTGGCAGGCACCTCTGCCCCATGCACAGATGGGGGGGGGGAGGGCACGTGCCCCCCAAGCCTCCACCAGAATGTGTGAAGTAGCTGAAGCACCATCCCATACTCCCTGCAACCTTTTTAAGTACTTCTAGGTATATGCATACACCTGGTTGACAACCATTCAGCTAGGCTATACAAGATTTCCACTATATTTGTTAAAAACTTTGTGTAAAAGTTGTACTCTATGTAAATAGAAACCTAAAAATAGGTGCTTTGCCACTTTGAATCTAATATGTAACCAAAACTACAGGATCTGTGAATTTATATCTCAAAATCTTTTTTTTTTTTTTTTTTTTTGTGATTGCTTTTTTCCCTCAGGTACAAGATATAGGTTTAAAACAATAATAAGGTGAAAAAAAATACTTAATGAAAATTATTGTCTATCTTGTTCATGAATTTCAGTTTTTCTGCAGATTAGAAGCATGCAAAATCTATATCAGTTCTGTCACTAGACTGCTACTATCCTGTTTTCTTTAAAAAGAACATCTCAGAGCACTTGATCCCAGATACTCAAAGTATATAGGTCTCTTTGCCTTTTAGTTAACTAATACAAGGTAAAAGAGGCAAGGATATTTGTGGGTGATATCTTTTTATCAAACCAGCTGCATGTTTGGGATAGATTCTGTTTGTAGATAATATTTAATATATATCCATATACACCTATGGATTAACTGTAGTTATAGTAAAATCAGAATAACCAGCATTGGGAAAGAGCTATAAGATCTAAAGATATAAAATATCTTGTCCGCAGAAATCCTTGCTTCTCACATTGAATATGAACTTGATTAAGTAATATTAAATGGATGGTCTAAGAACTAACTTAAAGGATGAAAACACCTTTTTCTTCTCTTCAAATGCATTCACTAGTATTTTATTTCAAGTTAGTTAATTCAATTTAGTTCTCTTGCACTTTTTCCCCTACTGGTGTCAGGAACTTGAAATCTGATCCTAAGCTCATAAAAGTCAGTGTGAAGGCACAAAGTCTTCCATGGATTTTGGGTTAACAATAGGCCTGTGTGGCTTCAGTCCCTGATTCTATTCAGTAGAGATTTGGCCTGATTTGGTGGCTGAATCTCTGAATCCAGAGGACCCTTTAATCTCTCCAAATTGAATTGGAACCCTCCAAATCAATTCAGAGAGATTCGGAAACACTCGGTGATTTGGATATAGACACAGCATTAAATGTTTTTTCTATATACCTCTAGGTAGCAAGTGGCTCGTGAATGCTGCAATGCTGTGGCACATGGAGTGTCCCACAGGAGCATGGGGGCTCCCCAGCATGCTCAGCAGCAGACCTGGAAGTGGACCAGAAGCACTTCTGGTCCACTCCTGGGTCCGGCAGGGAGCGCACTGGGGGGTGCTCCTGCACCCCTCTGTTACTCACCCCCCTCCCCTCCTCTACCTAAACGAAACTGATTAAGATGCAGTGAGAGACGCACCTAAGACCCTCACCAGATAAGGGTGACGAGTGAATCAACTGCCCTAGGTCTCATTTACATGAGAGATGGAAAACAGAAAGCCTGAAGCAGAGGCTGCAGTGAATTCTGGGACCAGAGAAGCAGGAGAGCGCTGCATGATGGGGAATCTGTGCTTCCAATGTTAATCAACCCATGTTCACACAGACCCAGCTCAGCATTTATCAGGCCAGTTCTAATCTGGATTTGCTAAGGACTTTTCCCCCCCCAGACACACACACACAGCTCTAAGTTTAATAGGCATCTCGGGCCGTACATTCCCCGGTCCCACTATGGGAGGCCTATTTAAACTTGATTGACTAAAACTCGGTTGCCGGGTTAGGGAATGCTGAGGCAAGAGACCGAGTCAGAGGGGGTATGGGCAACATTTGAACAATGGTTAAGGGTTCATCACAGCATCCAGCCTGCTGGAGCCCTAATCCCAGGTGTTGTCATATCTTTCCCGAGACGACTGGTGGGAGTCCTCTCCACAAAAGGTTATGAGCACCCCAATAATTGCTTTAAGTCTGTTAAAAGACTATAGTAAGATCTGGAAAAGTCATGCTAAGCTGAGGCTTGTGCACAACAAGTAAAAATCCAAAATCCTGATGCTGCAAGCTATCTATTGTTCCTGAAGAAACCATGAGATATCCCATCAGTATATCTGCCACCCATAGGAATTTCAAGCTGGCTCCCAAGTATTTGGGTTACTCCCTAATCTTAAGTGTTTCCTGATTATCAATCAGTTTCCTGAGATGGTCCAAACCAGATAACCCCTTGTCAATAGAAAAGACAATGATTTACACTACTGAGGGTGCTTCAAAGCAGCTGAACTGAGGGTATAAAAATCTGTAAGTGTGTGTGCTGCAAGAGGAAGAACAGGAAGAGGAAAAGGAAGGAAAAGAAGTAGAAGCAGGAAGAAAGAAGGAGAAGAAGAAAACCCCTGTGCTGACACCATCCCCTGTCGTTCTTGGGACGCTGGAAGAACAGATCATCTCTCCCTTCAAGGACTGTGCTACAGACTGTGCCTGTCAGCTTTGCAGCCTGAGTACCGTGGACTAGGTGAGATCCCAGCGTTCTCTGTCTTCTTTCTAGGCATAAACTTCTGAACCTGAACTGTATCAGTTAAGCTTGAGCTAAGTTTCCCCAAATACTTAGTGAAACCAGGGTAGTATTGTCATTGTTGGTGTTTGTTTTTCTTTTGCATGTCTATTACTACTAGTACTATTATATATTTCATATGCTTAGCAATAAATAACTTTTATAGTCAAACTGGTAGTAATTGGGTATATTTTTCCTTCTCTGCTTCTCTTTCCTCCCGTGCTCTGCAGCAACGCTTCTTTTACCTATGCTAAAGATCCCTGTGAAGCCCAAATTATTGTGGGGTCTGCTCATCAAGAGGCCAAAGATTGGGACGTGCTGAGTTTGAAACACATAAGGGGATCAGCTTGTACAGGCTGATTGACCCAGTTTGACTCAGACGTGCCCTTATGAACTGAATGCTGGCCCATGAGGGTGTCAGCTGGACACCCAGCCGGATTCAGAGGGATTCTGTTTACCTGTGTGCTTGTGTCTGACTGCATTTTATTGTTGCTCTTATGAACTGATTCTTGGCATATGAGGGTGTCAGCCTGTCCATGCTGATCAGCCCGGCCAGGTCAGGCGTGTCACGTTAATTTGTGTGTGTTTGTGTGTATGACTGATTTGGTGACTGGAGGAACCCAGTCCCATTGAGATTGAGTCCTGCAAGATAGCTCCACTGGGGGTGAGGGCTTGCAGAAGGGAGAAATACAGCTCCGTATAGTAACACAAGCAGCACATTGACAGAATCACCAAGACCCTAGAAACTATCCCTAATAAATGAGCACACTCCAAAGTAATGGGCAGATTTGGTAACAAAATTGGTGGAGAAGGCTGGCAGCACGTGACCCTAATCACGTGGTAATTGTTGAGTAGTTGCTGCAGAGTGGTAAACTGAGGCACTGA
>NW_005841902.1:28028-42769 GCF_000455745.1 Alligator sinensis | reverse complement strand
GCCAGAGAAGTGCTCAACTTGTTATGGCCACCCTCTTGTAGATTAATGTTCCACTTTTCCCCTGCAATGTTGATCACAGCTTCTCCCAGTATATACGGGGGGAGTGTGGGAGTTTGTTTTTCTCTTTTCTGTCCCCTCACAGGTCTCCAAACACGAATGATGACATTCCATAGCTGCACCAAAGCATTGCTGTGCATAGGTCTCTGGAGTCTGATGTCCAGACTCTATTCTGAACCTGCGATGCCTCTGAAACTCTGAAACTGTTTGCCATTTGGAGCCCAGGAAATAAAATGCCTGTGCCACATGCATGGATTCTATGAAAGTGGAAGCAACCCCCTGGCCCTACAGCGTCGCTACCAGTTCTGTAAGCCATCATGGACTCAAGTGGAACCTGTATCATAAGTTATTAAATTGCACTGGTAGGAGCAGGAGTCTCCTTAATTGATGCTGCAAATATAGAAGTTCTTGCTAATAAACTGTCATATGCCACTGAAAATATGGGGAAAATGGGAACTCCATTAACTGCATCTTTAAAGATGTTAAGCGAAGAACAGCAGTTAATAAGTAAGGTATTTCCTGGGTGGGAAAAACTCATAGAAGGGGATGAAAAGTTAATGATGTCTGGTGTACAGTCCTTCCAAAATAATGTATCATTGGCTTTAGCGTGTGAGCAAGCTCAGGCTCTCACCCAAAATGTTATCATGGGAATGATTCGGCAAGCCATGATGGGACAAATTCCCATGGAAGCAATCAACCTAATTCGGCCCCATGTAACGGAGGAAGAATTAGCCCTCCAGCCCTGGTGGAGATTAGTTAATGCTTCATATAATCACCACCAGCAAAGCTTGCAGTTATTCCTTATAACTGTGGCAGGCAAGGAAATTAGAACAATCCACCCAGTAGTCCCACTGGGATTACAAATTGATGATAGCTCAGTAATGTACTCCAGGGATCATAACACTTGGGCCTGGCAGAAAGATAGTGCATGGAAAACAGTAAATGTAAAAGGGTGCAGAAGAAAAGAAGGTTTAGGTTACATCTGTGAAGACCAAGCATTGGAGGAGCATGATGAATGTTTTTTTCCACAACCTGGAAACAAGTCTCACTGTTCCTTCGATGTTATCCAAGAAAGGGAATCTGCTATTGTTTATGTGGGTAAAGCATGTGTGTGCATGAGAACAAGATGTGATATTGTATTAATTAATGGATATTGGATTCAACCTATGGTGCCTTATATTAATCGCTGTTTCTGTAATGTAACCACTATTGTTACTTGTGATCTTAAGTTTACTGTACCTATATGGACCATACAACATTTGAATGCCTACCCTGAGCTCTACAAAGAGGTGTCCCCCATTTTACTAGGAATGGGTCTCATCACCATTAAGGAACTATTAACTCATCCCTCCTTACGAGCTGAACTGCAAAGACTCAAAGCTTTGGGAGAGAATGGCAAACTCGAGATTCAACACCACAATCAGGAAATCTCTAAGCTAGCAGCTACAGTTAAAAATGCAGGCCATCACTCCTGGTGGGAGGTTTTGTTTGGGTGGAGCCCCAATGCAACAGGTCTTTTAAATGTCATGCTTCACCCCATTGTAGTAATCATTAGTTTTCAAATTATACTAGTAATTAGTCTGATGCTACTAGTTTGCTGGATCCAGAGACTGATGCGACGATTGCAATGGATAGAAGGCCAGAACCAGTACCATGGAGCAAGAATGTGATGGGGATACTAGCTCAACGCAAGCACCCCATCAACGGGGGGAATTGTTACGTCTCAGCTCTGTATTCTTGGGGAACCCTGGTACAGGATGCAGTCTGTCTGACTCACAAAGGACTCACCCCCCTCCCCTCCTCTACCTAAACGAAACTGATTAAGATGCAGTGAGAGACGCACCTAAGACCCTCACCAGATAAGGGTGACGAGTGAATCAACTGCCCTAGGTCTCATTTACATGAGAGATGGAAAACAGAAAGCCTGAAGCAGAGACTGCAGTGAATTCTGGGACCAGAGAAGCAGGAGAGCGCTGCATGATGGGGAATCTGTGCTTCCAATGTTAATCAACCCATGTTCACACACACCCAGCTCAGCATTTATCAGACCAGTTCTAATCTGGATTTGCTAAGGACTTTTCCCCCCCCAGACACACACACACAGCTCTAAGTTTAATAGGCATCTCGGGCCGTACATTCCCCGGTCCCACTATGGGAGGCCTATTTAAACTTGATTGACTAAAACTCGGTTGCCGGGTTAGGGAATGCTGAGGCAAGAGACCGAGTCAGAGGGGGTATGGGCAACATTTGAACAATGGTTAAGGGTTCATCACAGCATCCAGCCTGCTGGAGCCCTAATCCCAGGTGTTGTCATATCTTTCCCGAGACGACTGGTGGGAGTCCTCTCCACAAAAGGTTATGAGCACCCCAATAATTGTTTTAAGTCTGTTAAAAGACTATAGTAAGATCTGGAAAAGTCATGCTAAGCTGAGGCTTGTGCACAACAAGTAAAAATCCAAAATCCTGATGCTGCAAGCTATCTATTGTTCCTGAAGAAACCATGAGATATCCCATCAGTATATCTGCCACCCATAGGAATCTCAAGCTGGCTCCCAAGTATTTGGGTTACTCCCTAATCTTAAGTGTTTCCTGATTATCAATCAGTTTCCTGAGATGGTCCAAACCAGATAACCCCTTGTCAATAGAAAAGACAATGATTTACACTACTGAGGGTGCTTCGAAGCAGCTAAACTGAGGGTATAAAAATCTGTAAGTGTGTGTGCTGCTAGAGGGAGAAGAGGAAGAGGAAAAGGAAGGAAAAGAAGTAGAAGCAGGAGGAAAGAAGGAGAAGAAGAAAACCCCTGTGCTGACACCATCCCCTGTCGTTCTTGGGACGCTGGAAGAACAGATCATCTCTCCCTTCAAGGACTGTGCTACAGACTGTGCCTGTCAGCTTTGCAGCCTGAGTACCGTGGACTAGGTGAGATCCCAGCGTTCTCTGTCTTCTTTCTAGGCATAAACTTCTGAACCTGAACTGTATCAGTTAAGCTTGAGCTAAGTTTCCCCAAATACTTAGTGAAACCAGGGTAGTACTGTCATTGTTGGTGTTTGTTTTTCTTCTGTATGTTTATTACTACTAGTACTATTATATATTTCATATGCTTAGCAATAAATAACTTTTATAGTCAAACTGGTAGTAATTGGGTATATTTTTCCTTCTCTGCTTCTCTTTCCTCCTGTGCTCTGCAGCAACGCTCCTTTTACCTATGCTAAAGATCCCTGTGAAGCCCAAATTATTGTGGGGTCTGCTCATCAAGAGGCCAAAGATTGGGACGTGCTGAGTTTGAAACACATAAGGGGATCAGCTTGTACAGGCTGATTGACCCAGTTTGACTCAGACGTGCCCTTATGAACTGAATGCTGGCCCATGAGGGTGTCAGCTGGACACCCAGCCGGATTCAGAGGGATTCTGTTTACCTGTGTGCTTGTGTTTGACTGCATTTTATTGTTGCTCTTATGAACTGATTCTTGGCATATGAGGGTGTCAGCCTGTCCATGCTGATCAGCCCGGCCAGGTCAGGCGTGTCACGTTAATTTGTGTGTGTTTGTGTGTATGACTGATTTGGTGACTGGAGGAACCCAGTCCCATTGAGATTGAGTCCTGCAAGATAGCTCCATTGGGGGTGAGGGCTTGCAGAAGGGAGAAATAAAGCTCCGTATAGTAACACAAGCAGCACATTGACAGAATCACCAAGACCCTAGAAACTATCCCTAATAAATGAGCACACCCCAAAGTAATGGGCAGATTTGGTAACACCTCTGACTCAGCGACTGGTGTCTCCTGGGTCTGGGGGGGACACCCGGGGTACTTCCATGGCCAATCGCTGAGCTGGGGAGTGCAGGGGGTCCCATGAGCATGTTAGCTGCCGAACATGTAGAGGGCTCCACCATACTCCTGTCGGACGCTCCATGCACCTCAGTATCACAGTGTTCACAAGCTGCTCTGGTACCTCAAGTTATGTAGAAAAAAATTTAAAGCCGTGTCTATGTCCGAATTGCTGATTCTCCGAATCAGCATTGAATCTTCAGATTAAGCTGAATTGAATCAGGTACAGTGATCTGAATCAATGAATTGAATCACTGTCCCTGATTTGGGCTGAATCTGAATCCAAATCAAATAGGGCCCCCTTTTAAACACCCCTAATTAACACTCTTATATTATTTTTTCCTGTTGCTCTTCGGAGCACTATGTCTAAGTGAAGACATTCAAGGATGCTAGGAGGAGGTTAAATCCAGTCAAAATGGCCACCTGATCTGAGGTAAGTTGGCATAGGGAGGCAAACAGGCCATTGAAAGATCAGGCAGTCTGTTGGGTAATGGAGGCAGGCATGATCTGCAGGAGCATTGGGGGTCAGGTGCAGTCTGTGGGAGAAATGTGGGGGGCAGATACAATCCACAAGAGGTGGAGGGCTGGTGCAATCCAGAGGGGCAGGGACTTGGTGGGGGGGAACCAGGGGCTATTTTTAGTCCCCTGATCCCCGCCAGTGAACCTATACCCCGTCCCTCCTGCCCCCCCCCCCATGATACTTACCTGTTTGACTTCAGCAGCAGCGAATGCTGATAAAATCAGAAGGACCTGGAGTGGTGTTCAGGATAGGGTTTTGGAAGGGGCTGGCTGGTCTATAGGGTGGGGGGGGGTCAGGGGGCTAAAAATACCCTGATTCTGGGCAGGGGTCATGAAAAGTACATTCCTGGGGCTGGTCACTGGGCTTTTTTGCCCCTGGACTGCACAGATAAATGTACAGAAGTTTCATGCACTAGTCTAATCTAGATTGAGTAAATCGGACACTACATCAATCCAGGTCTATCTTAGACAGGGTTCCACAATTTTTAGACCAGTCTGTACGTGTGGAACTTCTGTACACTTACAGGTTTAGATTGATTTCTGATCACTGAAACTAAGTCTGAGTGTAAGGGCCACATCTGGGATGAACTAAATTAGACAGGGTGGCCATTTTGAGCCCAATCTAACCTCTCCCTAATGTCTCCAAATATCAGGACTTAGCCTATGTGTGCATTAATTAATTCAGAACCCCCCTGTGCATTAGGTAAGTATTATTCATTTAGCTCCATTTTTTAATTGGGGTATTGAGACAAAAAGGTAAAATGGCTGGTCCACAGCCAAAAATCCTTGTTACAAATTAGCTTAAAACTTATCCTTCTGCCTCCCAAATCCATCCTACATCTCAGTCAAATAGGGGAAGAAAAGGAAGATATTATATTATAAAAAATGAATATATTCTAATTATAGCTTAATATCTGTTTCCTCCCAGTTTTACCTTTTGACCCTGCCATTGGAGGGGTTTCTCTGATGGATACGAAAGGAAAAGGTCTATAATGATAACCACAAGTGTTGCTTCAAGAAAGTGAGCTTCACATAAAAAGGAGATTGATTAAGAAAAATGAAGGATAGAAACTCAGCTGTCCCATAGCTACCTGGAAATATTTATGCTCAATCATACAGACTACACCCTGATATTTAAATATTATCTCCAAAGTTGAACAGGAGAGATTGAGAGATCCATTCTAGAATATCTTATGACCCAGTGTTGAGGGTACTCATCTGATATATGAAACAACTTCAAGTTCTTGCTCCAAAGGAACAAAGAGATTTGAAGTTGAGTCTCTCATATCACATGGGAATGCTTTCAGCCTTTCAGCTTGTGTTTTGTGAGTGCTAACTACGCCTCTTTAAAAATAGAACATCTCTATGTCTATATTGAAATGTTTTCATTTGGGAATACCAACACAAATCAGTAGATATTTCTTCCCTGCCCCCCCCCCTTTCTCTTTTTTTACTTTGATCAAAACTTCCCTCTGAATTCAATATGAATTGATGAATAGTTTAGGCCAGTCTGAAACTACATTTTTAAGTAAGTGAAAGATTCACTAAAGCACTTCAGCCAGTGTTAGCTGTACATTCAATTTCAGGTGCATTAAACCCAAACTTTATTAAAATATTTGAGGTATAAACAATGAAAAATTATAGTAATAATAATGTACTATATTATTTGAAGTGAGATTCGCGATTAGATCAATAACTTATATTATCCTACTCAGGTTAGCTATTAGGTTTATAATGTAACACCTGTTTAATTATTGCATACAAATTTGTTCAAGCATGATTACAGATCCCATTCCAGCTCTCTTTGTGGGTTTTAATGAAGTATAAAGATAAAATCAGTTTTTGATAGGAAAGGGCTAAATGCAAATTCAGCAGGGCCTATCCAAACTACTGATTAATGTAGGCTGCTCATTCCAGGAGCCATCATAGGGTGGGGTTGAGAGACTGGATAAAGAATGGAGAAAAAAAATGAATTCTGAAGTAATTTTCGTCTGAAAAGGAACACATTTTAATTTCAAATTGTACAAATTTTAAATATTTGAGGGTGCCTATATATGTGCAGCAAGGCTGCTCTGACCCACTTTAATTACAGTGAGTCAGAGCACACTCAATTATTGAGTCTGCTGAAGTGTGATAATTACTGCACTCCTGCAGACTGTAGTATCACATGTATCAGTGTCCCCATGCTGAAAAATGGTGGCAGAAATGCTTTAGCTCAAGCTCATTGAACAAGCTTTAGTTAAAGTGCCCCTGCCACCATTTTTCAGTGTGGGGTTGCTGATACTTATGACAGTCTGGTTGCTCTAACTGGAGCCGATCCAAGAGCCACTCCAATTAAAGCACCCCTCCTCCGCCCAACTTCTGGAGCATGTCTATTAACACCCTGAGGTTTCTTTTTTTTTTCTTTTTTTTCCCCCTTTTGTAAGTGATTGGAATGAATGATACTAAAGGTTAGATTTTTCTTTTTTTTCCTTTTTTTCCTCCTTTTTATTTTTTATGTACTGTTTTATAATATTGTTTTAGAAGCTGAGGAAGTTTTCAAAACTAGAGTAGTGAAAAGAAAATATATGAAAATAAGAGAGATTCTGGATATCATTAATTGTAATGTATTTAGTGAAAAATGACAAAAAAGTTTAAAAAATACAATATTTCTGGATTCAGCAAACTACAGAATATTTGGAGGGACAATAATATTTTTTTAAAGATCCAAGGTATGATGAAAAGTATTTTCTTCATCAAAGAAAGGAACATTGACAAGAGATTTTTTTTAAAGTCTATACATTTTCTATAAGTTTTGACTATTGTCCATGATGACAGACCACTGATCTAATTTGGTACATTCCCCTTGTTCTTTATATATGTCAACTGTAGGTATTGTAGGGCCCAGGTCCCTTTCAGCCTGGCATCCTTCTATTGGGCAATAACAGAATGGGGAACTGAAATATTACTCAGGTGTTCTGGGATTTTTTCCTCTTTCCTGCCATGACTTTGATTTTACCTTTACTGGGGAGCCAGTTCCCATGAGTGATACTTTAGGCCTGCTGAAGGAGTCTCTTTGTGGGGCTCCACCTCCCTACACCCAACCCTTACCACCTCCTCAATGTTAGATGCTGTTCTGATCTCAACAAAATAGGGAGCCAGGAGTCCTAACCTTCCCTGCCTCCACCGGTACCATGAGCCTAAACTGGAATCACTTCCTGCTCTAATTATTTTATATCGGTACCACTCAGCAGCCTCCAAGTGGGCTAGGTGGACTAGGTTGAAATTAGTTCTTTGACTCCAGACCTCTTTATATCAGTTCCAGCAAACAAAGAACTGAAGATAATGAAACAGAAAATAAAACAAGAAACGAGAGGTCTGAACTTCCAAACCCTGCCCCCTCCCCCCCCCCCCAAACAAACCAACAATGAGTGTCCAGGTATTACCCTTCAGGCACTAATTTCCAGTCCCATGAAAGACATGGGTTTCTCTTGGCTGATTCATAGATTCATAGATGTTAGGGTCGGAAGGGACCTCAATAGATCATCGAGTCCGACCCCCTGCATAGGCAGGAAAGAGAGTTGGGGCTAGGGCAGGAAAGAGTGCTGGGTTTAGATGACCCCAGCTAGATGCTTATCTAACCTCCTCTTGAAGACCCCCAGGGTAGGGGAGAGCACCACCTCCCTTGGGAGCCCGTTCCAGACCTTGGCCACTCGAACTGTGAAGAAGTTCTTCCTAATGTCCAGTCTAAATCTGCTCTCTGCTAGCTTGTGGACATTATTTCTTGTAACCCCCGGGGGTGTCTTGGTGAATAAAAACTCACCAATTCCCTTCTGTACCCCCGTGATGAACTTATAGGCAGCCAATTTGTTTTTTTAATTTCAAGGTCGCCTCTCAACCTTCTCTTGCAGAAGGTTGAAGGCTGGTTCAGTTACTAGTCACCCTCCAGCCCCTAGAGGGAAAAGGTGAACCCCTCCTTACAGCTTTCCTCGTAGCTTAGTTCAGAGTCCTCAAGAGGAAGGTGAGCCTCTCTTGGGCTGCCTCCTGCTCCACTCAAATACAAGCCTCTACGAGGGAGACCAGCCCCTCTGAGTGGCTTCCATACAAAAGCAAACCCCACCAAGCTACTTCCCCACATCAGGTGGTACTTCACTTGCTCTTCGCTCGCCCCAACCACATCTGACCTGACTCTCTTTTGCAGGAGTCTGTCCCTCAGAGTCGTTACCATCATCATGGCACTCTGGCCTTTTGCAGGTGTCTGTCCCTCGGAGTCGTTACTGTCATCATGGCACTCTGGCCTTTGGCATCTGTTTAGTTTGGCGATCCTCTGATTTCTGGCACATGTAGCCTACATTCCTCCACTGACTGCATGCACCTCCTGGCAGGCACGTCCTCCAGTGTCTTTTCCTCGCTGACACTGCAGACTCTCCCTGTTGGACCCTTTCTGGTGCTGGAAATACCTCCTTGTGCTTGCTGGCTGCCAATCTAGAGGAAACAGCAACTCCAAAAGTGCTGCTTGGAGCCCTGTTTCACGCTGGCATCTGCAGCTTCACCTGAGGTAAGTGATAAGGGTCAGTCATCTTTGGGTTTCACCCCTTCTCTTGAGTCTGTCTGCACAACATAGTATTTTAAGTTTATTTTTATTTGACCTTTAGTTAACAACCACCACTTCTACTGATGCCCTTATTGGCATCTGCCTTCACAGCTTTTTGAAAGTTTGCCCCTTGTCTTTTCTCCTTTACCACAGATGCTGCTTCTATGTCATTTTTTTCCTGTGTTGTTACCAGATCTGAGAAACTTTCCAAAGAAGCAGCAAGTCAGAAAAGTGTTGTCTGGAGTAATTTAGGAAGCCAATGTTTCTTCAACTTGTATTTTGGCAAAAGCTCTTATCTACACACCTGCAGGGTTCTGTGGTCTGGGGAAGAAGTCATCTTTGCAATGTGATCGATGTGTAGTTTATAAAAGCTGTGAGAGTTATTTGTAAAACCCTGTCACTTACTTTTTTTGGCCTCCTTTTTATGTCCAAAATTCTTCTACCAAATGTACAATGAGAGCTGTCCACCTTTTAAATACATGATGGATGTTCCACAAATATGTTAGCATGGATGAATCAACAGCGGTTAGGCAAAAAATAAGATAACTATTTATTTCATATACCAGGCAGTTGTCAAGCAATATTAATATCCTTTTGTCAATTGAAGAGTGCAAAACAGCTGCAACAAGGTCTATGATAAACAGATGGCAAGAGTAATGGAGTCAAGCTTGTATTGATTTAACCACTTTTATATCATTCCTCATAACCCCTCTCTTGGGAAGGACCCTATTGGAAAACAAGTTTAAAATTGAACTTCCTCCTTAAAAGCTGCAGCAATATGACTGCCTACAGTAAAGTTACATTTTTTTTTGTTTTCTTCTTACTTAAACACCATATGTTAGTAGACTGAATAGACCAACAATGGTATTTAAAAAGGAAATGGAGAAAATTAAAAAAAATAGTGCTCATGGTGCTAGATTGTAAACTAAGTCTCATTAAAATTTATTTGAAATCTATATTATAGTGCAAATATACATTTACTCGTGCATATTTGCACTAATATATATACAGAGAGAGAGAGAGAAAGAGAGATGTACATGTGCTACTTGCATATGTGCATTTTCTCTATCAGTTTTGTTAAATCCAGTATTATGGATTGTATGAAGAGAAGAAACAAGTAATTTCTATACCCTGGGTCACAGTAGCAGCCAGGCTGACGATAACAGCTTCAGTAGCCAGGCTAGCAGCAGCTGCCATTCTTGCATCCATTCAAAATTGGCACCTGGGGCTGGTGCCCAAGTCACCCACTCCTAGTTATGCTACTGATTGGATGTATAATATAAGTGATTAATTTATTGATCACTGTTAACTTTTAGTATTCTAATTGGTGCACCTTTTCTTTCTTTTTCTGAAACTTGAATGTCCTAAGGTATATATCTTGAGGGAGGAGAGTTATTTAGTATTTAACATGCATTACTTAAAGCTCATTGATCAGCCTTCCTTTCCCATGAAAAGAATGTCTGATCTTACAGTAATTTTCATTTGCTCTCTAGGTAGATTTTTGTATGATTTCTGCAAAACCAATTTAAATAACATCTGTTTTCTGCTCTAGATTTAGCTGAGTACTTAATGAACAAGTGAAGACAATTAAAAGCAGCATACCTAATTTCATTGTTGTTGTCTGTGTGTTGGTGTCACAGAGAGAGTTAACAATTTAGTACCCAGAGACGGAGATTGCTTTTTATTTCCCATGTAAATTTGAAGTGCTACTCTAGGTGGCATGCTGGATTCCTCCATGTTAAATATTTTGAGCAAAACATAAGTTTTGCTTATGTATTCCAACAGCAACAGGAGCAGATATACTTAGTTATTTGACAGTATTTTCATGCAGACAGTGGAGTAAAGTAAGTTTCCAAATATTTAAATATGTATATTCAAGAAGAGGACTACTGTATTTGCACAGCAACTACAAACTCAAGTTTTAGGAGTAGGAGACATGACCATCACACCTTATTTTATCTCATACATTAGGTGTTTTTGTCAATATTTCTTTTCCATTATTATAATCTTGCTTCTTTTTTTTTTCTTATTATAACTGTTTATGCTAATTTAAACGGTGTGCTAATTTAAGTTTAAATTTCTCCAACAAGTTGTTCTGGGTTCCTGTGAGGTTAGTAGAGTTTGAGCCTTAGAGAGAATTCTTCAAATTCCTCTTGTCAATAAAAATAAGAAACAGGTCCCAAAATACTTCTTTTTGAGTAGGACTTTAAGGTGCCTTGCAGACATTCACTGTACCCAGTTTGTGATCAGGCAACTTACCTTAAACCATATGATTGAATATGTAGATGTCTCCCAGTGCCAGGAGCCATGCCAGGAACCCAGTGTAAGTAATTTGTGGTGTGGGGCAGGCTGGATTAGGGGAGTTGGGAGGTCCATTTGGGAGTTGGCAGAATCAGGGGGGTGCTGGTGGGTCTGTGGAGGAGGGATTGCTGGATTTACAGTAGGGAGTGTCAGTCCTGCAGTGTGGGGGCATGGGTCTCAAAATAGCCTGGTCAGGGCAGGTGGGGTAAAAAGAGCACAGCCCTGGCCTCTGGGGCAATTAGCTTGGCTTTCCCAGCCCTGGGACTGCACTCTGAATGTGTGAAAATATTCAGTAGGTTGAGCTAACTTGTTCCAGATCTAATTTAGTTCATGTCCTCAGATGACCTAATTTCGATTGAGCCCGCCATTTTTTGCCCACTTGAACCTCCCTGAACATTTTCACAGAACAGCATTTAGATTAACCTAATCCTAGTTACGGTGTTGTAAATGTATCACCTGCATATACCCTATTCCTGCAAGCAGCCCAACTGACTTCTGTGCAGATGACTGAGGTAAGAATAAGGATATTGGACTCCATTCCTAAATAGTACAGTCTCTCACACCTTCTTGGGATAATGCCTATTCATGTCTTAATACAGAATATTATTCTTAAACATTACAATGTATCAAAAGTGTACAAAAAAAATCTATGAAATCAAGTCAGTTAGTGCTGTGAACCTATGTCCTTACATTTCATTTGGACTATAACTCTCTAATAATTGTCAGCGCTTTTTTGCAACTGGGTAGCTTTTTATATTTTGTATTGAAATGAATCACTGACTTGCAAGTTTCCACTGTAGAGTGGAATTTATTAATACACTCTGTTTCATCATAATTCTTGTGTAATTCATTCAGCTTTAATCTCCTTTCTGGATCTCCAGATCTTCTAGAAAGTGTTTATCGTCTGTAAATATCTGTGATAAACTGATGAAAACATCAAAAGTGACTTACAGCCATCTTCAAAATAAAAAAGATACAGTACTACTAGGTGGCAGCTATACTGTATTTTTGGGAAGTGCTAAAGTGATTCTTCTGCACAACACCGGTTCCCATGACAGCCCATCACAATTATACATTATTTATTATTCACCCCTATAGTATAAAATATTTTTTTAAAGTTCTATATAATAATAACCAGTTTCATGAAACCTACTGCATCATACCCATGGTGTAATTAACAGTGATCCATCTTTTTCATGCCCATCCAGAAATACTGCTGTGGGTTGGGATGGCAGTAAATATCATTCCAGTTTTACTAACGACTATTGGAGGTGAGAAGTGTCAACCCGGGGGAAAAGATCTGTGATAGTTACAGACATACTGGAGAATCCATCTTTTAATTTTATTGGAATTATTTATCAGTTAATGTGTTTGACCTCTGTCTATCACAGGTAAAATCCCAAAGTGGAATTTTGTCTATTTTCTCAATCACACTCATTTAACATCCCTTGCCCTTCACATAAATGACTTCTGCATTCTTTCATTTAACAAATGAAATATTTTCCTCTTTAGATAAGAGACTGAAATACAGGACTTTCATATTCAATGTGAAGAACTATTTTATGTCCATTACAATATCTTGTAAGGCAGGTCTCTTTGTTGGGCATGAATACCCTAGCATTCCAATGATTACAATCTTATTTAGAAGAGAGAGGCAACAATTTGAAAGCACAGATGGATTTGGTTTTTTTTCAAATACCACAATCAGTATTGCAGTTGTTCAAGTGTTTACTCCCTTTTTTCTAGTATAATTTCTCTCTCACACTTTGATAAATCTTTTATTTACACATATGCTGATGACACTGTCTTTCTGCTATCTGATAAGAGGACTAGTAAGATTAACACTATTCTTCATGCTGAGATACAGAAAGTAACAAACTGGTTTCATGAAAATCAGCTAACACTTAATTTTAGATAAGACTTCTGGGGCATTGTTCACTCTTTGACCTCTGTCAAGGAGGAAACTTTACAAATTAATGCAGACACAACACACATCTATGCAATTGTCTACAGGGTATCTTAGAATGATTAGGGATAGTCACTTTTTCATTTAAATCTTAGTCCAAAATATATACTGGCAACAAGAATCAGATCAGGGTAGTTCTGCACCATTTACCTCCCTCTGAACAAGGATGAGACCATATACACATACACATACACACTACTAGAGATAATATCTTTCAAGATTGGTTTTTACTACAGTAATTATAAATAGTGTCTGTCCCACTTTGTCAATTTAATACATATTGTCAGATTGGATTTCATTTATTAAATACCACTTCCTAATGAGCATTGTCTTTTTAAAGAGCTTTCTTTGTGTTTAGGTAGAAAAGGAGATTGGTATGTTTATGCAGAAAGTCAAACGTACTTTTTATGGATTTTATGTGATTTCCTTTATGGAAGTTCTGTGACTTTTATTAAAAAACAAAACAAACCCCCCCAAAACAAAACAAAACAAAACAAAAACAGTTCTTCCTAAATGGAAAAGTGTCATGTCATCTATAACCTTTTTAATGGTTTTCTTTATTTTCTGTATAGTTTTAGGTAAACATTTCATTTGTGGAAGAAGTATACACTCGAGAAGCTAGTAACAGGATGAACTTCAGTATGGTTTATTTTTCTAATTGGTTTGGGCACATCTACTTCCAATCCAGGCTCAAATCTGGAGGTATAGAAGTGTGAAAATATAAAAAAATAAAACCAATGGAGGGAAGGAAAATGGTACCTAAATTTAGATTCCTCCAAAAGTTTTTATTAGGATGTTATTTGAAGACTTGAATTGGTCCTTATTTAGCTTGAATTCTGCTGACATCTGCAAAACTGTGAGGTCTAATGCAATGATAAGATTAAAATCTGCAACATGCTGTGGTTTATGTTAATTTAAAGTAAACCTGTGCCAAAATCAGGCTCACCTAGAACTCTCCTATAATTCTGGCTCTTTCTGGAATCACACTTGAGAAGAAGTTCAGGCAAAAAATCATGCTACCTCTCCAGCCTATAGAAAAGCTTCTCAGTGAATCAACTAACTAAAAACTTAATGGATGGTTTTCAAAACCTCAGAAACATAGTTGAATGAGGTCTGATTCTTATAATGAGAAAAGATTATTTTGCAGCTTAGATGAATTTGTTTGCCATCTACAGCATAAATAAATGGCTCAATAAATCTAATGTATTTTTGTGTATTTATGATTCAGATGGAGTACTGAGAGAAAACTTATAATGAATACCAGAAAAAATGATTCTGTTCCAGAATGTGCAGTGTAGCTAAATAAACATTAGTGATAATGATAACAAATTTGAAATGATGGAAATGGCTTATACTTTTATAGTATAATATGATTATTATTTATTGCAGTATTGTTAAAAAGGATTTGTGCCACACACTGTACAAACTATAACAAAGGATGAACAAAATAGCTTCCAGTCTAAGTTTAAGTAACAAATGGATATAAGAAAGACATGGAG
>NW_005841902.1:26390-28018 GCF_000455745.1 Alligator sinensis | reverse complement strand
TTTTATGAGCCATAGAATAAGCAATCTTCGCAACATATCAAGTGTGTAACCCAGGGATGGGCAATTATTTAGGCTGGAGGGCCAACTAAGGAGTTTTTGTGAATTGTTGGGCACCAGGGAGGATGGGGGTGCTGACCTAGCCCAGACTGCCAGACTGGTGGATCGGGAGGGGCGGGGGGGGGAGAGGGGCATTTGATCCTAACTAAGGGCAGGGCATCAGATGAAATGGGCAGATGGGGTCTTCATGGAGAATGGTGCAGGGCACCTGTTCCACAGGCAGGGATGAGTGGGGAGCAGATCATGGCTTTGCCCTGGGGCCCATCCCCATGCTGCCACTGCCCTGAAATCCTGGTTGTAGCCCTGCCCACCCGTCCCGCTCCCAGATGCCACTACGCACCCACCCACAGTCCTATCTCATCCACCCACCTAAGCGTGCCTTGCCCACGGGGGCCCCAGAATGGGGTCCCAGGATGGTCTCTGTGGAGACCTTACCTGCCTGCCCTCCTGTTCCATCCAGTGCACCCATCAGTGGGTGGGGGCAGATGGGCTGGGGTGCCTGGGCAGCAGGCCTGAGTCCAGCAGTGGTGCCACCGCTGCCTTACTATGTTCCCAGGGGTGGTGAAACCAGCTACACATGCCATGGACTGGCATGGCCCCCACAGTTGGGCTGGGTGGTGCTGAGGGGCCCACTACAGGCTGGGTAGAATCTGTTGGTAGGCCAGATCTGGCCCGCAGGCTGTATTTTCCCCACATATGGTCAAACCAAACATGCTAAATAGATATGCTGTCATTATTCCCATTGCCATTTACCTATGTTTACTTTGGTTTCCTTCAGTAGTTTTTGGATTGAACCTACAAGTTCATGTTTTTTTTTTCCTTCCTGCATCTGCTGAAGATTTTGAATTCCCAGGAAAGTGGTAGACCAACCAATTTTCCATTCAGCTGAGTTTTTTGTTAAATCTGCATGCTTATCAGGTTGTTTATGTATGTGGTGTGTTCTGGCACCTCTGGAAGGCTAGAAACAGTGAAGACAGAACAGCTGCTGTAATGCCTCAGCAAAATAACAAATCAGCAACAGGTACTCTAGGCATTCAGAAGTGATAATGGAAAACAGTCTCAAAATAAAATAAATGTAGGGGGAAAAGAGCAGAACAAAAAGTATTTTAAATTTTAATTGAACAATGAAAGGGCACTAAGCTTTTTATTTTTGGTCATCATTAAACTAAAAGGGAAAATGACCCATAGGCACAGAGGTGAAAACAAACATAGCATGTTAATGAATGAAGTTAAAAGGAACCCAAATACAACTAAATGTAATGCAATCAAATAAATGA
Organism: Alligator sinensis; assembly: GCF_000455745.1. Taxonomy (NCBI): domain Eukaryota; kingdom Metazoa; phylum Chordata; order Crocodylia; family Alligatoridae; genus Alligator; species Alligator sinensis. The sequence continues at coordinate 26,684 of NW_005841902.1, read as the reverse complement.
AGAAAACCATGTTGATGCATTTGAATAATTTTTAGTTTTAAAAAAATCAACAAGTTGCATTTATTGCTAGTACTAGAAGCAGGTGGGCAATGTGGGGTAAAAGGATGTCACTCTGAGTGGCTGGGCCAATGGTATAAATAAGATTCTCCATGCTCTTGAGTTTTGTAATTTAATAATAGTTTGTGCTTATTCCTTGGACATTTTGCCTGCTGGTATATGTTCCAGCTACAGTTGAAACAAACTTTTTAGACGTTGTTAATCCTTGTTAATTTGTTTTTTTCATGAATTTAGGAT
>NW_005841902.1:22380-26380 GCF_000455745.1 Alligator sinensis | reverse complement strand
ACTCTTTCTTATGTTTTCTATTCTTATTTATGGATTAATACAATATCGATATGGGTACAGATGGGGAACTACCCTTTCATTCCTTAGGGGCATTTCATCACTGAAGGATTATATACATTAATTGGATCATAGGGAAAATCTTAGGGTATGTACAAGTGTTACATTGAGGTCACCGTTTAGGGTGATCTAGATACCTTGGTGTGAAAGCTTTCACAGGGCTTTGTCTTCCTAAAATTAGTGTATCGAATCTAAAGTTAGTTTTTATCCGAGGTGCACTAACTTTCTTTAGATTGGCAAGAGATTAGCCCCATGGCTGGGAAAGACAAGATGTTAACTCTGGGGGTTGTGCTTTTTTTTTACCTCTCCTCCCCCCACTACCACTCCTGATTGGGCTATTTTTAACCCGCAACCAGCCCACCCTAGGACTGGGCAGCCCCCATTCTCCCTGTGGGACCTGCCAACCCTCCAAAGCAGTACAAAACAAAACCAAAAAACTTATGTATTTAGTTTAGGCCAAATATAAGTAAGAAATTACATTAAAAAATTCCATTTAACTGTCAGTTTTTAGTTTGTTTCAGATGAATCTATTGACAGAATGAATCCAATTTCAAATAATTTCATATCTGCCATACTCCAATTATCAGTGAATTTACTGTTGATTGAAAATTTCACCAGCGGTATTTGTTATGGGTGTGTACTCTATTTCAAGGTGAAAACTAGGCTTTAGTTTGACATTTTAAATCCCTTGAGAAAATTTCTGAAATTTGTTTTAATGTACGTTTCTATGTACCATTAATGATACAGGTAACAGCAAGCATGAGCTTGCATATGAATAAGGAAAACCATAACTTTTTCTTATTTATTATAGTTTTCTCTGTGCTAACATATCCTCACACTACATTAGTATTAATGGATGACAACCAACTAGAATTATTCACTGTAAAATATATACTAAGATACTAAACAACAGTAGAACTTTTAAAATTACATTTCTACTTTTGCATTTAAATTAAAATTTAATACTAAACCATCATAAGGCTTTCAAAATATTTCCTTTTTTTTTTTAATTATTCCAAGGATCAGTGTTGGTTGGCATATTTGTTAACAGTAACCATGATGAAGTTATTGACTATTAACGTGGATGTCAATGTTTTAATTATTTATGCTGTTAAGGGTTCCCAGAAGTAGAGTAAAGAACCTGAGTTATAATATCCTGTATTTCTAATAGCTTCTGTACTCTTTTTAACCTAACTCAGTTGTGAATGCCAGGAATGGCCTTCTTAGGGCCTTGTTACACATTACACTGTAGCTGCTCAAATGTTGACCAGTATTAGTTTCAACCAATACTGAGTTTGAAAAAATTAGCTTGAGTTTGGAGCCGTCACATGTTCAGGCCAGCAGCAGGGGCCTGGAAGACTGAAAAGGAAGAATCCCAACCCCCCACTCCTATTCCAGACCCCCCCCCTTCCAGGGCTCCGCTGCTGTCCAAGGTTTCATACTGCCCCCCGCTGCCCTCAAGGCTTCCCTTCCACTGCTTACTTGTGGCTGTCCATGTTGTTTGTTTTGGGAGAGCAAGCATACAAGGATTAACCTGCTTGCCTGCCCCGCTCTGCTATTGCTCCTGGGCTGCTGCTCTTCTCTGGGCTGTGATAGATTTGGCACACTGGGTAGGGCAGTGTGAGGCTGTGGGGCAGCTGTGCCCAGAGAGTAGCAGTGGTGGTGGCAGTGGTCAGGCAGGCAGATTAACCCTTCCCTGCCTGCTCTGCTTGGACAGACAATGCAGGCACCCACAAGTAATTGAGAGTGGGTGGTCCGGGAGCCAGGCATGGCAGTGAGCAGGGATCTGGGGTTGGGGGGTGGGGGGGGATGGAGCAATATGCCTGATCTGAACAGCAGGGGATCGGGTGGCGGGGGAAGCTAATGCATGTTTACACTAACATGCTACACATTAGTATAACACAAGCTGGGTAACACTAATCAGAGATAAATCTAGGTGGGAGTTACATAACTTTAAATTGCCTAAGTACTTAAAAACCAGTTTCAGGTGTGGCCAATCCAGAGGTTAAGAGTTCCAGGAGCCACTTAAAATCAATGTGTAGCCAAGGCTCTTAAATTTTTCCTCCAGTAATTTTCTTATGACTGACTTTAGAAAACTGCCATTGTTTTGGCTTGATTCTTTCCTCTGAACCTCATAAATTACCCTATAAAATTTAAAGGATCTCAGACTTATTCTCTCACTTCAGAAAATGTAACTGTGTCTTCCAGGCTGGTCTTACAATATCGTCTTGGGCCTTTACTCTGAAAGGAGTTGTGGCATAGGAGCCTCATCTTTCAGAATTCCTTATAGGAGTAGGGTCTAATGTTTCACACCTCTACATACATAGACTGTCTCTCTCTTACTTTAATAAAAATGAACTATCAACTTCAACTGCTTCCTTTTTTTCTTTTTCTGCCCACCTCCCCCATGTATTTCCATTATGGGGAGTCTTAATCTCTAGATTTCAAAATTAACAAAACTGAGTTGAAATAATAAAGAGTAATTACTAACTGGAAGTTAGCAAATATGCATTAATCTGAAAAAATTCACAACAAAATAACTTGCTGTATTAAATGAACTAAATGAACTAAAGTAAGGATGTTCCCCTGCTGCCAAATTGCTGGACCTGTAGGTAGCCCAGTGAACCAGATAGTATGGTCCCACATGCTAAATTGGGCATACAGGACTGGGAATGTATGAGGCACAAGGGACCAGGGTGGCATGAGGCCAGACCCTGGGCTTGCAGGGCTGGACTGATGTGGGGCCTCATCTGGGATTGGGGGGCCAGGCTGAGGCAGTGCAAGGCCTGATCCAGGCACAAAGGGTCCAACCCTGCATGGGATTCAGTCCATGGATCATTCCTGTGCTGGTCATCTGGCCCATGGGGCCAAAAGATTGAGTGCCACTGTACTAAAGTATTTTGTTTAGGTTTTACAGCTATAGAAATGCTCACAGGAAGGGATTATGACTAGTCCTTGAAAAGTGCATGGTATAGGGAAGGTACAAAGAACTTCCCACATACTTGCTGATGCCACTACAGTCCAGTGCAGTCCCTATACTTAGGGAAGTGTTGGAACTCTTTCCTATGTATAACCTCATGTGTGCCCAAGATTAAAGTCTGCCCCACCCCTGTACCAGCCTGCAGTATTTACTTATTTGCCAAGTGTCACACACATAGGTGCAGCTGTCTTCTATTCAGCATTCTGTCTCAGGTATAATGTTGGAAGGGCTGGAGGGTTTGCTCTATTGGCTAGAATGGGCAGAGAAGCATGTGTTTTCGGGGGTAAAGGTGGAGTCTTAAAGTATTAGGGTGTTGACTGGGGAGTCTGTTGCTCTTTTCTTGTGGGTGGTTTGACTGTTATTGTAAGTCACTCAGAGCCTTTCTGGGTACAGTAGGATGTAAATCATAGATTCATAGATTGTAAGGCCGGAAGTGGCTTGGAAGATCATCGGGTCCAGCCCGCTGTACCAAGCAGGAAAGATAACTGGGGGTCAAGTGACCCCAGCAAGGTGACTGTCTAGTCTCCTTTTGAAGATTTCCAGTGTAGGTGATTTCACCACCTCTGGAGGGAGCTTTTTCCACAGTCCGGACACCATAACTGTGAAGAAGTTTTAATCTAAATGATAATGATGTTGATAACTGATACAAGAAGATCCTACTCCCCTTTTCACCAAAAAACTCAACAATACCATCAAATCATTTCCATCAAGACTACAAGAAAAACTACAGACCTTGATCCCCCCGCTACCTAACCCAGGGACTTTTTACATGCTCCCTAAAATCCACAAACAAGGGAACCCTGGCAGACCTATCATATCCAACCATGGGACACTAACTGAGGAAATATCAGGTTTTGTTGAATCCATCCTAAAACCGCTTGTCACCCACAGAGCAAGTTTTGTCCAAGACACCACAGACTTGCTACGGAAACTTAAAAACATAGACCACCTTCCCAGCAACAC
>NW_005841902.1:0-19010 GCF_000455745.1 Alligator sinensis | reverse complement strand
TTTGGGTTGGTCTAATAAAAGATATCAGATTCACCCAAGGAACCTTGTTTGCATAATGTTCAAAGCATATGTTTTTTCATTCCCAGATATAATCAGCCTTAAAAAGCAAAATTCTGCTAACACACCAAATGCAAAAGGAAGCCGGTGGACCTCAACTGTGTTATGAATCTCACTGCATAACTGGGACCAACATGTTCATGGCAAGAGCTCCCCAAACATGTGCTCGCTTCAATAACATACAGCTTCTGAAATGTCCTATTTGCAACTATCCCAGCCTGAAAAGGAAATTTCTTTTTTTTTGCACCTCCGGAAATGTAATATACCTCATCCAATGCACCAAATGCCCTGATGGAAGATATGTAGGAGAGACCAGACAACAACTGCGCACCAGAATGAACGCACACCGGAAATCTATCAAAGACAGAAATACCTAATTACCTGTGGGGGCACATTTCTCACAAGAAAACCACTCTCTCTCCAATCTCTCAGTCCTGATCCTCAAAGGAAACTTACAAAACACTTCCCAGAGACGAGCCTATGAACTCCACTTCATCAACCTCCTGGATACTAAAAATCGTGGACTAAATATAGACATTGCATTTATAACACATTATAACCTGCCTGACATCTGACTCCCCAGGTCTCTCTCCACTTTCATCCCCCTGCTCTCTCCCCTCCCCGGGCCGGTTTCTCACCCATTGACTCCTCAATCTACATTTTCACTGACTACCTGTCTTGTATGTATACCAGTCGAGCCTCTGGCTTCTTTACTTTTCATTCCATCCAGGAACAGCACACACCAACTGCTGAAACTTCCTTAGCCTGACGAAGGGTTTTTGAACCCAAAAGCTTGCTTAATAATTATTTTCCAACTATTTGGGTTGGTCTAATAAAAGATATCAGATTCACCCAAGGAACCTTGTTTGCATAATGTTCAAAGCATATGTTTTTTCATTCCCAAATATAATCAGCCTTAAAAAACAAAATTCTGCCAACACACCAAATGCAAAAGGAAGCCGGTGGACCTCAACTGTGTTATGAATCTCACTGCATAACTGGGACCAACATGTTCATGGCAAGAGCTCCCCAAACATGTGCTCGCTTCAATAACATACAGCTTCTGAAATGTCCTATTTGCAACTATCCCAGCCTGAAAAGGAAATTTCTTTTTTTTTGCACCTCCGGAAATGTAATATACCTCATCCAATGCACCAAATGCCCTGATGGAAAATACGTAGGAGAGACCAAACAACAACTGCGCACCAGAATGAATGCACACAGGAAATCCATCAAAGACAGAAATACCCAATTACCGGTGGGGGCACATTTCTCACAGGAGGGCCACTCTCTCTCCAATCTCTCAGTTCTGATCCTCAAGGGAAACTTACACAACACATCCCAGAGACGAGCCTATGAGCTCTATTTCATCAACCTCCTGGATACTAGAGATCATGGACTAAACATAGACATTGGATTTTTGATCCATTATAATCTGCCTGGCAACTGACTCCCCAGCCCAGCCCCTGGCTTCTTTACTTTTCATTCCATCCAGGAAGAGCACACACCAACTGCTGAAACTTCCTTAGCCTGACGAAGGGTTTTTGAACCCAAAAGCTTGCTTAATAACTATTCTCCAACTATTTGGGTTGGTCTAATAAAAGATATCAAATTCACCCAAGGAACCTTGTCTGCCTATGAATTTAGGGTACATTTTTATGCCCAACATGGATGTAAGGCATTATAGTGTGGATTTGTAGCCAAATCTTTCAGATGCCTGGACCTATGGTATTAAAATAAGCCTGCCTCTACTTCTATACAATGTACTGATAAGCTCTAACCTAGTTTGCAGAGATCATTGATGATGTTTAAATGTTACAACAAAGTCTTCAAAGGGCATTAAGTCAGGCCCTTTGTAGGTTGTTGATTATGAATCACAGTGTGTTAATAAATCATAGTGTGCAGGCTCAGGGGTGCCATAGTGACATAGTGGCTGCCTGAAAGTATATAAGGGGTGTACATCAGGATCTGGAGGAATGCCTGTTCACCAGAGCGCCCCAAGGGATGACAAGGTCAAATGGTCACAAACTCCTCCAAGACTATTTCAGGCTGGACTTAAGGAAACACTTCTTTACTGTCTGAGACCCCAAAGTCTTGAATAGACTCCCTCCAGAGGTGGTGCAAGCACCTACTCTGGATTCTTTTAAGAAACATTTGGGCACCTATCTTGCATGGAGCCTTTGACCCTAGCTGACTTCCTGCCCCTGGGGCAGGGGGCTGGACTCAATGATCTTCTGAGGTCCCTTCCAGCCCTAATGTCTATGAAATCTATGAAATAACTGGAGATAGCTACATAGGGCCCTGCTACATGTTCCAATTAAAGCTGAATAGAAACTAGATATAGAGTTGTTGCATATTTTGAAGCACTAACTTTATAGGTGTTTGGCTTTTTCTTTATAGCTGGATAGTCATGTTTATCATGTGATAATTACTTGCACATGTAGCCAGTCTAAATGTATTGGGTGATTAACCAGTTAATTATATAATATATGTAATATATAGCAGAGACACTGGTGTGAGAGTTGTCTTCTTTTTTTTCTTTTTCTTTTTTTGCTTATTATTGTTTTTATCAGGAGAAAATGCATTAGTTCAATGTTACTCTAACTTAATTCTTTGGGGGCGGTGGTATATGGATTTATCTGTAGTTTTTTGCACAAAACCTGGCTACTATTTAAATCATTACTGGCAAATGTTCTTACAAGTCAGATAGAAAGGAGACATGAGAAAGTTCTGCTAATTATTCTGTTTACAATTCCCCTTCAATGTTCCTGTTTTACAAGTATTGAGATCTATATATCTATATAGATATATAAATAGATATATATCTCAATGCTTGTAAAACAGGAACATCAGGGGAAATTATATAAATATTATAAATAGAATTTTTTACAATATTATATTGACACATTGGCAAAATAGGGAGATTTCTTTGACATGATATTATTCTATATTGTCAATTTTGTAGTTGCTGATTTTGGATAATGTTCCTTTGCAATTGCTAACTTTTTTCTACTGGCAGAAACTTATACTTATTTTGTAGTAGCTCAAAGATATTTATTTTAGGTGTTCTGCAGCAAGATGTTATACACAATTTACTGCATTTTAATGTATGAATGAATATGAATTAGGGCACTAAAATGTATGTTGGTGAAGATTTTTTCTGCTTTTGCCATTAGAAGCACTCCCTATAATCATAAGAAATTGCATTATAAAAATAATAGCACTAAGTTGGCTTTCTTTTTTAAAAAAAATCAATACTTTATGGTTGGAAGGATAATTATGAGAAATAATATAAATGAATAAATATGAAATGAAAAAAAATTAAAATTAGATCCTAAAGCAAAAGGAAGGGAATGATAAATGCCTAGCATTTTCTTAAAATGTAACTGTAAACTATTTTTCACATTAGTGATATTTTTCCCCTTTGTAAATGTAGTTTTAAATTCTAGCCTGAGTCCTGCTGGAATGTAGGACTAGAGGATGCCTATACACATGATGGACCTCTGCTCTGATGCGTGCTAATTAGCACATGGAGCAGACTCGATTAATCAAGTCTGCTTTGAGTCTGCCGGAGAGTGCTAATTAGAATGCTGCAGCAGCTTCTGCGTCACATGTATTCATCATCTCTGCATTTCAAAAATGGTGGTGAGGGCACTTTAAATAAAGTGTTTAATGAACTTTAATTAAAGTGCCCCCGTCACCATTTTGATGGTGAATACACATGACACTGCAGTTGCTTTAATTAGAGTGGCTCTCAGAGCCACTCTAATTAAAGACCAATCCCCCCCCCCCCGCCTCAACCCTGGAGCATGTGTATAAATGCCTGTAAAGATTTCTGTACTGAGTCAGGCTAATAGTCTATCTAGTCCAGTCTCCTGGCTCTAACATTGCCAAAGTTTGAGGCCTCAGATGAAAGTGCTTGTAAAAACTAAGTTATAGGCTGCCAAAAGAGAGTATGTCTCTCCAATTCCAACATTTAGTGGCATCTTATACCCAGAAGCAAAAGTTTTGATATTTCTTCTTTTTTACCATGGGTAAGGTAAATATGGCTATTCTAATGACCTGTATAAACATTTAATTGTCTTTTGGTCTGGCATGGCACAGGTATAGCTCCACTAAAGTTAAATTGGTGTAAATTGTGAAGGATAGAGGTTAGAGTCCACCCCATAGTTAATATTGCTTCTTAATTTAATTTATTGGAAGTCTTTTCTTGCATTAGTTTCTAAAATGAAAATATGGCTGCGAGCCTCTCTGTAAAAGGAACAGGAGTAAATGTTTTAAATGGCATATAATATACCCTTTCTCCTGACATCATTTATTTAAATGCTAGACCAAAGGCATTTCCCCCCTTTTAGCCATCATACAGATTGAGGGTATATGCTGTACAGCCTTTCTGGATGTTTCAGACTGCAGTGCTTGGTATAAACTACCTAGATATGTAGGCTGGTGTGAAATAAGGTAGTCATGACCCTTCCCCTTGGAATGAATTGTGCCTTTTAATTGCAGTCATGTTTGGTCCTTGAGCAGAGTGCATGGGTTGTATGATAAGCTCCTTCCACCAGTGCTAAGTAATTTAAAAGTAGAAACTGCAATGAAGTTCCTTTATGTGATAGAGACATTTATATAAGGAAATGCTCCTTTATGTTTTAAATGAAGTATCAGAAATCCAGGAAAAAATATATAGAACTTGCAAATGTAAAACTAATGGAGTGAGTAAACAAACTCAACATCCTTCCTTTATCTGCAAAATTATAAAAGCTGAAGAAACAGCAGTGGCCCTCATAAGTGAATTATTTGCAGTATCCTACCATCACTCTGTAGCTAGAAAATTCTTTAATTTAGTAAAACTGCATTTGAAGAGCGCTTTTTATGGCTTTTAAAATTATGACTTTAATTATTGATCAGACACTTCAGCATGGCATCCATAAATGTAATGCATTAATTACTTTAAGAGTTAGCTAAAGAGTTGAGAAAATGCTGAATGTATTTAAACTACCCTTTTTTCACAACAGGTGGTGCCCAGCTGATAACTGTCATCTCTTAAATACTGTGATGATGGGCACCAAAGGAAATCCCTATGATAGTTAGGCAGATAGGTAGAGTAATTGGTCCTTGGAATTATCTCTCAAAGATACTGCCTGCTATTATTTGTTTATATCAAAACACTTCTTATAATTCAATCTGTGATGGGTCTTCATGCTCCATATGCACTAACATACTGTAATCTCTTAGGCATGCAGTACAACATATGCTTTTAGTTACTCAGGCAAGAAAAAAGATGCTTGCTTTCTGACTCTTGTTTATAATCAAAGGGGATAAAGTACACAGTAAATTTTAGTCGCTCATGTTGTTGCTGTATTAAACTGTCCCCCTATCCCCAAGGTAATCACATATATTGACAGCTCCAAAAATATAGCATCTTATGTGAGCAAGCTTCAGCCACAAAAGCAAAAATAGACTTCCAGTATATTAGTAAATTCTGCCTCTGTGCTCTTGTTTAATAATGCATGATATCACATCCTGGCACCTAGCTTATTCTCTTTTCAACTTAACATTTGTTTATGAATATTATAACAGAAGTTCTTCATTTGTTAATCCATTTTGTACAGTGACCTGAGAGACCCCTCATTTTAGTGTTTGCAGCATACGCCAGAAAGCTGTCCTTTGAGATAAACCATACAAATGCATTGGGGCTTATGTAACAATTCAGAAACTAAAAGGATCATGCCCTACTAGACCTCTTGTTTTTACTACAATATGTCTTTGAATAAGACTCAACTGCTGTGTTCATTATAAAGATGACAATAACATTTGGTTCTACACAGAAGAGGTACATCAGCTTTCTCATTTTCATTAGAATTAATTGGCTTGACTCTCATAGTACTATTAGCAAGGTCTCTCATTCCTTCCCCCTCCCCCTCCATGCTTGTAGGAAGAAGAATCCCTTGGTACTGAACTTATTAATACAAAATAATAGCAACAAAAAATTCTGGTATTTGAAAGCTGGGTGGAAACTTGAATAGAGTTCTGGTCTATGCAGGATAAATGAAATCCTTGGCCAAGTAGAAGAGTTTAATATATTTAACATATTCCATCAGGTGATGACATTTGCAGATTCTCTTAAAATTTAGCACAACGTATTATGATGTGCTCTAGTTCTATCATCCTTCTGAGCCTAGCAGCCAATAAGGCTAGCATTAAGGGACTCAGTTTTCTGTAACCAGTTATCAGGGGAGTGTTGTGGCTAGTAGTAATATCTGGCATCCCCAACTTAAAAGACCAGGTAGATGTGGGCCATCTGTGGGCAGCCTTGGCACAAGTCTAGAGCAAGGCTTGAATTCATGCTCCTGGAGTGATAACAAAACAATGGAGTTATTCTGCCACTGCATCCCATGTATTATCCAATGCAGGACTTAAGTGTTTCGAAGTCAGGTACTGCAATGATTAGGTCCCTGATCCAGAGTAGTTTCCAAAATCTTGTTGGTCCTTATACCATCAGAGTCTTTGGTGCCTCAGTACAAGTTGCAAAACAGTCAGGTCTCTGAGGAAGGACATTCTGAAGGGCAGCACACATAGTATACAGTTGTCTCAAGCTAGCCTATAGGGAATGAGGGGGCCAGGGAGATCCCTAAATCTTACCCATCAGGTGTCTTACCCAGGGCTGTAAGGAGACAACTCTGTTTGCATCCCTGAACCCGTGGGTGGATTTTGCAAAAGGGGGGAGGGTATGGGAGCAGCAACTGGAAGGGGTGGCTGTGCACCCACTTGCAGCTCCTTCATTCTGCCCCCCCCCCCAAACCAGAATGGGCATATCACATCATGGGAACAGCAGCTGGGGACTTTTCATAAGTCCCTACATCAGGCAGCACCCCCCTCCTCTCCACTTCCTGCTGCAGCTACTGTCCTTGGCTGTCCCTAGGTTGTGTGGGAGCTCCAGTGGCACTCCCAACTCCAAATGGGATACACTAGGATCCAAACTCCATCAGGAATAGCTGTTACAGTGGACAGGTTCCCCCTCCATTAGCCTACTCCTGGGCTGGGTGAGAACACCTAGGAGCAGAGAGGGTGGGACCTAGCCACTTCACCACTGCTGCTCCTCCTGTGCTGAGCCTGGATACCCCTTAAGCCTCTCTGAAGTAAGGAAAGAAAGGCCATGGAGCAGTTTTGGAGGCCCTGGAGTCAGCAGTAGACCAGGAGGGAAGGGAGGTATAGTTGAACCCAGAGGGGAAAGGAAGAAGGGGAAGAAACTCTTACCAGATTTGGAGACTTAAAAACATTCCCAGGTGCTGCTCTCCCCCTGTGTAGTGTCAGAGGGGGTTGTGAATATGTCACTGTGTCCCCTTTTGATCCACCCCTACTGGAATCCTCTCACAAAATAAGTATCCATGCAACTTCTTTTTAAAAAAATTCAACACTCAGATCTCATTGTGGGGAACTTGATTGCTATAAACACACCTGCTAGATCAGTCCCTGAAGTAAGGAGCACCTACTTTCTGGGTCTGGGTGCTAAGCATCTCAGCTTTGTCAAGACTGGAGCAGTTTTGGGAATGCTCAATGCATACCTCTTGACACCAGGGGAATTTAAAGTAAAAAAAAAGAAAAAAAAAGTAAGGTATCAGTGGGGATCAGACATATGCAAAGTAAGGTGACATCTCAGCAGGGGTCACCAGCATTATATTTTCAGATTTAGGCATCAACATTTCCTTCAAACTCTTATAGGCAATTAAGTCTTCCTTTGTATCTGGCCCTAAGTGCAAAGCACTTTCCTCTTGAATGTGTTTTTGTGTTGGTTTTCAGTTGCTTTTAAAAAAGCTCCTAGGAACTATTTGTTGGTCTGGAAAAATCCAGGACCTGATTTTATTAGTTTTCTACTAGATGGTACATGGTAGATGGTTCTACCATCTACCTAGATAGATACCTTTATTACCTAGATAGTAATAAATGGCCATGAAAAGACCAGATTGCACAATATGTTGGATCTATAGATGAGTCCCTAAGACAATCAGCATAAAACATCAAAAAAACCAAACAAAACCCCAAAATAATTATATACGTGAGTGCTTTCTGAATTTAAAATGACAGCTTAATTATTATGCAGAGGTGGTTGGCCACATTAGTCTGAAGTCATGGAGAGCATGGGGCAGAGTGGCAATTAAGAGATTAATTCAGAGAGGCATGAGCTTTCATAGGTAACCATCAGGGATGAGGGTTACTGGGCTGATCTGCAGCCCAAATCAGGACTGACTCCCTGTATGCTTGCATGCTGTATAAGCATGTGCTCACCCTCATTTTGGGGGCTGACAAGCAGAGGCTTGACTAGGAGCTACAACTATGAGTTGCCAATACAGGACTGGTGAGCCAGGACAGGCTACTCTAAGTGGGGATGGGTTAGAGAGATATGTTGGTAGGGGTGGAAGCATGAGGCGGGAAGGGGCAGAATTTAATGATGGGGATAGTGAAACGGAGTGTGGAGAGGCAATGGGTGGGAATGGCAGCTAGGGATTGGGTGGTAAAATGAAGGAAGTTGCCACTGAAGCTACTAATGGAGAAAATAAAAAAGTAAAAATAAATAATTTAAAAAGAAATAAAGAGTAAGTACATTAATGAAAGTCTCATGTTTTAACACTTGGAGTTGGGTAGCCTGATCAGCCCCCTACCTTCCATCCCCTCCAGCCCTCCTTCCTGGAATGGTCTGTGCCCCTGCAAGCTTCCTGCCCAGGTCACAACTCCTAGGATGAGGGGGCAGAGTTGGCTTGGTGCCACTACCACCCCCTGGGCAGTAGAGTTCAGGGGGTGGAAAGTTTGTCCACACAGAACAGGAGGGTGGGATGAGGGGACATTGTATCCTGGTAGACTGAAGGACTGAAACTTGGTGGCTTATCTTTGGGAAGTGACTCCACATTCATGAAACACAAGCTGCATAACATAGATCCAGAGATTAACTTGCCTTGGAGTAGTGTAACTTTAAGACGCCTAAAATGTGTTTAAAACTAGTTTACATGGGTTAATGTGTGAACAATCCAGGGGTCAAGGGCTCCCTGAGCTGCTTAAAATTAATGTGTAACAAGGCCCTTATTCACTTGTCCAAGTAAATCACTTTTAAAATCACCCTTTGAATTAAAAGCTATATTATGCTTTTAATTCAAAAAGCCTCAGCCCCATAGTATGTTTCATTTGTTTTTGTGCACCTTTTGCATTTTTACAGGCTGAAGACATCTTTATGAAACAATAGCTTTAGAAATATAATTGCAATACTTAAAAAATTGTCCTAAAGATGCATAGAAAGCTGCTGCACCTGAGATTAGTTTATTTTTTTTTAATTATCTAGAATTCTAGTATGTATTCCTTTAACATAGCTCAAAAGGAGACAGGACACAGGCCTTCACATGGCATCCCCTGTTAATCGCTATGTGAACCAGCTGTGTCAAACTACTTTCAACCTATCCTCTACCATGTACCATTGTAGACCTATCATCATGATGCAACCTGGCTTTCTTCAAAGGGATAGCAGTGCCTGTATTAACCAGCTGAACATAGAGGGCTTCACCTCCTTCAAAAGCACTGTCCTGGAACATCTGACTGCCAAATAACAACCAGGTGCTGTACTAGTACAAGAGACCTATATAGAGGACCTGCCAAACTGAAGCTCAGAGGCTACTGCGTAGCTACTCATGTTTCGAGTAAACATCATGGCTTTGCCACCTTAATTAAAGCTGGCATCTGGTATGAGAATCTTAAAACATCACCTTCAGACAGCTGAATATGATGGGCAGCTATAATGCTAAGGAACTACACTGTCATGAATGTGTACAAACCACCTAGACAAAACTCTTCAACCCGAAGACATATTAGTCCTACCAACTCCAGCAATCTATTTAAGTGACATCAATAGCCACCATACTGAATGGGGTTATGCTAAGTGCAGTCTGGATGGTTTCACTCTTTATGAATTGACTTTGACCAGCAACATCATCATCAACATCAATCTTCTATGTAACTCCAAACAGGCAAGGACATTCCACTCAGGCTGATGGCAATCTTGCAACGAACCCTGACCTAACTTGGTATGCTGGCTTTACATCACAAATAAACATCATCACCACCTTAGGAAACTTCCCTTCATCCCAACATTATCCATCTCCAATCACAATCACTGACTGCCTTATTGCTATCACTGAAACCTGTCCAATCCTGAGTCAAAACTTCAGAAAAACACAATGGCCTGACTTCCTCAATAAAACAGAAAATTTAGCAGTCAAATTACCAGATCCGACCAATGTGGAAGACTTTAACACTACTTATGATGCCTTTGTCACAAGTTTGACAAAAATAGCCAAGATGACACTACCATGTGGCTTTAGGGTAAACTGCTTTTCCTGCTGGGACCAAACCTGCAACAACTATCTACAGTTACTACAGCAGCATTATCAGTGAGGTAACAGAAAGACCCCAAGACCATATTAATACTATGAAAAGAGAACGTTGGATGGAAACAGTAAAAAATATTGACTTCACATAATCCAGCAGGAAGCCTGGAACACAGTCAAAAGGTTCACTGGAGAATGCAAGCCCAAACAGCAATGCCCTGTGTAAGCAGACTCAACAGCAGCACAACATATCCAGAACAGCAGAACTGCTAAGTACTTCTCCAAAGAGACTGGACCTGCAACTCACTGGTTCATTCACAGAATTTCAAATGAAAACTGCCATAGCCTCCATCAAACTCCAGAAAACTGCAGGATTGGATAATATCTACCCAGAATTCCTGATGAATATGGGGCTCTGCATGAGAAACTGGCTGATGGAGTTCCTGTTATCATGTATGTGAAGAAACAAAATATCCAAATTCTGAAGATGGACTGACATGATTGCACTGTTCAAACCAGGCAAGAATGCTGACAACGTTGCTAGCTACAGACCAATATCTTTGCTCTCAGTTGTCTACAAACTGCTGGAAAGATTGATTCTAAATAGGGTAACTGACATCACAGGTGCACCAAAACAGGCAGAGTTCTGTACAAATAGATGTACCACTGAACAGGTAGTAAGGCTTACTAAAGACATTGAAGATGTTTTTCAAAGGAGGAAAAAAGTAGGCATTGTCCTGGTAGATCTAACAGCTGCATATGATACCATCTGGCTGAAAGGACTAGAGTACAAGCTACTCAAGATGATCCCAGATAGGAGAATGGTGGCCTTTATTGCTAATATTATATCAAGCAGATCCTTCAACCTTTCCACCAGTGGAAGAGATCAAAACAGATGCATGCATCTGTGTAATGGGGGTACCACAGGGATCAGTGCCAACCCTTTTTAACATCTATATATCTGACATTCCACCCACCATAGCTAAAAAGTATGCCTACACCGATGACTTGGCCCTGTCCACCTTCAACAAGTCCATCCCAAAAACAGAAACTGCCTTGTCTCAGGATACGAATACAATAGTCTCTTAACTGCACCAATGGAGACTCAAGTTTAGTCAAATAAACTACTGCATCACTGTTCCACGTCTGTAATGCTATGGCACATAAGAGGAATAAGGTTGACCTGAATAGTAATGAACTTCCCTTCACAGACAACCCAATGTACTTGGGAGTAACTCTGGATAGGAGCATTACCTATAGCAAACACCTACTGAAAACATCTAAAGTCAACTCTCGCATAGGTGCTATAAGATGACTTGGAGGAACAACCTGGGGAGCCAGTTTCACCACTCTAAGGACATCAACACTTGCAGTAGTATATGCTCCTGCTGACTACTGCTGTCAAGCATGGGGGCACAGTAGCCATGCCAGAAAAGCTGATGCTGACCTGAACTCATCAATGAGAATAGTAATGGGGTGTGTAACATATTCCTGTTGACATGCTGCCAAGACTATCAGAGGCACTACCTCCCCAACTAAGAAAACAGAAGGCAAGTCTAGGCCTTGCTCAGCGTGCCCAACAAAACCAGGAGCACCTGCTTCATGCAGTCTTGGAGCAACCAGTACTTAAGCAACTAAAGTCACAAAACTCATTCAGATGGGAGCATGGGTACTGTTGCATCAGTGTGGAGGTGGGGGCATTGCTCTACGGGCACTTGAACAACACCAAAAGAGTGGGATGAGACTGATTCTCATCTCAAGCACTTCATAAGCAACCCAACAAACACTCTATTCACCCAAATATGATCTCCCCCACAACTTATGAGCTAAACTAAACAGGATTTGCTCCAGAAGTGGACGCTTTAATTCTACACTCTGTAGGACTGGTTTAAAAGACAATCCAATACATGAGTGTGGTGATGCAGCACAGACTGCTGACCACCTCCTCACATGTGCAGCACACCTATGTATCCAGGATGAGGACCTGACAAGCATCAATGATAAAGCAGTTGTGTGGCTCTGCCACATTAATGATATGTAGAGGTGGGAAATGAAGTATAAGAAAGAAGAAGCATAGATCAAATATGTTTGCACATTGTGCGTGCTTATAATTTTTGGTTAAGTTTGGAACAAAAGTTTCAAAATATCACTAGGCAGTGATTTCTTACAGTATTTCCAACTAGAAGCAAGTAGTAGTTGACATCTTGTGAAAGGAGTCAATGATATGAATATTCCTGGTCAAAGAGGAGGCTCCCATCTCTTCAAAACTCCTACTCTGCAGTATGTCCTTGACTAATCGCCTGAGTTCATTGAATTCAGCTTTCCTAAAGTCTAGCACTTTCACCCTACTAGTTACCTTACCCACTCGACGTCTTATGATGAATTCTATTATTTGGTGATCACTGTCCCCCAGGTGACTACCAATCTGTAGGTCCCTTACCAAATCATCCCCCGTTGCCAATACCAGGTCCAGTAAGGCATTCCCCCTAGTGGGACCGTGTACCTCCTGCGTCAGGTGGAGGTCCTGTACGCAGGATTGGAACGTGCGTGAATGATGGGACTTTGCTGTCTGTGTCTCCCAGCAGATGCCTGGGTAGTTTAGGTCCCCCATGACTACCACCTCCTTAGTTTTTATGGTCTCTGAGAGCTGCCTCAGGAGCCCCGAATCTAGTTCTTCCCCTTGGTGTAGGGGTCTGTAGCAGACCCCTACCACCAAATCCCTTTCTCCTTGCCCCCCATGTAACTTATCCTACAATCCTTCTACTTTCTCCTCCTTCGATTCCATCTTGATGAGGGTCGAAGTATATTGCTCATTGACATAGAGCACAACCCCTCCCCCTTTCTTCCCCACCCTGTCCTTTCTGTACAGCCTATAACCCTCAATATGTACCGCCCAGTCGTGGGAAGAATCCCACCAGGTTTCAGATAGCCCTACTAAGTCGTAGGTGTTTTCTGCAAGCAGGAGTGTTAGTTCATCCTGCTTGTTCCCCATGCTCCTAGCATTAGTATATAGGCACTTGATCCCTGTGACTGGTGCCTTTTTGCCCCCCAGCTCCGATTCCCAAAGGGCCCCTTATTGCTTACTTGTTTATTGCTTATCTGTGCTGTATTGCTGGCCACCCCCTGGATTGCAGGTTCCCGATGTTCACCTTCTTCAGTCTGGGCTGTCCTTGTGGGTGTTCCAATGCTCCTGCTGGGAGTTAAACTTGGAGGTTTCTGGCTGCAGGGTCTTGCCCCTCCTTTTAAGATCAGACTGATCACCATATTTGAGACTAGGAAGGAATTTTACCAAATGATGAGATTGGTATGGACTGTGAAGGTTTTGCCCTCCTCTGTAGTGGGGGTGTGGCCCCCTTCCTAGGTTCTCTTAATATCTCTCTCTCTTGTATATTAACAGCCTTTATAGGAGTAGGACATTGGCTGTCCTGATCCCCCTGATTTACCTGTGGCAGGTTAGGATGTTATGTCTTGTGCTGTGTCAGGGTTGACTGTGTAGTTTTGCTGTTTGGATTTGTATAGGATGGTTTGGAAAGGGATGATCCTGCTTCAGGCTCAGGGTTGGACAAGATGACCCTTCTGCTTACTTTTCTATGATTCTATATGCAAGCATCATATTACTCTTATGCAGCTTTCCCCCCGGTAACAAGGACTCTTTACCATTCCACTGATGTGGGGGTTCAAGAAATCTAGACCTACTTGAGGATGTTATGCGGGTAACCCTAAATTCCTGGATTTTCAAAGTTCAGAACAGCAGCCTGTTCTGCTGCACATAAGCAGAAAAGGAACCTGACACTGTAAATGATCAATCTGGGATGAAAATTTGTATGGGGATATAATTAAAGTTCCCCATTCCTTTAGCTTCCTGTTAGCTAAATTTCCTTAAGGGAAAAAGATAAGTCCAATTCTTAGATTTTTTAAGCTATGGAAAAAATTTCCAAACTTCTCCAGAGGGAAACCACCAATACTGATGCTTATGCAAGCAGCAGCAACTACCAACTACAGTGACTTATTATATTATCTCTCAAATAGAAGACATCACAAACGCTGTGGGTTGCAGACATCCCACTTTTTCATGCAAAGATGGGTTTGTGACAGTCATGGTAGCTGTTGACGCCTTAGGGTGTTACCAAGGAGGACATTTATCTTTTATTACATGCAAATGTCTAGATTCAAAATTTTAATTAGTGAATATGTGCAGGGCTGGATTAACCCACAAAATGTACCTCACTACATTTTGATCACTAAATCAAAAATGTAATCTCATTGCAACTAAATATTAATGAAGCCAAGAATTTAGTAGTGTACAGAAAATAAGATGGTATCATTTTGAAATGGTATTGAGACCATAGTTTTATATTTTTAACTACAATAAATATGAGTAGATTAATTTCTTTGAGCAGGAGAAAAGTGCTGTAAAACTTGTTTATTCCATGGATCCATGCTGACTTTTTTTGATCAGCCTTTCCTCCCTCAGATACTGACACATGGACTTCCTCTAGGATATGCTCCTGTAACAAGGTATTGAGGTGAGGCTAACTGATGTGTAGTTCCTAGGTCCTCCTGGAACAGGAAGTTGTCCTTCACACAATTTAGGAATTAGCTTAAAATTTTACATTTGTGTATATTGTTCTTCATCCTGAACCAGGGAACAAGTGTATATGTTTTTGACATACAAGGTGACACCTTTTCTTCCAAGTCTGTCTTTCCAAGACAATGTGCAACCCTCAATATTAACATTTCAGTCATAAGAGCTATCACCAATGTCTTGTCCTCTCTCCACCTCACCTGTATGGATCCTGGACTTGCAGATAACACCCTCTCCCCCACCATTAAACCTAAGGGTTAGCAGGAATATTGTACAGGACCTAGAAACTCTTCTATTCATAGCGAGCTCAGTGATCCATGTGTGAATACGGAAGAGGCCTAAGGGAACCCAGCGTATCTCATTCTGTACTGGAGGGTAGTCCATAGTACTAGAATTGTTTCAATTAAAAAAAACAACAAAAATTGAATGAACAAGAAAACCCTTTCAGTTCCCAAAATGAGGTGAGTGAAAACCTAATGTGATGTTTTCCATTTACATAGTGCTTTTGTAAGTTTAAAGCAATTTGTAAACATTAACAATTTATGACACTCCTCTGAGGTAGGGGAAATATTTTCTGCTTGCTACCATTCACTTGCCCCCTGAATACATGGTCTTCTGCCATGCTACTACATTAGTGAACGCATAAACGTTGTTATTGGTATTTGACAAGATGACTAGTTAGGATGCAAAGAGTAATCAATGGTGTCAGGTCAGACAGTGATTTATCAATGTACTTCTGCTTGGCGCACACAATACGTTTATTCAGGTTGAAATATCCTCTGCCAGCAAAAGAATGAGTTGTATTTTTATGCAGACAAAAAAATATTCAGCCACTATTCCACTATGCTTAAATCAATAAAGGCTCACAAAGAACTAAGAGTTCAACAATTCAAAAAAAAAAATCTGAAATAAAATAAAATTTCCTTGGTGAGGAAAAAAAGCATGTATAGAGATATATTTACCCACTTGGGTCAGTATTTCATGATACGTTGTGAAAGCACAAGGGAGAATATAGTATCTGAAATATACCAGCATCATATTATCTAATATTCAAAACTAGTAATGGTACAAAAAATTCCCAGTCTGCCTGCAGTAAAGAAAAATGAAAACTTATAGATTGTGCCTTACAGAAGGTGGCTTAATAGACTCACCATCCACAGTTGCTGGGGGCTGAGTTGTTGTCTTAGTTGTAGACTCCTGGTCCTGGCTGAGTATGGTACACATGTGGCTGGGAGCTGCCCTGCTACACAAATGAGAGCTCAGTAGCAACCTGCTATAAAGTTAGAACACATTTTCAAGGTCTAACTTCATAGCTGTTTGGAGCTTTTTATGGTGTGATAAATACTTTTTTATGTGTAGCTGGTCTCAAGGTAATTTTTCAATTAACTAGTTAATTATGCAATTCCTGTAATGTGTACAGGGGGCCTTAAGTGTTGGTGCAGACCCCCAAAAAGTAATAAGTAGCTGAAAAAATCAGTAGAACTCCCAGAACTAAATTACTGCCCCTATTCTTGGCTCAACCCCACAGAGTCAGCTTGAAGAAGCCATTAGAACTCAAAAGACAACCAAAAACCTTAGTGACCCCACACCTTCTTTATTTCTTCCAATGCTGTTGAAATAAATCTCCTTGACTTTTGTAGTGCTGAATAAGAATTCAGCATAACAACTTTAGGTACAACTTTTAAGTTCCGCTTTTGCTGATATAGCCTATATATTGTTGGGCAAGTGATGATTTTCATTGCAAAGACCATTTGAAAGTATTCTTATTGGAGTTCTAATTAATTTTGTATTTGAAAATGTCATTCATTTATGCAGATAACATATTTAAATATTTAGCCAGGCAAATTTTGAAACTTCAGTAAAATCCCACATTGTCAAACCTTTTCCATGTGTTTTTTAGTTTGAGTTGAATTTAATGGGCATTCAATTGATTTAATCACCTGAGTTGTTTTATGTAGATTAGAGACTCTATTAACTCTCTTATTAGTAAGCTGTTTACTACTTGAAAAATAATTTAAAAAATATTTTTGGTAATTTTTTTCTTGGTGCATGATGATCTGTGTCCTACTTTATATTGCTACTAAAGGAAACGTGTTTTATTTTAGGGTTTTCTATATTGATACTGGATCAATCCTATACCTCCTCAAGCAAAATGTAGACAGCCCAATAACCACTACTATTACCTATTATAATCAGAAACTGTTTTCACCTTTTCTTATACAGCTAGATTAGAAAAACAAGGTTTTCACAAATACAAGTTATGGGACTGTTTTTTTATTCAGTATTCAGTTCCATAATTAATATTCCTTATGTTGTTGTTGCCATTAGGAATTTCTCCTCTCTCGGTTCATTCATAGTTTTTATTAGTTTGCATATCTTGTATGTTGACTTTCCTACTGTCACTGGCTGGTTGCATTCATTTTAATCCTGTAAATAAAATGTTCTGGGTGAACTAATCCCCATCAGGAAGGCTCAATATCGTATCTAGAAGTCAACAAGGAATTTTAGGCATTAAAACATACAAGCACATGCACAAGCAAGGATGACATTTCATTAGATAATATCCTTTTTGCAGGCTTTCTTAAGCAGTGGGATTTTGATAATTTGCAGACCAACAGTCTGCTAACAAATAGAAACTAATGAAAAGTATCTAGCCTAGTATGTGGGGGAGCTTGAGACTTCTGTTCTATTTTTTAGAGCCCAGAATATATGTGAATTCAATAGGCAGCAAAGTTAGCTTGCTATGAGAAGAGCAGTAGTTGATAAGCAATTATATACCCGCTACTGTTGTATTGCTATGCAGATGTTTCAGAGATAAGGAGCCATTTATGTTAGATAACTATGTAACGTGCCATAAAAGTGGCCAGCTAGATAGAGTCATTTAGGGGATGTGCATCTAGCTAAGGAAGCAAAATAAGGTGATGAAGCACTTTTGAAAAAGAAAGAAAATAGAGAAATAACAAAAAAAAATCTTCCATTGAAGTTAAAAATGTGAGCAAGGAGAAGGAAAAGGCTTGATTGCCTAATTCTGTTGTAAAATCACTGAAATGAATTATGAGTGAAACAGGTGAAAACCAAGTGTGCAAATAAAACAGGAAGCAAATGGAAGGCACTAGAAAACCTTTTTTTTTACTATTTTGGAAGAAAGAGACCCTCCAAAATAATGAATGCTCCCAAAAGCTCAAAAACAAATAAAAGTGAAGTGCAACATGATAAAAGCTTCATGTTTTGGGGAACTGTTTACCAGCTTCCTAAGAGGACAGATAATTTGTTACCTGCTCACTGGATATGTTGTCTCCTACAATACGATGCAACAGTAGGAACCACTTCTCTTATTATTTCTCCAGATTTCTGTATACTTTATGATAGATGGAATCCATTTCTGTGGCAGCAGCTACCAAAGGTCAAAGTAAGATTAATTTACCATTATATATCCTTTATTACGAGTGTGTCAAGCTTATGGCCTGGGGGCCAGATCTGGCCCACAGAGCTGGGTTATCCAGCCTGCAGAATTTGCCCTGGCCCTGGCTATGATGGAGAATCTTCCTGAAGTGACAGCCAAGTGCCTGGGTGAGAGAGACAGTGCTGAAGTCCCAGAAGCAACATGGGAACAAGCCCAGTGCCATGACTTGTCCCTGTGGCGGCAGTTAAGTACCCATGATACTGGGCTTCTCACACTGCTGAGGCTTTAGCACTGCAGCTCTTGCCTACTTGGCTATCAAGCATGTGAGTGAAAGTAGCAGTATTAAAGCCCCAGCAGCACTGCAGAAAGAAGCCTGGCATCACATGTTGTTCCCATGGTGGAAGCCAAGTGCCCAGGTTGCCTGGCTTCTTTCCTTGGAGCCCCCAACTGGCCAGAATGGGCACCACATGTGGCACCCATCCTGGACCAGCCCTGAGTGGTGCCACATGAAGTGTGGTTCCAGACTGGTCAGAGTGGGTGCTGTGTGCTTGAATCTAACATGGCAAGCGGGAGGGGAGGGGAGGGGAGGGGAGGGGAG
>NW_005841901.1:4246361-4247985 GCF_000455745.1 Alligator sinensis | reverse complement strand
TGTGTTCACTCAGAAGCAGATCTTCAGGCAAGCGTCGACATCTTTACCAAGGCATACAAGAAAATGGGACTGGCGTTTAACATGCAGAAGACTAGGGTCCCCCATCAACAAGCTCTTAATGAGCAAGCTGCTGCCATGGGGGCTGCTGGGAAGCCGAGTCTAGCCACCGTGCCACCCCTGCCCTGCCACCCGACCCTCTGGGCTACAACTCCCAGCATGCCTGAGAGCTTCACAGGGCATAGGGTGGGCTGTACTCTGTGCCAGGTAGCACCTCTTCACCCAATGATGGCAGGACCAGCCACATGTGCCATGGCCTGAGCTGCCCCCTACTCCTGGGCTGGGCTGAGGGGACCCACTGCAGGCAAGGCAATCACTTGGCAAGCTGAATCCAGTCCACAGGCTATATTTACCCACCCCTGCTGTTGTGTGTGTTCACTCAGAAGCAGATCTTCAGGCAAGCGTCAATGTCTTTACTGAGGCTTACAAGAAAATGGGACTGACGCTTAACATTCAGAAGACTAAGGTCCTCCATCAACAAATTCTTAATGAGCAGTCCCCAGCTCCAGTAATTCAGATTTACAGTGAGACTCTGGAGGATGCTGAGTATTTCCCATACCTCAGAAACCATCTCTCACAGAAGGCTGACATTGATGAAGAAATCCAACATCACTTTAAATGTGCAAGCACAGCCTTCAGACACCTGAGGAAATGGGTGTTCAAAGATCACAACATCAGATTTGAAACCAAGCTCATGGTTTAGCAAGCAGTTATGATCCGTACCTTACTGTATGGAGTTGTAACATGGACAGTGTATAGGAATCACCTCAAGTCACTGGAGAAGTACCAACAGTGCTGCCTGTGGAAGACCCTTGAATACAGTAGGTAGAGAGAGATACTGTTAGCATCTTCTCACAAGCAAACACCATGAGCATAGGGGTGATGATCATCCAATATCAACTTTGCTGGGCCAGCCACGTCACCTGGCTGTCTGACTTCAGACTCCTGAAGCAAGTTTTATTCTCTCAGCTCAGTCAAGGCCTATGCTCAAGACGAGGACAGAGAAAGTGCATCAAGGATGTACTTAAGGCCAGCTTGGAAAAATGTAACATCCACATCAACCTTGGGAGACTATTGCCCAGAACCACCCCAAATAGAGGAAGAGTCTGCTGCAAGGATCTCAGTACGTTGAAACCTCACAATGACAACAGGAGAGGGAAATGTAGGAGTGGCAGAAACAGTGTGCCATGGACTGAACCAAGAATCCAGAGACACCCACTCCATATAGGAACATATGCCTAAATTACAATAGAACCTGTCAATCCAGGATTGGTCTTCTCAGCCATCTCTGAACCCACAGATAAGGCAATCATGGAAGACAATCATCCTCAACTTTGAGTGATTACCAATGATGATAAAATTCAACATTTCTGTATTTGACATGGAGCAGTCATAGGATAGAATGCAGAAACTGTCCTCAGAGGAGGGACTGGAGCCCTGAACCCAGGACAGGCCACTTCCATATGAGTGCCTAATCATTAACGCTACAGAGTCAGGCTCCCTCTTACACACTCTCTCTCTGGTCTCAGGGCATTTCTCCATATGGGTCCCAACCAGGCTTCCGCAG
>NW_005841901.1:4245109-4246347 GCF_000455745.1 Alligator sinensis | reverse complement strand
ATGGGCATTTATACAAGTTCTCTAGGAGTGGTGGGGGAGCCGCTGTAATTAAAATGCCTGCAGCATCACTTGTATCAGCATCCCCACACTGAAAAATGGCAGCTGGGGCACTTTAACTAAAGCTTGTCAAAAAAAGTTAAAGCACCCCGTCACCATTTTTCAGCATGAGGATGCTGATACATGTGATGCTGGAGTCTGCTGAAGTGTTTAATTGAGTGGTTAATCAAGTCTGTTTCAATGTGCTGTAATGACAGAGAATTGGGGAAGCCTCTCTACACGTGTATAAGCGCCCCATGGTACTCAGACTGAGACAGTTCTGGTTATGCATAGAAGCAGAATTCTAGACACCTGGGATATTTAAAATCAAACAATGAAGTGCTTCCTGAGTGTAGGTGCTTCCCATGTTAGGTAGCAACTAAGTGGGGGTTTTGATTGTCAGTTTTAGACCTCCTGCTTTAGGTGCCTAAGTCCTTTATTAGATCTCTCCCCAAGTTAAATTAGTTGTTAATCCCTGTATGTACTACCATATAATGTTCCTCCCTCCATCTCCACTATTCACCCCTGTTGCTATACATGTTCTTATCTACAGTACGTGGTTTGCATATTTTCTTAAATTACTTTCATGGACTTTCTGACATACACACAACCTGGTACAAACATGAAGTGATACACAATTATATAAAAGGTCAAACAAGTATAATGGCTGCATTGTAAAGACTATTTATTTTTCATAGATTTCATAGACATTAGGGCTGGTAGGGACCTCAGAAGATCGAGTCTAGCCCCCAGCCCAAAGGGCAGGAAGTCAGCTGGGGTCATAGGATCCCAGCAAGATAAGCATCCAGTTTCATCTTGAAGGTGTTCAATGAAGGCGCTTGAACCACCTCCAGTGGCAGGCTGTTCCAGACCTTGGGGGCTCGGACAGTAAAGAAATTCTTCCTTATGTCCAGCCTGAAACGATCTTGAAGTAGTTTGTGACCATTCGACCTCGTCATCCCTTGGGGCGCTCTGGTGAACAAACGTTCCCCCAGATGCTGGTGGTCAACCCTGATAAACTTGTAGGTGGCCATCAGATCACCCCTGAGCCTGCGCTTTTCCAGGCTAAAGAGCCCCAGGGCTCTCAGCCTGTCATCGTAGGGTCTGCTTCCCTGACCTCTGATCATGCGCGTGGCTCTTCTCTGGACTCTCTCAAGCTTCTCCACATCCTTTTTGAATTGTGGAGCCCAAAACTGGAAGCA
>NW_005841901.1:4234834-4243700 GCF_000455745.1 Alligator sinensis | reverse complement strand
GCAGGGGTCCAATGTTGCCCCTGCTTTTCCTCCGGCTCCCCACATATCTGAAAAAGGACTTTTTATTGTCCTTGATGCTCAAAGCTAGCTGGAGTTCAGTTGCAGCCTTGGCTTTCCTTGTGCCCTTAATCTAGGCATTATTACAATGCCTAGATTAAGGGCACAAGAATATGTAGACTTCTTGGGAGGTTGATGGCAGGTTGAAACATTTGATTATATGATGTGTACAGCAGCATTCAGATTTAATGTTTTGTCTTTAGAAAACATGTACTTATTCTCCTAGTACTCAGTATAATTTAGAGTTCATGATGTTAACTATACTATGGAAAACAAGAACCACTCAGATTTAGCAAACACAGCGTTGATTAGTCAATATAAACGTTATGAGAGTTACAAACATTTTGCAGGTGTATAATGGCAATGATTGAGACTGCATCCCTGGAGGTCAGGCTCTGTTATATATTGGTCTGTAAGTAGCATGCATTTCTATAACACTGTATAAACAATCACAATGAAATGGTATAAGAAGAGACCATTTGATTGTAAACTTTAAACAAAATCAGAGTAAGTTAATTAATTTTGTATGTGCCCAGCAACTTTAAATCTAGTAGTTGGTATCATACCTCCATAAAAGAAGATAAAAGTTTTCTCTGCCTCTTTCTAGATGGATAATTTCCATCAAAATAAATGGCATGCCTGAGTGCTCTTATCTCTGCCAACAGAGAACACTTGGATTCTGTACTCCAATACAGGAACAAAACAGATATTGAGCGTGCTTTCAACATTTATTTCAAGATATAAAAAGGCCAGGTTCAAATTAGCTATCTTCAGGGGCCTCAACAGAAGAGGGGGCTTGCCCTTTTTGGGTGTCAGGCAATGTTCAGTTCATATATGTCAGACAATAAGCTTTTGATTCTAGTGTGACGGAGTGATAAACAATTGAACCAGTGTTTCATCTTCTTCAGATGTAGCTGTGCTGCCTTACATACCAATCCTGGCTATTCTTGTTATGTTAGATCACACCCTCTCACAGGATATTCCCATGAGGAGTGGCATAAGTCTCAAAGGAAACTAAGAATTTATACTAAAATTGTCTGACCTTTCACCTCCAGTGCTTGAAACCCAGACTTTGCCTTTCAGTGCTTCACAGAATAGTCTAAATTTGGGAAGGAAATACATTCACAAATTCTGATGCCATTAGTGCAGTTCAATGGTATCCTGTTGTGAGTTGCATAAAAAACCCCAAAAAACATATATAT
Source organism: Alligator sinensis (assembly GCF_000455745.1). Classification (NCBI taxonomy): domain Eukaryota; kingdom Metazoa; phylum Chordata; order Crocodylia; family Alligatoridae; genus Alligator; species Alligator sinensis. The sequence goes on along the minus strand of NW_005841901.1, from coordinate 4,242,441 downwards.
TGTGGAGCACCCACACCCAGTTTTGTACAGACATCATTGCATACATGTTTAAAAACTAAAGGGCTCTTTCATCTGTAGTGAGATAAATTCATACTGGAAGTACTGCAAATTTCTCCAGAAAGGATAATTAAGCAGTAAAGCAGCTTACCAGGGAATGTGATACATTCTCCACAACTTGAGCTCTTTAATTTAACCCTGACATCTTTCTAACTAAAATTTATTGGTCTCAAAGCAGAAATTACTGGATTAAATTCTATGGCCTATGTCAAAGGAGACTATAATAGTGCTCCCTTCTGACCTAAAAGTCTATGAATTCTCAGACTTCTCGCCTAACTGGGACATTCTTTAGAAGCCATAGCCCAAACAACACCCTTCTACTCACAGATCTTTTTTAGCTTGTGCTTTTATGAACTCATTCCAACCTCTAACTTTCATCCTATTTTTAATTTTTCTCAATTTCTTCCCTTTCTTTAAAATGGGAGGCTCTACTTAAATACCATGACCTGTTTCTAGTGCAAGTTTTGTTGCTATTTTCTTCATCCTTTGTTTGGGAGTACTGAGGAAAGTCATTTGCAAAAAAGTTCATACTTTGCAAAAATGATCATGGCTAAGTATAGACAGTCAAAAAGCCTAAAGCTCAATCGATTCAGTCATCGCAGGTTAGTCTAAGCTGTATAGATTGAACTGATAAGCAAGTGAACAGACATTCACTTTTGATTCTGGAAATGCAGCTACATGCCTGCAGTGGCTCAGGTCAGAAGCAAGGGGGGTGCTAGAGCATACCTCCCTGCTCAGTTGGAGCAGATAGTGTGGGCCAAGGCTAACCTGCCCAGCCTGTGACAGAGGGGTTTGTGAAGGAGGTGCAAAGCATCCTGGGATGCTGGGGAACTGTGAGTTGACTTGAATCTGGAGGGGATATGGGACAAAAGGTCAATAAACTGGTTTAACCTAAATCAGCTAAGTCTGACACTACATCCATCCAGGTTTATCTTAAACCGGTTTCAGCCATTTTGAAAGCAGTTTATGTGCATTGAACGTCTGTTGTATTACCGTTTTGAACTAGTTTCTGATCACTTATACTAGTTTACGTGTAATTCATAAATCATAAGCCCCATACCTGTTATTACACAATACCTCCAACCATGTACGAACAGAATATTTCTGCAGTTACAGCTTGTTTTTATTCAGGCTTTTGGTCAAAACTTCATGCAGCAGAAGCCTAAAATTAAATCTCTGAACTCTATTTTTGGGCACCTTACTTAATTTCATTACTGCTGAATACAAAACATCCCCCTCGGTGTTCTCAGAAATTAACACTAAATCACTGCAGCATGTAAATGTTGAGGCTGTAAATAAAACATTTAATTTATTTCCCTTATTTTTTCTTACAAGCTGACAGACTGTGTTAATGCAATACCTGTTTACTTAGCTTACATTTTTTTGGATTTATTCCACTAAGGAATTGATGTATTTGGAGACTCTCCAAATACAGTTGTCCTTTCATCAATGCATTCCAAACTTAAAGAACAAACAACCTTAAGGAGCATGGGGCAGGTCAGTTTAGCAATGCATAGGGCGCATCTACACGTGTTGCTATGGCGACGTTGTTACTGTGCCGTGATTTAGTACTTACAAAAGGAAGTACTAAATCCCAGCTCAGTAAGAGCCTGTACTACATTGTCTGTGCAGTGCACGGTTATTTTTAGCTACTACTTTGCCGTAGCGGCGCACTATACTAGGAGAGTGCATCACTACAGCGACATAGCTGCTGGACATGTGTACATGCCCATGGACACTACGTCATGTGTAGACACGCCCAAGCTGAGCATTTTAAATAGCCTAGCAACTGAATTAATTGCTTAGTAAACAACCCATCCTATCCTTCTTAAGTTGATGTTACATGTACAGTGAATATTATCCATAGTCCCCGTTTCTTGAAGAGACAAAAAATGCCTTCTGACCAACCACCACTTATGTTCATAATTTCCCTCCCCTTCAAAGTGAATTTCTAGTGGCAACCCAAAATCTGAGAGTAGCTTTTCAAAATCTGCTGGAACTTTTTATATTTCAGTGACAGCTCTGCATTCAAAAGATGTTACCTTTGAAAGGAGTCAGCCACTGCTGCCAAGAGGCTCACAGAATAATCTTTTCCTAATTCCCGCTGTTAAAAGTTAGCTAATGCTCTGAAGTAGAAGGGGTGTATATCCTTTACAAATTGTTGTTGTTGCTGGCTGCTAAATCTTCACTAATGTAACTCTGAACATTCCTCCTTCTTTTTTTAAATCTTAGTAAGAGTGTGACCTCAGTGATCTCTCGTGGCAATAAATTCCGCATCTTAATTGTGCCTAGTATTATTATGACAATAATCTTGTATCAGTTGGAAACGTGCTGCTTTTTAAGATAACTGAGAGCTCTAATACTCTTGCATTGTGAAAATGAAAAAGTGGAAGAATTGCTGAAAGAAGGGATATGCTGTGTCCAGCTTTTAAGAACTTGTGTCATTCTCCTGTTCCTCTCTTGTACTCACTCTTTCAATCCCAACAATTGAGCCTCCTGACATGCCACATGTGCATGGCGGGAGGTGTGATTGTGGGATCACAGATCAGATTACAATTGCGCCAGACTGCTGGTGCACGGGGACCCTGGAATTATGATCCTAGGCTCCCCTACACCAACAAGTGGTGCTCCCTGTGCCTGGAAGTGCCCATCAGTTGATCAGGGCTCCCAGCTGCAGGAGTGCATAGGGCGCTTGACTGTGCCTGTATCACTCAGCACACCAGTATAATTTTACTTTGGAGTAAAATTGTTCCAAAATAAACATGTCATGTGTCTACATCCTTAGAGTGGGAGATAATGCAGGACACTTAGGGTGCATCTACACGTCACCCTATATCACCGTACCGATGCGCTATGTTGCCATATGACGCACTACGGTGACGTAGCAATCACGTGAGTCTACACATGACTGGCAACTACTTTGCCATAGCAGTGCACTCTGTTTTTGTGTGCTGCTACAGTGAAATAGCAGCTAAAACTAACTGTGCGCATGGCGCCCTTAATGTATGAAAAACAAAGGCAGGGATTAGGCACAAGAGCTGTATATTATGAGGACCAAGCTACTGGTGTCTTTAATTTAGAAGATCAAAAAGCTTAGAATAAAGACCATCCAACCATTAAACATCATTTAATTCTAAGAAATTAAACTTGGTGAAATGGGTTTTTAATGGGCGATACCCTAATAATGAGAATAACATATATATACAAATTATCCATCAGTATTGTATCAGAGTGGACTTCATATGCCAAAGAATCGGATAGTTAACATTCCAAATTAGAGATGAAAATAAATCCTCCAGATACTTCAGGAACTCGTATTTCCAAGAGCATCCTGAATGTCAGTTTGTTTGATCAAATAATTCTTTACTTTGTTTCAGTTATTCATAAATTAAAGCCAAAAGAGCCATTATGATCACCTAACTACATACATAACCAGCTATAGTTTCACCTTATAACTTCTTGCCAAAGACGTTTTAATCTGTTTTATTTCATTTGGTTGTTGTGGTTCTGGCATTTATTTGTTCAGATGATTTGTTCTATATTTTATAATGCTAAGTTTGCATCTGTAGACTAAACAATACAGAAAGTTAACTATGCAGTAGCTGAAATGGGAAAAGCTTAAAATAAAAATATCAAATTGAAAAGAAAGTTACTCAGCTATAAATCAAGATTTTTCCTGGAGCTGATAAAAACTAGATAGACTGCAATAGACATTGAAAATATGGCTGTGCTGCTAACCAATTTGGACGGTCCTATGGAAACTTAGAAAATCAAGTTCAAGCCACAGAGATTTAAAATGCAAGAGCAGGAAGATCAGATTCTCAAACTCACTAAAAATGTAGGACAAAATATTTGTTTTGACTGAAATGCTTCCCTATATTTTTTCAAGCTCTACTTATATAACACTAAATTTGAATGTATAAACTAATATAAGCATTGTACCAAGTGAACTGTATGCCTTTAATATTCGTCATTGGAAGTTCAGCTAGAAAAACAAACTCCTTACATTTTTATTGTTCCATTCCTGAAAGAATTCTGGTTTTCATTAAAACCAAGAGTAGTTACAAAGGTTGTTTTTCAAGGACTCTTAGTATATAGTACCATATGACATAGCTAAATGAGGCACCTGTGGGCGAATTATGGTACTTGTCCATTATCAGTCACTAGCTACTTGCAACCAATAACTATGGGATTAAAATCTGTGAGGTCCTCTGCAGTAGAACTAATCAGTAGCACAGTAAAGCCCCCAATTTAATCAGTTTCCCTATGTTTTTAATCAACTAAGAGGACATAGGTGTGGCTATGACTGGCAACATTCAACAGAACGTAAAGCCAAGCTGCAGCTTCTGTAGTTCTGTGTGAGCAGAACTATGGCTTTTTGCTGACTGACTTCAAGAATGGCTTTTTTTAGTAAATAAATGTCCAATAATGGGAGCTGTAAGCACACCAAGGGCTTCCCTAAAGTCAATGGGTTATTTTTGAAATTTTGCAATTGACTTCTTTGACTACAGAATTGGGTCCTAATGAGTTAAATGCATATTCTTATTGTTTCCCTTGTACTCCTTTCCCTTATACTTTCTGTTGTTATATTCAGTTGTTGTGTGTTGTGTTAGGGTATGGACACACACATTTAAAACTGTTTCAAAGGGGGAATGTTTTAGAAGAGCAGCAGTGTTCTAATTGTTATGTGTGAACAAGGAGAGAATGATGCTATGTAGTAGGGGTGTGCAAAATGGGCTGTATTCGATTCAGATCTGGATTCAGCCTGAATTGGGGACAGTGATTCACTTCGTTGATTTGGATCACAGTCCTGACTGGATTCAGCTGAATCCGAATCTGCTGCAGAGCGTGGAGGGGACCTCCCCCCGCCTCTGCTCCCCCTCTCCCTGCCTACTCTCCCATGGGACACTCCATGCACCGCAGCATCGCAGCATTCACAAGCCACCTGGTACCTTGAGGTATGTAGAAAAAACATTTAAGCTGTGTCTACATCTGAATTAAAGGGTCTCCTGATTCGATTCAGAATCAGAGACTCGGCCACCAAATCGGGCCAAATCTCTGCTGAACTGAATCAACGACCAAAGCTTCGCATAACCCTACTATGTAGCAAACTTCTCTAACTTTAACATGGTTTTATGAAAGCATACATGTGGTCACACCTGAGGCATTAGGCAGAAAACAAATACCGTATTTTCTAATACAAAACATGCACCTTTCTCCCCAAAAATCAGCCTCCCAAAATTGGGCTGCATGTTTTAAGCATGGAAGAAGTTTTCTTTACCAGGGAAGAAGCACTCTTGGAGACACTGTGCATGCCATGCAGATGCCAAGATATCTGCTTAGCAAATAGAAGGTGCAGTCTTGTGTTAACCCTCTCACAGTGTAGCTATTGGCTGACCACAGTAGTTTACACCCAAAGCAGCCAGCAAGTAAGTGTTGGTAATATTTTGATGAAGCTTGTGTGATGTGGAAACAGAGGCGTATCTGTTTGATTCCTGTTCCACCCATGTTTAAAACCAACTGCCTGACAGTGGCAGCAGCATTTCTAGTTAGGCAGTGCTGAGGGAGTCAATTGACTTAATGGCTTATTATAATCTACCTGATCTCTTCTAAACTCTTCATTCCACAAGTGTTAACGACTCTCTCTTCTTCTGAACTGTCTTGATGTTCCACCAGTCAAGCTAAGCTTTGTTTTCAATTCTGCTCTCTGACAGTGAAGCTCTTATTTCACAGCATTGCAGATTTTTTAATTTATTCCAGTGAAGTTACATTTGTTTTTGCTTCAATCTTAAACTGAATAATACAGCCCTAGGCCCCTAGCATATTGGTAAAGGTTCTAGTTTTTGATTGGAGAAAAATGTGTGTTGCTTTATGTGTGATAATGCACCTCACCATCTGCACCCTCACTCTTTACAGAATCCTAGATCCGTCCATGTATGGAAAAAAGACTTATTTACAGGAACTTATATACAGAACTCCTTACGGTCTTGCTACTGCTCTTGCAAGGGTCTGAGCCATAATCTTGCGTGACATAGAGTATGTACTCTTGGGAACACAGTGTGGCATTGCAGGATGCAGTCTGCTACACCATGAAGTTCCCGATGTCACACTTCCAGCATATTTTGTGGGCATTTATACACGTACCTGTAACATGCCGGAGATCCATTGCTTCGGAGCAGACTTGATTAATTGAGTCTGTTCTGCACACGAGCTGATGCGCACCATGCTGTGCCGTGTGCAGTTGTTTAAGTGGTAAAATGAGTGTCAGAGCACAGAAAACGGTGGTGGTGTACTTTTGAACTAAAGCACCTCTAAGGCACTTGCATATTTAAAAATGCCCTGTGTACCCAGGAGGATTTACTCTGTCACAGCCATGAACCTGGAAAAATCTTTTTTTTCTACATTCTGCCTACTAAAAACAAGGCATGTGTTTTATTTGGGCTCGTGTTTTATATTGTCATTATGATAACCATTTTTCTCCAAGTATTCCATTCAGCTTGCAGGCCTTTCATGTTATGAATGCTATTAATTAGGGTGGTAACTTCCTTTTTTGCCCCTGCCCTCAGCTGCCTGAAAACTCTATTCTTTAGAGTGGAAATTTTTCATGCTTGTTCGCATTTGAAAAGTAAATTTTTCTGAGAAGTTTGAGTAAAATATATCCAGCTGTTTCCTGAGTTATGTAAGGCTGGAAAATACACTTTTCCTCCTGTAAAAAAAAAAAAGTCTTTTTCCCCTCGCAACTGAAAAATGTCTCAGCTTTTAGACCTGGCATGTAAATTATGCTCATTCTGCAGAATTTACTTGACCAATTCAGAAAAAAATTGGTTGCATGGGTAAAGAAAAAAAAAGGTAACACAAAAAAACCCCCTTCCAGTTAAGTTCAGTAGTTTCTTTCCCCAGAGCATATTGAAACGCCACTTTTTTCAGACTAATTGTTACAAAGTTGCATTATTTTTCTTCTGTGCATTAGCTTTATGCAACAGGTTTCAATACAAGCAGTCAAATTAGTCATTTTCTATGACTTTCAGTTGGACCTTATTCTATAAGGACCTAAGAGCTTCCTAGGAATGCTGTTAACTTCTATTGACTCCAGTGGCAATAGAGTGCACTAAGTACCTTGCACAAATGCTGGGATGATATAGTTGGGCTGGAATGATATAGCTGGGGCTGGTCCTGCTTTGAGCAGTAGATGACCTGAGGTCCCTTCCAGCCCTCTTTTTCTATGATTCTGATTCTAAATGAGCCCTATATTGGTAGCTTTAGACTGTGGTCTCAATATAACTATGAGGTGTTTTTTAAAGCAGTTTCTAAAACTGTCTGTTCCCTTCTCCTGCCAGGAATATCAGTAAAATAAATGATAGATTTTCTGTTTAAAAGAAAAAAATGCAGGGCTTAAGCTTTAGTTCAGGATAACAGCATGCCACACAGACTGTTCATGGATGTTTAGGCACCTTTGCTGTTATCTCTGAATGAAATAAAAGCTGCCAACAATGTGTAGATTTTCTCCCTGCGAGAAAAATAATAGAGATATATCTGATATGTAAAAAGAG
>NW_005841901.1:4182639-4234522 GCF_000455745.1 Alligator sinensis | reverse complement strand
CAGGCAGAGTGAAAGACAATGAAACTCACATTCTTTATCCTACATAATTTTACTTTGGCCCAAATAATTGGTGGAGGGGAAGAAGCAATGAGAAAGACGAAGGAATTTTGGTCTAATTCCGTACACGTGTGGAGGGCAGGGCAGGACATTTTGCCTAGAAGGCCCTCAACCCAGTGTGGCAGTAACCAGACATGCTCAGTAATTATTTTAGCAGCTATAAAATAAGGATTTTAAATAAAAGATATACATAGTATTCCAGATTGACCATTTCTATCAACTCTGAATGGATAGCACCTCTCAGAGCAGAGGTTCAAGACTTGATCTTTCCCACTAGATTCAGACTACGGGAGAAAATATGGAAAAAATATGTTTGGTTGTTTTCAATTTTGCATTAATAGTCTCATCTACATTTAACAGGGAAAGAAACAGACACTCATTAAACCTATGCCTCAAGTCCTATACCCCTCCCAGACAGATGCCTAGGAAAAGAGACTTTTCTTGTGCTGTGTCCCTAAAAACTGGTATTCCATTAGGCTAGAGAGAGAATCATGTACAGACTGACTGGGGACATGTGCTAGTCCATGCAAGTATCTAAACTTCTACTCTCTAACGCAGCCTGTAGGTTTGTTCTCTCATTACAGGCTAGTATTGGGTGTAGGTGGTGCTGGGTCAAGCTGGGGTTTGCAAGCATATGATGGAAGGTATCGTATGGTGTTACTGCATAGCATTCCTAATTCTTAATTCAAGGCAATCACTTAGAAAAGTGTTTGCCAAAGCATTCCTCAAGGCAGAAAACATTTAAGCTTAAAGTACAGCATGTATTTAGCTGTTAATAATTAAATGCACAGAAAGAAACAGAGGTAAAAGGAGAATTAGAGGGCACAGACAGAAGTGACAACTTTCACCTGACCTGACAACAGAAAGCAGTTTATAGTCATGACCAGACACAGGCGCACAGCTGCAGACAGCTTCAAAAATGGCTAATCAGTTGAAAATCTGACCCTTCATTGCATGATGGGTAAGATGAAGACATTTCAAACCAGTGTCTTTTGTAACTTCGGTCTGTGCTGCCTTCCAGCCTTGAGCTATTTCCAGAATGGAAGCGGGGAAAGGGAGTTTGATTTAATAGATTTCATAGACATTAGGTCTTTAAGCCTTTGTGCCTAACATTCTCTCTTTTGTAAAGCACTTTGAAATCTACCATAAAAATGCAAGGTATGGCTGTTATTAGTTGACGTCCTTGGCAGTTTTTTTTAATTGCCACAGTTCATCCTGGCTAGGCAAAAATGCAGGCTCATCTCGGACACAAATCAGGATTTTCTCAGCATGTTTAACATACGGGGCCAGTTCCCCTGCAAGGGAAGGAAGTTTGTTCCAATACTTAGGGTCTTCTGTGGAAAACTTCAGTCTTCCACGTAATTAAAAGTAAAAACAGCTAATGCAAGTGCTACAGGTTACCTCTATTATGGTGATGAATTTATAGGAAAAGGAGTCCTTAGCCATCCATCAAATGATTCAGGCCTTGCTGAGTTATTCACAATCAGTAAGCAGGCAAAAGAAAACTGGAGAGGCCTCTGTGTGGCTTGATATGAAAAATGCAGATCTCATGTATTCAACACATGTCCTAAAACCACTACAGATAAAAAGATGAAAAACTGCATGTCAGTATGTCCAAGAGTACAAGTACTATAAAAGCTCCATTAAAAATGTACATTTCCTCTTGTTGCTCAGGGAGGCAAAACATCAAAGGATACACAGTTGAGGTTTTATTTTATTGACTTTATTATAGATATGACTATATCCCTGGCCGTGTTGTGAGTATGTCCCTTGCTGACTCTACTTTTACTGTCCGCACAGTAATATCAAGTATCAAATTGTTTCATTAAATCCTCTGCCAATATATTTGCTGATAACTGTGGTAGTGATGAAGGCCTTTCTGGAAAATTGAAGGTTTTAAAAATATTTATTTAACACCTTTCACTTTACTCCTTTACCTTGTCCTGTCTTCCATATTATTCAAACTGTTCTTCTTTTGCCCTTTCTTATGTTTTCTTCTCTTTCTTCCCTACCCTATACTTTCCCCTCTTTGGCCACATCCAGGTGAGCATGGAAGTGTGGCATGTGACACCACAGACCCATCTGCAGCACCACACACCACATGCAAGCGTTCCCTGTACTGCTACCTTGCATCACTGGGTGGGGTGGAGTTGACCCTGGGAGATCCTGGTGTAAAAAAAAAACATGCCAAAAAAAAGCAGAGTGGCGCACATGGCGGCAGCTTGCATCACCCAAAACTGAAGCCTGGCTGGCTGGAGCCATACTCCAGCTGCCAGCCAGGCTCCCAGCTGCATGGGCCCTGCGGCTGCAGCTCCCCGAGGCCCCCAGGACCCCAGGTAAAGCTGCTGGGGCCCACACAGTTGCTGGCCCAACCTCTCCTACCTTACCCAGGGTAACCTGCTGTGTGCAAGAGGGTGCGTGGCATGGGTGTTCCCCAGGGGCAAGCAGCAGTGGCATAAGGTGTCACTACTACTTGCTGCTGGGGAAACATCCGCACTCATGTGGACACAGCCTTTCTGATTATTTCTTCACACTAAGTATATTAAGTCATTTTACTGGATCATACCAAAAGGGCAATATTATCTTAAAAACTGAGAGTATATTTGTGTTTAGTTAGACAGCTGTGTACATAATTCTGAATGCATGTGAAAGTGGAAATTGTATATGTAAGTAGTGCTCATTTAACAATTTCCAATAGAGATTTTTATAGCAGGGCTGGATTGGGATTTTCTGAACCAATGTATAATCTTTCCTATTTAAGGTAAGTAGAGCAATTCTGTTACTTGGTTGCAATGGCAAACTATTATCTTGTGTGGACAAGTGGTGGACACGACCCATTTTACAAGCATATTACACATATGCACATAAATTGAAAAATCAGGGAATAGAAAATCTCAAAGCTGTCCATCTCAGAACTGCTAATTAATTGTTAAAATGTTGGTTGCATTTAATATATTATTTTGCTTACCTCGGCTGTATCTATTCCATTTTTGGGCAGGAGTGGGGGTCAAGAATTTGTATACAGCAAGCATAGCATCTTGATTCTGGCTATTTTAAAGACTAATTTCAAACACAAAACTGAGAGACTTTGGCTATTAAGTTCTGAGAATTTAAGGGCAGATTTACAAGATTTTTTTTTTTGTTTCGTTGCAACCCACACCCATGTTAGAAATCCTTTGCTGCCATAATCATACCAAGTTCAGCCTAAGGATTTGGGGGGAAAGAGCCATGGGATGATTATTTTGGGGTGGAGACTATACCCAAAACTTAAGCATTCAGTTTACCCTTAGTATGGTAGAGAGTGAAGACATCCCCCTTTATTATTATGCTGCACAAATGGAGCCCGAGGCTTTATCCTGTCCTCCCCAGTGATCTGTAAATGTGGGTTTATTTTAATTTATTATTTTCTCAAGGCTAGATTTGTAAGGAAAGGGCTTAAGATTTTTAAAACCCCAGCATTCACTTTTATATTTCTCATTCCATTATGTTAGAGTCTTAACAGCCACCAGCTTCACAGGGCTTTGTTTAAGAGCCTCAAAACTCGCAAGCAGGGAGGATGGGGATATGTTTTTTGACAGGAAAAATATGACTACTAATATAACGCTCATCCTCTGGCCAGATAAGTAGTAGATTAAAGGATCCTTTTACTCTCCCATACCTTCTGGGACTGTGTTTACTCACTTCCCACCTTTTAATTTTCTCTCTTCTGTCAGGAAAAAAATACAAATTAATTGCAGTAGCCTAAATACCAAAATGTTTAATTTAGCCTCTTGTCAATATATATGCTTGCTGATAACTGGGGTAGTGATGAGGGCCTCTCTATACAATTGAAAGGTTTAAATATTTAACTTCTTTCATTTGACCCCTTTACCTCCTCCTTTCTTCCATATTAATCAAACTGTTTTCTTTCCCCTTTTCTTATGTTTTCTTCTGTTTCCTCACTTTCCTCCCCCATGCTTTCTCCTCTTTCTGATCCTTATCTCTTTTCTTGACATTAAAACCATTGCAAACCTTTCTTCTATGTCATTACTCCCCAAAGATGATGGCAGGTAGAAAAAACATAATATTGCTCGGGGGATAATGTGTTACTCTAGGTTGCAGGCAGCCAGGTCAGGGTCTAGACAGGGGTCAAGGTGCGAACTGTGGTTAGGAGGTGCAAACAGAAGCCTGATCAGGAAGCCAGGAGGTCAGTCCAGGACCAGGGTCCAGGAACAAGCTGAGTGAGAAAGCTAGGACATCAGCCAGACAGCGAAGTCAGAGAGCAAGCCAGGTTGAGAAGCCAGGTGATCAAGCAGGAGCAGAGCTGGAGCACAAACTGGAGGGAACATCAAGCGGTCTAGCTGTTGAACCCTATTGCCTGGACACTTCCTGTTTTGGGTCAGGGCTTTATATGGGGGGAAGTGGAAGGTCAGCTGACCTGAGCCGGCACTCCAGAGACAGGGGATGGGAAGAAGGTTAGGTCCTGCTGGAAGCTTCACATTAGTTTGACCAGCCTGGGTGGCTAGCCATAGGGTGGCAGTGGGAGATAAGTAACCATGCTGTCAGGCCAAGACCCCAGCTCCGCCGACCCGCCCCCCCGCCCTGGCCGCCCCCCCCTGACATAATGGAAACATCCTTCTTATATGGAATAGAAAGGGGTGTGAACAGCTTTTGGTGAAAAAAAGGCTTTTTCCTGTTAACCTGTTAACCTTCACTTATCTCAACTGTCCTTTCCCTAACCTACAGCTGCAGTCACATGCTGTTTATTCAGTCTTGTAGATCATTATTAATTACCTTCAGACCCAGCACCATGCCTCTTTAGTACTCAGTTGGCAGGCCTCCCTCAGTTAGATAGCCACCACTATTTCCTTTGGATGGATCCATCCTCCATCTAATAATTACACCACATGATATTGCTTATATTTAAATACGTGTTTCAAGAGAAAGTTTGTGAGCTACCATCTCTAAAGCTTTACAGCAATCCAGATAGTGCATCTACCAGGTTCCTTTCATCCACTGATTTCTCTTGCTCTATAATATAAACTGATCAAGTTTAAGTAGCTCTATTAAAGTGTTAATGACATACACAAAGGATACACCTGGAATTTGACCACCCGTGCCTAGACATGAGTCCCTTGAAAATGGAAAAGCTCCTTTAAGAGTCAGGCATTCTGGGAAACATGAATCAAGACAGTAAAAAGAGATATTTGATCCTGCATTCTGCCTGATCTGAGGCCTTGATCCTATGGGTTTTTCCTTGTGCCTGTGTAAATTAAATGTCTTAATTGTACATTCTGCATCTGGCATGGGACTGTTTGTGCCAAGCTGACTCCACCCTTCCCACTGGGCATATGTTATATAAGGTCATGATTCATGATAAACACAGCAGTATAGGAATTTAACACCATTAAATGGTTATCTTTAAATATACTGTGTGACTCACTACTGAGGAGCCCAAGAAACATTTCATGAAAGAAAAAGAATGTGTCACTTAAATACAGAGAACACGTAGTTACAAAATATGCTGTAGCCAGAGCCTCCAAGGGATGTGATCTCATTGTCCCTTGTCCTGTGGTCTCCTTTCACCGCTCATTTGCCATTCTCTCTATGAGATGGGGCTGCCCTCTGCAATCCTATCTAAGAAAGACTACATTTATCTCCCTCCCCCACTGCACCCCATTGTTCCATGGAGGAAGCAAATCGAGTGTCCCTTATTGCTGGCCCAGCTTACAGCCCCTAACAACCCAGCCCATGTACCAACACATTGAAACCAAAGCTCTGTCTCCTCCTTCCCGTCTACGTGTGTGGTTGTTTTCACTTCTGTGCGCGGACTGGCACTATGAGTATCCCCCACGCAGGAATAAAGGTGGGCCCAATAGACACCATGATCCTCTTGCGCAGGAACATTGTACAACTCATGACCATATCAGTAATTATGACTAATTTGTATGAATGTGTATCTGCCATTGTTTCTGCACCTGGGCATGTACCTATATAATTTTCCCCCAAAAGAAAGAGTGGGCTTCAGTGAGCCTTGACATGACTCCCTCTCTTAGTCTTTTGGCAACAGATGCAACACATAGGCTCAGGCTTTCTACATTTAGAAAGCTCTCTTTAAAATTGAAAATGACACTTGGGGACTTTCCCAGAATCCTCAACTGGTAGCAAACAGTCTCAAGTGTTTCTTCCAGTCATACGAGTAAAATATTTAGGAGTTCCCATGGACTCATCTTAAAAATACCCTGTGTACAAAAATAAGTTGTGCATGAAGGTCAGTTAAACTGAAAACATGCAAATGCTGTTGAGAGTGCTTAGCTCGCAAGGCAGCTGAAGGGAGGGTTGGTGCTTATTGCACAACACCTTTCAAATGGCTTGATCAGTATTTATGCCAGATGTCAAACAGAACCCAAGAAAGCATCTGTTGCTTATCTTAATGGTTCAACATTACAACTACATTCCAATCAGTGCAGGGAGAAGGAACTGCTTTCAGCGATGGGGACTCGCCTTGTATAGGAGGTAGAGTGGCCATTGGTCCTGTTTTATACCAGACCATCTTGTTTTTAAATCCTTTGTCCCCTGTCTGTTTCTGAATGAGGAACAGACTGCAAAAAGTCCTGTTTTTCAGTTCATTGGTGGAAATACATGTCAATCATTTGTCTTTGTGATTCTATTGGCTGTGCCTAGAGGTAGGGCAACACACAGCCAGGAGGAGCAGGGTTCCAGCCAGTCAGCCAGGGGAGGAGGAGGTGGCCCTTTTGTGGTAGCCCCACCCCTTGCCGCTGATTGACCCTAGCCCTCACTGCTGATTGGCTCAGGAGGCGGTGGTGGTCCTGCCCCTCACTTCTGATTGGCCAAGGGGGCTAGTGGTCCTGCCCCTCACCAAGGGGATGTCCTGTATTCAGGGGATGCATCAGTGACCACCCTAATAGTAGGCTCCAAACTACAAGAGGGCTCCAGAGCATCATGACAACACAAATAACGGCAGCTTCATTTGCCGTTCATGCATAAAGAGAGCCTGGCAGTTGTTAAATTCCTGGTGATAGATCTCTTGGACAGAAGACTCCTGCAGTACTAAGGCCTTACTGGTGTTGGAGCATGCTGGGCAGAATTGAACTTACTAAGCGCTTTATGGGCAGAGTCTAACTGACATGGGGCACAGGCGGACTGAACAGCAGAAGCCCCAACGAACTCCACACATGCAATTATAACAGGATGTCAAAAACAGGAATAGTCAAAGTGACAGTTATTCACATCCTGTACAACTACAACAGACTTACGTTGTCTCAGATCCAATGCCTGTTGTATACTAAATGTTACAGCACAGCACAAAAAACACAGCTATACATAGGTAACTGTTAAGATAATTATACAGACAAAAAAATGCAAATGCTTGTTCTGAGGGAGCCTTTAGTGACTGCTGCTTTGGCAGCCAATTTGATCTTACGGTTCCCTGGTCCTCACACCCTTCCTGTTTCTCCCCGCCCACTGTCTCGGTTTAGTCTGCAAGTATCTTCAAGGCTCTGTGCAACTTTGACCCTGTCTAATTATTGCTGTGGTGTTGAGCTTCAACCTGACTGTAGGTCAGCCACTGCTACAAGCCTTTTTCCTGTTTGTCAGCCTCCCACATAGACACCTGGGTCCTGTTTCATATGTCTCCCTAGGTAGGAAACACCCACCCTGAGCTCACTTGCTCACTCACAGTTAAGTAGCTCTTAACTTAGGTCTGCTGCGCCCACTTGCAGTGAATCAGGCGAGCTTGTATGTACGTTGTTATTCCACATTGAAATTCCTGCTCCTCTCTTTGTCTCTGGCTTGTTGACTATCCTTGGATATGGTTTTCTTGAACCAGAAACTCTCCTCAAGTGTGTGGAAAGTGCTCAGGATGTAGTGGGCATTACTGTAAATATGTCTCTGAAGCAGGGTCTATTTTATGATGTCTGTGTACATGGCCTAGCAGAATGGGGCCTTGATATTGGTCTGGGGCCTCTAGTTGCTTCCCCTATCCACTTAAATAAAAACATAGCTATGTTATATTTCAGCATAGCTTTGGCAAGATCAAATAGGTAAGGCCAAATGTATCCCATCTTCAGGACACAGGACTCAGTCATCTGACTAATATTAGTAGCATGAAGCTCTTCCCATCCTCTTTCATTTATGGAATGGGAAAGGAAAGGATCGGATATCTTGGCAAAGCCATCTCCCTTCCTTGGCCTGTGACTTTCTGAAACACCTTGCAGGGTTGGGGGTCAAATGACACGGAGAGGAACCAGGCCAGAGCCAGAAGGGAAGATCATCATTTCCCCTCTCTCTCTCATGCCACCCTCCCTAGTGGAAAAGACAGTGTTTATGCTGTCTTCTCTTCTGTACCTACTCTGTGCTGGGCTAGCTTTTCTTAAAGGAGAGGTGGGAGGGGAGGGGAGTGGGAGCTGGGAGCAGTCCTAGGAGCATGCTTCCACTGTAACTGCGCTGGAGGAGTCTGCAGTACTTTAACAAGCACTCTGGGAACAAGGTGGCAGAAGGCGAGATGTAAGAGGGAAGTTATTGTAGTGGCATTGGTTAAGGGAGACAAAGGAGTAGCAAGACTAATGGAAATACCTCTCTGCTGTCAGGACCAGAAATCAACCCCCTCCCCCCCACCTCTGATAGGGAAGCAGGAGAAACAGGGTATCACCACTTTGCATACTCCTAGGTTAAGAAGCCATAGCAAAAAGGCACTGACCTCTCCTACAGGTCTACTCAGGAAGAGGCACGTGCCCTCCCGGAGGCCGGGGGAGAAAAGGAACTGGTGGCATAGGCAGAAGCACCTGTGGTTATTTTCTGGCACAAGGCAGCACTTACCTATAGCTGCTGGTCTGTCCCTGCATGCATAGTGTGTAAGGGCCAGCGAGCCACATAGGATGGATTTATGGGAAGGCCTTCAGCTGTCCTTTGCATGCCTCGTGACATCATCTCTTGGGAGGATGACCTCAACATAAGGAGCAACAACCTGCAGTGGGAAAAATAAAAGTCTGAAAATGCTAACTGAATTTTTAATGCAAGTAAAGTTGGGGGAGTAATACAGTGACAGGAAAGCATTTCAAACCTACTTTAACTAGCATTTCAAATCTGAAAATACCTGACAGGAGCCTATAGACACAGAGGTGGTGACAAAACATGCACAGAGAGTTCTTTTAACAAAGCTGCTCGTCCTCTGGCAGAAATATATCAAACAGGTCAATATTTAGGAGAGATTTATGCAAAGGTAATATTTATGCCCTGGTACTTGCTCTGCTGCAGTTAAGCACTGTTCCCAGCACTGTGCTAAGATCACTGATAGGACTAAGCAGAAACAAGGCAGTAAATTAAAAAGTCACATTCTCAGTCCCCTCACACACAGTGGTTTGCAAAGTGGAAAAAGGAAAAAATGGGGGAGACAGCAGACGTGTGTTCAAAATTCTAATCCAACCATGTGTGCACGTGCACATTTGTGTGCATATGTATTTGTCCTACAAAAAACTAGAACTCTTGCTTCCAAAATGATACCTTTTATTAGACCAACTGGAAAATCTCAAGAAAAGTGTCCTTTTTTGCAAGGTTTTGGGATGAAAGACCCTTTGTCAGGCTTTGGGAAAAGTATAGATGGTACAAGATGGTAAAAAGTCCCCATAGATAGGAAATAAACTTCATTTTTGCACAGAGGGAGCTGAAGATGGAAGGTTGCCCCTCTGGGTCCATGAGAATGTTTTTGTGAGCTGTGCTGAGTAGTTCTTTGATGCGGTGATCAGGTAGAAGTCCTTCCCTGGAGGTGTCAGATGGCAGGCAGGGATGTAAAAAAACTTCCTTGTTGTTCTGCAATGAAGTTTAAAATCCAAAATCGGCTAAAATTCAGCAACTTCCATGTTTGAGGGGTGTAGTTGGTAGCTGTTTTGGTCTGAGACAAAAAGACTATATATTTGTCCTACATTTAAAGTTATTTGAACACAGGTTTCTTGGCTGCATAGATCTTTAAAGATCTGATCCTATTCCAGAAAAACTAGTCTGACACATTCACAAAGAACAGACATGTCTAAAGTCATAAAGCATATTTATGGCCTGCCAGGCTATATTCAAAAGTAGACACTCTCCTGATTCTGTTAGGACTCTTCCCAGTGCCCATTCTGACAAGTCTATATGCACAGAAGTAACTACCCTCAGGCAAGCAGAAGCTATGAAAGCCAGTAACATTACTCATGTAAGTGAAAACTTGTGGGGTGGGTGCTAGAGGATGCCTTCCTGCTCAGTTGGAGAAGACAGTTTGGCCCAAGGCTAGTTTGCCCAAGCTGCAAAGGGGGAGGTGCAAAGCATCCTGGGATGCTGGGGGACTGAGAGTCAACTTGAATCATTCTGGAGAGAATCTGGAACGGCAGTTCAAAAAAACATATTTATCTTAAATCAGTGAAGTCTGATACTATATCCATCCAGGTTTATTTTAAGCCAGTTTGAGCCATTTTAAAAGTGGTTTATGTGCAGTGAACTTCTGGGGCATGTCCACACATGCAGGTGTGTGTGCTTGTAGCAGCTCAAATAGGAGCGGCACAAATATGAGCCAGGGATTTTTGCCTCAGCACAAGTGCCCAGATATACATTTGGTGTGGGGCAAGTTGTGCCACTTGGGGCAAAATAACCCTGCCCAGTGCCTCCCGGATCTGGCCCCAACAGTATAAAAACCTGCCCTGGCAAGTAGCTCAGGGCTACTTGCTCTCAGGAGCTTCTGGGGAGTCCTGGTCAAGTGGGCCCTGTACATAACCAGGAAAGAGGCTCTGGCTGGGAGGGTGCCCGGGGACTTTGGTGCCTCACTCCTCTCTACTCATCCATGCACGTTTCCGAGCAGAGCACCAGTGGGTGGTGTCCACCGAGTCCTTGGATGCCTTTGAGGACTGGTGGGTACGGCCTGGGGGCCTCTGCTCAGTCCCCCCCTCTGGAGCCCTTATTTTCACATTTTGACCCCTACATCACTCCTACCCTTTTTTTTTCCTTAGATGTCCAAAATATATTATATATATTTATAGATCTATAAATATATTTTATATATATAATATAGTATATATATTAGTTGTATGTTTCACTCTTTAGCCTCACACAGTGGGGGCTGTTAGTTAACTGGGTGGGCCTTAAGCCCATGTCCACTGGAAGATAAATAGGCAGGAGTTTCTGGGGGGCCCTGGCCAAGTGGGCCCTGTACATAACCAGGAAGGAGGCTCTGGCCGGGAAGGTGCCCAGGGACTGCAGGGCTGCATTCCTCTCACTCACTTGTGCATGTTTTTGGGCAAAGCACCAATGGGTGAAGCCCTTTTTATTTTACATTTTGACCCTTTAACTCCCACATCACTCCTATCTTGCTTTGTCTTTAGTTGTGCCCCCACCCCCCTCAAAAAAAAATTAGTTGCATCTTTCACCCTTTGGTCCCACACAGTGGGGGCTATTAGTTAGATGGGTGGGCCTTGAGGCCCATGTTAACTGGAAGTTTAGATAGACAGGAGCTTCTGGGGCCTGGACAATAGGTACCTGGGGACACTGCCCCGTGTGCCAGTTGGACTGCTGCAGGAGCCCTAGAGTTCCCTGTACCCTCTACCTACTGCAGCAGTCTGGCAGTGGGGACTGCTGCCTGGCTATGACCTGCTGCCACCTGCTGGCTACCAGAGCATCTCTTTGGAGGACCCAAGCCTTTGGTTGCCTCAGGTCCTGGACCTGAGCCCTGGACCATGGTCCAGGTCCTGGACCATGCCCTGCCCCACTTTGTCCAAGGGTTGTTTTTTTTTATACCTGGATATCCAGGTATCAAATGTTGAACCTGTGCTGCAAATATGTAGCGTGGAGAACATTTTTTTGTTCCCATTGTGCCTCTTGCCTCATCTCAAACTGCTTTGAGATGTGGCAGGAGGCACGTATGGGCTTATCTGGATGTGCCCCTGTTGTGTTACAGATTTGAACTGGTTTCTGATCATTTACACCAGCTTGTAATTTCTGTCCCTAGCCTTTGGGTTATTTTCTCCTCTAGCTTCTCTATCTTCTACTTCTACTCACTTTTGTGTCCTTTCACCTTTGTGGACTTTTTCCTCTTATTCAGCAGAAAAGGTGCAAAGTGCTTTTGTTTTTTCCAGTGATGAGGTTCCAGTTATGCATGGCTAAGACATCTTTAGAGGCTCACCTAAACAATCAGATGACAAGTAATGTGGTTGTGGAGAATTGGTGTCCCAAGGCAGATGCTAAAAGCATTTGCAAAAAGGCACTGGAAAAACTAGCTGGAGTAACCTAATTTGTAGACTGATACCATCATCTTTCCGAAACAAAGTACACTATTCTGAATACAAAATTATTTCCTTTTTGTTTTGTCAAGCATAAATCAGCTAAGCTGGACTCCATGCTAAACTTGGATGATCAGAGTAGCTGTATCTCAAAATGCCTACCTTTATCTCAGGCTTGCTAAAAGCTCATGCCTGGGAGAAGATGGGTCCACAGTAATCCATGCATCTGTCACCTCCAGTCTGGTTTACTGCTATTCACTGGGCACGTCTACATGAGATGCTTAACTCCACAGTAGCGTAGTTTACTGTGAAGTAAGCATGTGTGTCTACATGTGTACATGCTTGCTATGCAGTAAACCTTGCTTATTGCAAATAAATTTGCTACCTGCAAATGCAAGTAGCAAATTTACTTTTGATTAGTAATGATGCAGCAGCGCTCATGTAGACACTTGACCAGGAACAAATCTGCTCCCAGTCAGCCATCCACCAAGGGGTGGGAGATTGCTCCCTGCCCCCGGGAGCTGCCTGCTGCCAGAACAGGTTCTGCAACCAGAGCCTGGGTGAGGACTATGTCCTCCTGCCCCAGCAGCAGGGAGCTCCAAGCTCCCCACTCAGAGATTGTGACTGGGGAGCTGGGAGATCCTCATCTCCCAGCGCCAGCTCCGTGGTTGTGGGATCAACACTAGGAGAAGCTTATCTCCAAGCGCCAGCTCGGTGACCTTATCTTCCCAGCCTGTTCCCCACCGAGCTCTGTGCTCACAGAGCTGAGCAGGCAACAGGGTCCCCAGCCTCTGCCCTGCATGCAGGATGGGAGCTGGCAACTTTCCTGGTCAGGGGCAGGTCCCAGCTCCATGCCCTGATCGGGTGATCAAGGCATGGGGCTTGGAAAAAGCTAGTATGTTGGCCCTCATTGCTTAAGTAAATTCATTATGTAGTTGCAGCATACAAGTACAAATCTTGTCCAGTTGGAACAATTTGCAGAGCTTACTAACCACTCCTGGTTTACCTATCTTCTGGTAGATACAAATGTGTGATCAGTTGAGACCAAGTTCACTACACCAAGTTTTAGGCCAGCACTAATATTTACAGTCAAATTACATGGCTCTAAAAATAGGCGGTGATAGCGTTGACAATAGCAGAACCTGAGCAGTGCAATGGTGCCTGCTATAAATACAACAAATGAAAACATTCTAGGTATGGCTGGAGTCTGCCCAATCATACAGGATTACTCAGACCAGATGGCTGCTGAAAGTCATACAGTATGTTGGAATGCAACCATTACAGTTCAGTTTTGCTAATCTTCCCTCTTCTGCCAAGGTGCGGCTTACCTCAGCTGTCCGGAAGCATCTGTACCTTAGTTACCCCCAGGATGGAAGTGGGTAGTTTAACTAGGTAATTTGATGCCTTGAGCAGAGGACCAAAGCAAAATCCTTCCATTTTTTCAGTCAAAAGCTCTGAGTTTCTCTGTTTGGTTCAGGGACTCCACAAGGACCTTCACATTCCTGGGGCTCCAGGATCTCAACTTGTTGGTAGGCTCTTACAAAACATTCCTTTTCCCACTAGACATGCTTGTCACCTTTGAATGGCTTGGCTGAAGTGTTGTAAAGTACAGGACCTTTCCTCTACCCTATGGAGGAACTCAGGGCCTTAAATTGTTGCAGGCTGTCTTTCTCCTCTAAATACACTCAGTGTCCCTGGTCCACTTACACAGTACTTGGCTTGTCCCAAGTTTTTCTAAGCCTTCTGGCATCCTTCCTACAGGGAACATTTCTGGCAGGCTTGTGAGTAGGCACAATTAACTTTTAGAATAATATGGAGGGCAACATCAACAAACAGAGTAAGCCAGGGCTGCTCAAGCTTTTGGCACCCTAGGGCAGATGAGTGGCACAGGGCCAATCCACAGACCAGATTGGACCCATGTGTTGGGATCAGGCTCTGGCATCCCACACTACCTCTGCCTGGCTCCACATGCCATATCAGGCCCCAAGTTGCCCCGCATGCCCAATCTAGCATGCAGGATCATGGCCTGTGGGGCTTCTTAAAGACTATGGAGAGTCCTGCAGACCAGATTATGTGGTGCTGAGGGCCAGGGGTGAGCACTCCTCAAGTAGGCTAATCAATGGACCATGGAAAGGCCTGGCAAAAATGAGTGGGAAGGGCTGCTGTTGAGGCAGATTTAGTGATGGAGATGGTAAAAAGAGAATATGACCCACAGCAAAGTTGAGAAAGTGATTATCTCAACGCGTAGGAGAAGTATCTACGTACATGTGGAGGACAAGAGGAAGAAAACCAAGAAAGCAAAAGGCCCTTTGAGTAGTCATCACATTTAAAGTGGAAAGAACATGGGATTCATTTGGGTATGGGCACTTTGGAAAATGGCAGCATTCCAAGGGTTAACTTTGAAACAGCACTTAGTGCACTTATATGTGTTTCCTTTGGTAGTGATCTCCCTAACAAGCTAACATGCAGTTTTATTTAAAAACTGCAACACAGCTAATACTGGTTTTCCATTTCATGGCTCTTGGCTGGTATTCCTTTGCATAGATCATTATGTTGGGTTTTGGCCAAGGGATGGTGTACTTGACTTACACATCACTGGGGTTTAAAATAAATAGAAATAAGGGAGAGGAAAGAATACTTGACGTCATTGTTGAGTTAAAGATTTTTAGGGTGTGCAAAGAAAAGCAATTAGTTACACTCAGGTCAGATAAATTTGGAACTGCAAAGGGACTCTTACAGTCAGGCAAACTTGAAGAATAAAATTTAATTTTATGCACAAAGCAATATAATTATATACATTTTCTGAACTCAATTCATCCTGCTGTTATTACTGATATGTAGGCTAAACTTTGATCTGAATCAACAGTAGTTTAAATCTGCAATACCACCATGATTTACACTAGCATGTCCCCATTTGACTGAATAAGAGCTCCATACCCAGGTTCCTCTGACTCCTCCATCAATTAAGTCTGAATCTGGTGTTTGTGACATCAGTCTGGTTTGTGATGTTACAAATTTAGCTTTCTCAGAATCAAAGTGAAAGAAATGAATTACAAAGGAGAAATAAATCATATTTTTACACACATCTCTTTTAATTAGCTTAAATAACTAGGGAGTTAAAAGAATAGGAGGAAAAACAATTAATAAATAGTATATAACACAGAGTTCCCAAGGGTGAAAGAACTCTTAGACAACACAATGTTGGGATTATCATCATTTTAAAATAACTTGTTGAAAAACCAAATACAGCCACAATTATGATCTGCCCTTGATTTTTGAAAGATGTTAATAGCTAAAAGTACTTTAGTACTACTTTCAGCCTATAAAGGATTACTCTTTTATTAGTGCAGCTCAGGGATTAGTAGAGATGTTTGTCTAATGAATGCCACCACTATATTTGAGCCCATGCTTGAATAAGCTACTCGTTGATTGAAACTTATCTATTTATAAGTACTTGTGAGAGTTGCAAAAAAATCTCTTGTTACAGTAGTGTGGCTTTAGGTGTTACAGTCACTTTCATTATGAAATCTGTGGGTTTACTTCATTTGTGTTTTCAGGTTCTTACCATGTAAAGCATAAAACATGCTCTCTTTCACTTAATTTATCCGTAACTTTTGAGGTAAAAAAAGAGGAAAGAACTGTAGTTAGTAGGTGTAGGTAAGTGTTGACAGCTCTAACTAGAACACAGGTATATATCAATAACCACACATTTGGTTTTGGCGGGAGTTATTTTCTAATGTATTAAGAAAACACAAATTAAAGCACTTCTTAAAGTTGTTACTGCACATGCACTAATACATACATAGGTCATCCACAGAACATTATAGCATAACCATAATGGTTTCTAACATCCCTTCCTGTTCAGAGGTCCATCAGATTCTGAATGAAGTCAATTGCTTTGGTGTTTAAATGATAATAATTGCTTGATACATGGGATGAAATAGCTTTGGACTCATAGTTGTCAGTATAAAGTTTGATTCCCCTTATTTACTAGTGAGAGCAACTTGTATGTTAAAAAAATTCTCAGAAGACTATGCCAAGTACTCTAATTTTTCAGGATGTTAACACCTCCCCAACATAAATCAATAGAAAAATCATGTGAAACACCAATCATCCAAATAAAGCAAGCAGAAGTTCAAAGCACAGAAAGGCACTTGCTTTGTGCTTAGGACCTTCCAGCTCTTCTTTGGGAAGTTCTTCTCTTAGAGCCATAGCAAATATTTAGACTTAGCATCTGGACTTCATGTCTTATTACAGCCTAGTTGCAGGGGCAGGGACTCGGTGACCCAGTTAGTCATGTACCTAATTTCTGAACTGTTGCTTGCTACAGACTGACTGATTTAGATTGTCCAATTCAGGTTCATATTGTAGGATTCTGGACAACACTTTCAGATGTGAATACTGATTTTGGTTTCCTAAAAGTCTGTGGCAACTTGAGATGTCTGGAAGGGAACTGTAGTGTCAGAAATCCTGATCACTCTCACTTTGAAAGTCAAACTGTTTTAAGTGTCTTAAGTTGAATATCAAAAATAACTAGTCATTTCTGAAAAAGTTAAATCCAGTACTCAGCACATAAGAGTCTATGGTGATGAGCACACTAAAATTGCACAGGCAGGATGGCATGCGTTTCAGCTACTGTGGTACACTACCGCTTTCATGAGACTTACCCACCCCCATCAAAAAAAATTTACTATGCTCTTCCCCAGACAAGATAAAATCCCATACATCCTTCTGACACAAGCCTTATTATGTAGGGTTGTTGGTTGTAGCTGTGTTGGTCTAAGGACGTAGGCAGGCAAGGTTCTTTAGGTAGATGTGATATCTTTTATTAGACCAACTAAAACAGTTGGGAAAAAGTTTGTTTTAAGCTTTCGGGCCCAAACGCCCTTCCTCAGGCATTGGAAGCCTCATTATACATTTTTAAAAGCAAAAAAATGCACCAAATGCACTTTTAAAAATTGCCTTTGGAACACAAAGCAGTTAGTCTGAGTAATCTTACTGTCAACAATTCCAAACACTGGGTAGTCGTTTCTTCCTGTTTAGAGTAAGATTTTCCTACCAATGTTCCAGTGTCTTAAGTTTAGAGAACACAAATTGTGTGCCGTTAGCTGCTGTTTCTATCCTGTTTCATTTGCACTTTATCATACAAGGCTCTGAAAGGACATAGATTGATTCATATTTGGATACATTAATTTAGGAAAAACATTAATTTTCATTTATATTGGCCTATAAATGCCGTACATCTTCTTGGCTTCAGTCACCTACCAGTATTTTTTATTTAATGTCACACCTATTGTAGAGACTGGGCTTAGTGAATGTGGAAGCCAGGAGGAGGAAATAAACAAACGATTCATTTAATGTGCCCCTGGGAAGCAGGGCAAGACAGTCACTTGTTTTTTCTGCCTTAAATAATTTTTTTAATGCAATATATAAGTCATTGTTGTAACACAGTTTGTCTTCTAAATGTGCTGTTAATATTTTCAGATAAAGCACACACTGCTCTTAAGTCTCAACAATTATTCCAATTTTTCTTTCATTCCTATCTTGGTCCTGTGACTGGTGCCCAGGCTGCTTGCTCTCATGGAAGGATGAAAAAAAGAAGTGTACCAGTAAATTACGTAGAAAGGAAAATACAGAATGATGCGATGTGGTTTAGAGCAGTGACTGGCATTTATTTATTTGGGATGATCTGCCTGAGTCACTTGTGGCTTTACGCCCCCCATAAAGCATCCTTTCCTCCTTATGAGTAATGCAGCTATGCCAAACTGATCCCATCCCATACTACCACACCCATCTTGGGTGCATTCACTTTGCATATCCAGTTTTACAAATGTATTAAAGCACCTGTCCTGTGATCAAGGTTACACTAGGTAGATATACATCAAGAATCTTAATAATGTAACTTTGAACTTTATGGCCGTGTCCAGACGAGTGCAGCCATACAATATGTGGTGCTGGAGGCATGTCTGCGGTGCCACGTACCACACATTCAGCTGTTCCCTGTGCTGCAAAGGAGTAGCCTGGGGGAGGAGGGGTTGACCCCTAGATATCCAGAAGTGTGGGGTCACAGATGGGAAGGCAGGAGTTGACTAGTTTGTAATAGAAGGACATAGGAGACTTTGTCAGAGCCCGGGAGGCTGCAACTGACTTGGATTGACTAGGTCCAGGCTTGAGTGAAAAATTCCCCCAGTTAGGGGAAGGATGACCCTCCTTGAGATAACCAAGAGAGAGAAGTGGAAAGTTTGGACTGTTTACTTGGGAAGTAAGAGACCTCTTGCTGCACTAGGTAGTTTTCCTTGCCATGGCAGGGAAAGGTCAGGGCTACTGCAGTGACATGGTGATCTCTGTCCATAATTGGCATCAGACTCTATGGGGATTCTGAATCAAATGCTGCTGGAATAAGGAATGCAGAAGACATATCGCTTGAAGTGATGGGGGCTTCTGTCTCCATGACTTCCTACAACATTTTCCATGGTACACCCCGTATTAGAGGTGTGGACTGAGTCAGGGTCAAAGACAAAGCTGTCTGTGCCCCATACAGTGGAGGACTTCTGCAAAGCTGGAGGAGGGGTGAATGGGGCAACCACCCCAGGCGCTGACTTGGGGATGGGGGGCAGTGGAAAAAAATGGCTGCTGTTGGCAGCTGTGCAATCGCAATTGTGATCACAGTGGCAGCCAAGTTGCTGCCTGTGCCCTGGGCGCCTGTCTTCATCCCTACACTGCTGTCAGGGAGACTGGGATGGGAAGGATGGAAGATAGGACATTATAGGCTACATATTAGGAGAGAGAAGCAGACCTTCCATGTGGCCACCTCAAGTGAAGAAACAAAATAATCAATAGAGCCAGGAAGTTCAGCCCTACTTAGAGGAGACTAAATATATACTGTTACAAATTTTAACTGTGTCCATCTAGTGCCAGGTGAGTTGCTGTAAATGCAAAATAATGCAGCTTTATGCAAAGTGAGCTCATGCTGTACATTAGGGCTGTGCAAAGCTTCGGATCATGATTCGGATTTGGAGATGATTCAGATGATTTGGAGGCTGAATCTACGAATCTGAATCGAATTGCGGGAAGCTTTAGGCTTTCCGAATCGATTCAGAAAAGATTCAGAGATTCGGCCATAGGGTATAATGGGGAATCAATGAAATATCTAGAACTTTGTTGTTGTTTGTCCGATTTGGATGAAACTTGCAGAAATGGTAGCCCCTTCCGAGGGCATGATGCCTGCTAAGTTTCAGGAAGATAGGTGCAGGGGGTTCAGAGAAACTGCACCCCAAAGTATTGAGAGCAAAACTCATGTCACATGTATGTGTTAAGCCACAGTGGGGTCAAAACTGCAGGGTTGGTAGCTCTTACTGAGGCCATGAAGCCTCCAAGTTTCAAGGAGATAGGAGCAGGGGCTTGGAGGAAACTGTACCTCAAGCTGCGGGCAAGCAAAACTTGTGACATGGGTGACACTGTGTTAAGGCGCAGCAGGGTGAAAGCTGCAGGCCTGCTAGCCCCTCCTGAGGCCACGAAGCCTGCCAGCTGTCGAGGGGATATGTGCAGGTGGGTTCTGGGGCCCTGCAACCCTAGCTGCTGACAGGCAAAACTTGTGACATGGGTGCTTGTGCAACTGTGTCTGTCTTGGGGTATGGGGTGGGAGGGGGGAAACTACTGCAGGTCTGGCTGCTAGGCTACTGTGTTACCAAGAATCAGCACCACATAATCTGGTCTGCAGGACTCTCCATAGTTTAGCCTCTACTGTGTTACCAATCTAAAATCATGATTCACTCAGGGACCAGCTCAATGCACAGTAGCTAGCTAATGTAACAAGTTAATGAGCAAGGATTAACACCTACAAAACCACAGGCTAAGGAGAGGAAATAATCAATACAAAGCCAAACTGCTTCTGCTCCAAGACAGACACAGTCAGTTGCACAAGCACCCATGTCACGAGTTTTGCCTGTCAGCAGGTAAGGGTGTAGGGCCCCAGAACTCAGAAGCCCTGCACCAATCTCCTCGTCAGCTGGCAGGCTTCGTGGCTTCAGGCAGGGCTAGCAAGCCTGTAGCTTTCACCCTGCTGCGCCTTAACACACGGTCACCCATGTCACGAGTTTTGCTTGTCTGAAGCTTGAGGTGGTTTCCCCCAAACCCCTGCACCTATCTCCCTGAAACTTGGCAGGCTTTGTTGCCTCAGCAGGGGCTACCTTCCCTGCAGTTTTGACCCTGCTGTGGCTTAACACATCCATGTGGCATGAGTTTTGCTCTCAAGCCTTTGGGGTAGAGTTTCTCTGAACCCCCTGCACCTATCTTCTTGAAACTTGGCAGGCATCATGCCCTTGGAAGGGGCTACTATTCCTGCAAGTTTCATCCAAATTGGACAAGAAACCCCAAAGTTATAGATATTTCATTGATTCCCCATTATACCCTATGGCTGAATCTCCGAATTGGCTCTGAAGCTTCGGAGCCGATTTGGCCACATCGAAGCGGGAAACCGATTCAGAGCTCCAAATCGAATCACTGGCATCCGAACTGGCTGAATCTGAACCCAAATCGAATAGTTCCCTATTCACACAGGCCTACTGTACATCCTCACTGGAGACATTTTTGTTCTTTAAATCAAGGCAGCTACATTTAAGGCTAATTGCATCTAAGGTGGCAGTGGGGGCAGGTCTTTCTTAATATCTGCCATGAAGTTTAGAAGGAGAATGTGGGAGATTTCTATGTTTTCAAAAGATTTCAGAGCCTCTCAACACTCCTAAACCCTCCTTTCATAAAACTTAGTCCTGAGGCTCATAAAAATAATTCTGAAGAGCAGTTTTCTTTTTCATTGGGAACAAGCCAAATTGTACCAAAAGGTATAGGTTCTTTAAAAAAAACCTACTCTTGGTGGGAGATCTCACAGCCCCCCCTCATTAAATGATGAAATCAGGACAATGAATGTCAAAGATACCAAACTGATCTATCTCACCAACTGGAAGCAAAGGTTACTTCCACTGCCCCAGATTCATTTAACTTAAATCAATTTATATTTCTTTTACTGTCTGATCTTCCTTACAGCAGTTATGTTGCTGTCATGTATCTGGTATAAAGTTTTCTACAATAGATATGGAACAAGAGAGAAAAAATACATACATTTTTGAGACTGCATTTTTGTCCTCAGTACAATAAAATAACAGGGTAGTACAATTACATGATGGACGAAGAACTATTTTGAATAAAATCCAGGAAAACCCTATTCCTAGAAGAGATGCAATAAACTCACCAAAAACAGACAGGGCAGAATAACCCTAGACTAAGAGAAACCATTCAATGTTGTTACAATATAAAAAAAAATTATACTAACTCCAGGTGGAGCCCACTGCAGGATCCAGGCTGAAGTTATATACTGTGTGACTAATTAGAACAAAAAAAAAAAATTAATATCAACAGTCACCTTCAAATAATCACGTTACTACTTGAGCATATCTCACCATTAAATATGATTTCCCCAGCTAAAAACAGTTCAAAGTTATTTTTCATTATATTCTGCATTGTGTTGTTCAGATGTTTATGCCCTCCTCTCTGCAAAATTATACAGGAACTAGCCAATTGCCTGTCAAGAATCATGTGGGGGGAGGTGCCACCCAATGCCTTGTGCTGCTGCCACTCTGCCTCTGGCCCTGTGGGCCTCCCCTATCTCATCTGGCTCCATGTGTCCCCCCTAAGTCTGCTGGATCTGTCCCCGGCCCCATGAGGCCCACCTCAACCTCTGTGGTGGGGACAGCACTGCCATGACAGCAGGGGCTGGGGGCCCCTCTCCTGCCCCTCAGTCCCCAGTGTCTTGGGGGGCACGGGGGACAGAGCTCCGCATCCAGCCTCACCCCTGCATCTCGTCTGACCCCATTCCCCCACCCCCCCTCCCCACGTTGGGTCCAGGCCTGTTTCTCCCCTCACTCCATGGTCGCTGCCTGCGGGGAGCAGGGCTAGGAAGGGGGATAGGGCCCCTCTGTCTGCTCCATCGCCACTGCCAGCAGGGATGGGGAGGCATGGCCAGCAGTGCTGGCCTCACCCACCCCTCCGTTTTCGCACCTTGCAGGGAATGGAAGGGGGTGGGGACAGCAGCACTGACCCTGCCCCCTCTGTCCACTCCATTTTTGTGGCCTGCAGGGAGTGGCAGGGGGGGGGGGGGGGGGGGCGGCCCCCGGCGCGCCCCCCCCCCCCCCCCCCCCCCCTTCTGCTCCATCACTGCCACTTGCAGGGAGCAGAGCAGGGGGGATTCCCCGGTGTCCCCACCATCATGGGGCCCCTGCTGTTCCCCTCCTTCCACCTGGGCAGGGGCTGTTTCTCCCCTCCCCCTGCCACTTTGGGCTGGGCCACTCCTCCCCTCCCCCTTGCCGCTTCGGCCCGGGACCTCACCCCACCCTTGCTCCGTCACTCCTGTCATGGCAGCTCGGTTGCCACCTGCTGTTCAAACACTTGCACTCTGATTGGTTGTTTCAGACAACCAATCAGAATGCGAATAAAGTGTTATGGACAGGCAGACTGAAGCTTTTATAATATTAGAATGGTTATACAGGAATGGTGTGGAGCCAACTGCACATAGGCAGAACTAGTTCTGAATAAATGCCTTACAAATATAATGTTTTATGCCAAAAAAATATTCCTGGGGACCAAGATATACAGCTTTAAGGGTAGGCCTGGCCTTAGAAGTAATTTAGCAGCTTAGTAAAGCTGACCAGAAGAACAATAGAGTCATATGTAAAAATATTTATTAGGAAGTCATGTTATACATTAGAGATGTTGCATTTCCATTAGCAGAAACTGTAGCAAATGAAGTACATCATCATCGTCTTTCTTCCACAATGCCTAATTCTCATCTCAGCACTGATTTCTCAGTTGGTTGCTCAGTTCTTGCAGTTCAACAATTAAGTTGTCCATAGTTGTCACTTCATCAGCTAACTCACTGGAAACCGTGCCACTTTCTACATCTGCAAAAAGCTGCTACATAATAAAAACAAAACCAATTTTAATTATATTTGAGGTCATCATAATCTAAACAAGATACTGAATTAAAATTCCCTCACTGCCATTGCCACAATTCTCAGACCATCATCTCTGACCCCATGTGGGTTTGTGTTACCTGTGGTCACTTCTCTCCGGAAACTGACACACCAGTGGTTAGGCAGAGTACCTACAAATGACAATCATTCTTTTCTCCAAGTCAGAACATGTGCCCTTCATAACACACCTCATGTTGTCCTGTCTGTAAGTCTGAGTCTGTCACAGAAAACTGGGCTTCTGTTAGGGCCTGCTCCTGCTCTCACAGAAATCTAAACTGTTTTGTCATTAAGCTCAATGAGAGCAGGATCAGGCCCTCCTTACTGTGCACAAAGCATTCTTGTGCAAACCAATCAGTTAGGGAAGTAGAAATCTGCAAGTGTTTTAAATGACTGTCACTTTTCTTAGCACCATTTTATATGGTCTCATCTGTTCCACATAGCCAAAATAAATATGTTGCAGCATTTGATGTCAAGTGGGTGCATGCATCCACACGAGTGGGTGGATGCATGCATCTGTCTATAATTAACTCATGAGACAGAAACAAGATGCTAAAATGTCATAAAAATGCTTTGCACCCATACTGTGGTTTCTGATGTTAAAGCTTTGCTGTCAACAAATCATGTAAACCACTATGATTCCTACTTTATAGACAGGGTAACCCAAGGCAGACAGAGGTTAAATGTTGCACCTAAAACAATATAACATTAATGGCAGAAGTCTCATTAGATTTCAAGATTTATCGAGTTGCTGCCTGGTACACAACCCTTTAAAACCCTCGAGTTGAGTAGAACCTTCATTTGCAGCTTAGTCTCACTGAAATAGATGGAACTGAGGGCTGAACATGAATTAGCCTGACAGAGTCTGGCCATGCATGTTCTGTTTGTGATCAAAAGCGACTCTAATTATACATTTTCTGCTTATGATTAAAAGGGAGAGTGTAAATCATTCATTTTAATGACCCAAAGACAGACTTGCTGCCTAAAATTCTGAATGGGTGAAAACTAAGCCAGAGTACAAGCATTGTTCTGGAACATACATACACCCTCTCCATTAAAATAATAATTCTTATTCTCTGTAATAAAATGGACACACGTGTAAGAAAAAACATGCTATGGACACCTGGATCAAAGTACTCTGCCAGTGAACAAACAAGCTCCTTTTCAAAAAACAGAAATTTGTTCATTTAACAAGTAAGAAGGTGACTCTTCTGTCAGTCCACAAAGCTTATCTAGGAATCTGACCTATCTAAGCCTGGCCATTTCAATCGAATGTAGCTA
This sequence comes from Alligator sinensis, assembly GCF_000455745.1. NCBI lineage: Eukaryota > Metazoa > Chordata > Crocodylia > Alligatoridae > Alligator > Alligator sinensis. Next base: position 4,209,921 of record NW_005841901.1, on the reverse strand, counting down.
GTTAAATTATACTGACTCATTCTTCCACCTGCTACTTTCTTAACCCTGTTTAAGAATACTAACCAACCAAATGGCCACAATTTACATTCTCAGGGACTGTACTGATTTGTTCATAACACATCCTGATCAGGAAGCTTTAAGAATTTGCTCTTTCTTTAATTATTTTCTCTTTATTTTGGTTTACTTTCTTTCTTTGTGAGGTCTAAATCCTGGGACCAGTCTTAATACTTTTAAATAAAAGTGGTTTGGCTCATTAAAACAAAATTAAACAGGGAAAAAGCCACAAATACTTACTTGCTATGCAAACTAAATAGATCTATGGAAAAACAAGAGGTGCTTCTGGAGTTAAGGTTGAACAGATGCATGCAACACTACTTTTTAAATAGGGGGATATTTTTTAAACAAAGCAAAAGACTGGAAAGGCAAAATGAATTGCTAATAGTTCAGGCAAAGTTTGGAGGTTAGGGATAAAGGTCTGGCTTCTAAGAGGGACAATTAATGATGAAGAGATGAACAGTCCTCTATAACTTACTGTGATGGATGAACATTATCTGATTTATAAATAGCTTTCAATTAGGAAGCAGCCCCAAGGAGCAGTAATAAAAACTTCCCTTTAACCCATTTCTAACCCAGTCTCACCTTTGCTTTGGATGACAAACCACGCAGATTCAGCCGTGCTGAAGAAAGTACCTGCAAAGCTTCTTGGTGATTAGATTTGTGTTTACTGCACTGTATTGCCACTAGAAGTCAAAACAAAGACGTTACATCCTGGTGATCATCTTAAACTGAAAAACCAGTAATTCATCCATGCCCTGAATACCTTTATACATATTTTGAACACAGTGTTCCACACAGAGAAAAAAATATTAAAAATAGGTAAATTTACTTAAGGTCCAACCACATATACCTTTACACAAAGAAATGCAGATCAAGGTATCCTTCTTTAACACACCTCCCAGATCCCTCACAAAACATGTTTACCGCTGTTATTAACAGATCTCACTTCTCTTCAAGTCCTATGCACTTCAAACACACAGTATGTACATACCACATTCCTTCAAGTTCTGTTTTATAAAACAATTTCAATAATGGAACAATTCAGAGAATCGATCAATGTCCAACTTATGTATTCTGGCAGCAGTTATGAAATGCCTTACTAGTGAAAGCCTCAGTACATCAGTACATGCTAAGCTAGGTCCTTCTGTATGGGGAAGGGGAAGCAGAGAGCAGAGCTGTACGCTGACGAAGCCAAAGGAGACTGGAATTTGCAAAATGCTGCAAATGCATTTGCAAATGCTTCAAAAAAAGAATTGCTTTAGCTGGGGAGCTTGGAAATGTTTAAACTTTTATCCCTGCCTGCACCCAAAGTCAAACTTAGTAGGACTCATAGATACAAGGAAATTTGGATCACAGGACTCCGCATGGGCTGGATCTGGAACCCCTTCTGGCAGCAAGGTGAAAAGCAGTGGTAGCTGCTCTGTCAGCTCAGGGAGCCATGGGGATTAATGCAGCCATTGCTTGCCTTCCTACTGCTTGTCCTGCCCTTGAATTCCCAGTCCCTCAACAAGCCCTAAGGGCTAGATCTGGCCCATAGGCTGTGGCTGCATCTACGAGAGTTGCTTATTGTGCAGCAGCTCATTACTACTGCACTGTAGCGTCACCAAGCACTAACTGTGATGCGATTCTACTGTGCAGTAGTAATGAGCTACTGTGCAATAAGCATCACTAGGCAACTGTGCCAGGACGCAACTATGCAGTAATGCCGGTTACTGCACAGTCATTTAATACTTGGTTATGCAAGTACTAAATGACCGTGCAGTAACATCTGCGCAGTCAGCGTCTTGTCATGTAGACACAGCCCGTATCTTTGACACCCTCCTTTAGAGGAAATGGAGGAATGCGAGGAAACAAAAGAATGCGAGAAAAGCATGTTCAATATTTTCCTATATCTGTATATTTCTTGTGCCAGATAAAATAAAAAGTGCTTGGTTTTTGAAACCACTAGTCTGTGTGCCTGTTTCTTCTGCTATTATGTCCCTAAGGAAGTGACCATAAACCACCCACAAGCTGAAGCTCTGGGAAAGTATGTTTAAGCTACTGAAAAGTTTGGTAGAAGGAGGGGTAGCATTGCCGCCCTCCGGGCCAGGCCCAAAATAGCTGAACTGTGAGGTCCCATTTTTGTGAAGGAATTACAGGCACAGAATACATGCCCAGGAATGATGTCAGAGAGGCCAAATTAAAAGATAATGCTGCAACGTACTAAGACCAAGGGCAGCTTAAAGTGCACGCACTGTGCGGTGGGACCTGAATATACAGCAGCCCAGTGAGTGCTCAACTGTGGCAGACTCTGCCAGACCTGGGTAACACTGACCTCAGGCTTCCCTATGGGAAGACACTAAACTACAGACAGTTCACTGTGCAAACATCCACAGACATGTGTGTTAATATTATTGATGCTTTTAAAGAATCCTAAGAGATTAGTGTGTCATGATTTGGCTTTGCACAAGTAGAGCTGATGCATTCCAATCATACCAAGATCATCTTGGTGCTTTTTAATTTTATTTTGAATGATCAAACCAACCAATTAGCCTCATGTTTAAGTAAGACTTACTGGTCTTTAATTTTAATGATCACATCAAGGGCTCTTTAAAAAATAAATGTGTTTGCTACTCTCTACTACAGTAGCTGATTTTAATGAGATTGTTTATTTTCATCAAGAGATGAAGTAGCCCCATTCTCCAGTCCCTTCAACATTCCTAGACATACTGCTAAGTCCTTTGTGAGCTAAGGGGTATAGGTTGTAGCTGTGTTGGTCTAAGGACATAGGCAGACAAGGTTCTTTGGGTAAATCTGATAATCTTTTATTAGACCAACTCAAATAGTTGGAAAAATTCTTCTTTGCAAGCTTTCAAAGGGTATTTATACCTGAAAGCTTGCAAAGAAGAATTTTTCCAACTGAGTTGGTCTAATAAAATATATCAGATTTACGCAAAGAACCTTGTCTGCTAAAAAAATTATCCTACGTTTTGAGTAATTGGAAAAATTCTTCTTAGAGCACAGACCAACTGCAGACGCTTCCTCAGCCTGACAAAGGGTGTTTGTACCCAAAAGCTTGCAAAAAAGAATTTTTTCAACTATTTTAGTTGGCCTAATAAAAGATATTGGATTTACCCTAAGAACCTTGACTGCCTTCATGAACTAATGCTTCTTGAAGTATTAGCTTGCCCTGAAATCTCTTCTTCTGACATCTTAAGCACTGGCAATACTTTGTTTTTCTTACTTAGAAAGAATCAGTGTACATTATGCATCTTTCCAAAATCCTTAGAACTGAATTTCGATATGGAGAAGCCATTTGGCTTCTTTGCAATGTCTTTTATCCTCATCAAAAGATGTTTGACCTATAGCATTTTTGTAACTAGGAATGCCAAATCTTTCAGCTATGTTTTGTTCCCTTAGATTTAGAATTATCCAATCCATTCTATCAACACATGGCGGATTGGTTCTTTTCTTTGCATCTGGATTTGATTTTTCATTCTTGGTTTCTCTCTGAGCCCAAGTCACAGTGATGTTAACTACATTAGTGTCTTTACACTGATGCCAACAGACTAGCCCTAAAACGCCACCACTATTCCTGTCTTCTGGCTGTGGAGCAAGGAAAGGAGGCATCAAACCATGAGGACTTGAACAAACTACTTGGAGAACAGCTCACCTAGCACTGAGAGTGCATATGCTTGAAAGAGTATTTTTGCTTATTCCTCCTCCACTCCCTAATCAAGAAAAATAAGACCAAGGTTCTTTGAACCCCAGGAACGGGAAGCCAATCCCAAGGAGCCTAGCAGCACACCAAAAGCATGTGCCTATGTGAAACTGAGCACAACATCTAAAAGTGCATCCCAAGTCAGCTGAGTTTAGTTTCTGGGGGGGTCTAGAAGATCTCCTAAATCCCAATGTAATCTTTTTCTCGTCAGTGATGGGACAAGTTATTTTCTCTCAAACTTCCCAAGATCTGTACTCTGTACTGCTCAGAGCATTTGCTGGCTTATAGGCTTTAAAAGTCCTCTCCTACCTCAAAGACAGGAACCCTGGCTCACTGCTCCCAGACCCAACACAGAATGTTTTACAACCAATAACACATATATGTCTCGAATAAAATGGCCACAATAGTTTCAATATGGGGAGAAGTACAATAGGTAAGGCAAAATATATTTGATTTTGAGCTCATGACATTTTCTGTACAATCTCTATAAGTAATATAAATAGCTATGTTTAAGACATAACATACCATGGGCAACTTCTATGGCTCCTTTCACCAACTCCTTAAAGGAAGTGATATCTTTCTCCCAATCAGTTGACTGCATTTCACATTTATGTGCTTTAGTAAGGAACTGCAGTGACTACAAAAGGACAAAAAAATAACTTAATGTGAAATTATATTAAAAAAAAATTCCTAATTTAGCCATACGCATTTCTAAAATTAATATTTCTTCCAAAAAGCTGAACTTTGACAAGATGGATATTCTCTGAGCTGGAAGGGTTTCCTTTTCTGCAACTGTGAGCACCAGCTGTAGCACAGATGTTCTTCCCTGATACTGCATCTCAAGTATGGCAGGCATATAAAGTAACATGTGTCCAAAGACAATTTTTATTTTTAAAAACCTGTCTAGACTGATGGACATGACCCATGTTTGCCAGGTCATAATAACTGAATGCATATGAAAGAAGGAAAACACTAGTACTTAACATTTTGAAAAGCAACCCTGTGCCCAAGGAATGAATAATTGAGTACTTCAAGGCTTCTCCCTCTTTCCCCACAAAATATTAGACTATAGCACATTTCACAGACTAAGCTATTTGGTTTTGCTTCTGTATTTTCTTCCAAAATTGGACAGCAGACATACAGAAACATTTTTTTTAACAGTAAAGCACAAAAATGTGTGAAAGAAGGAAGAGTGGTTTTGCCAATTACCACCTCTTCAATGCCATTGTTGTGCTTAATAAAACAATGGAACAAATAAAGGGAAAGAAAATAATGAGATAAATATCTTGGGCACTACATAGCAATAAGCATTGAACAGTCTGAGTTTGCAAAGATCAGTCTTACTGACATATAGGAACAAACATACTGAGATGGGGAAGAGAATCCAGTGGTATACCACAAGGATCTGGTCTTCATATCTTCTCTAACTATTTAGAGGGAATAATCAGCACATTAATGATATTTATAGATGACAACAGATTGGAACTAAGAACACAAGTTAGGACAGAGAAATAATATGAAGGGATGTAGTTGGATTAGATACATGGGCAGAAAAACAATCCCAAATGAGATTCACTTAAGAAACGCAGAAGTTAAGACATATGGTGAAATATAATTCAAAACACATCTCAGTGGAAGGGAGAAAAGATAAGGTGCAGAAAATAATTACTGCTTCCTACTTCCTACTGCTTCCAACAAAGGCTGGAGAGCACGAAAAAACCTTCAAAGCAAAAATTAAACATACTATGTGGGGGAACCCCCCCCCCACTAAAATTATAACTAAGGGGACTATTGTAACAGCCTACCAACATAAAGAGTGTAAATAGTAAAGGATGAATATTTAATGTAGTACATGGATGTAAGGGGTAACACAACATAGGTTAGTTATCAATGGCCAGTAAGAAAAAGCCACACCCATAACAGCACAACTTGGTAAATTCCAAAGGCTGCAGTATCGTTCCACATTTGGGGACCACAAGCGAGCTGGAACTTATCAGTCACTGGTAGCTGTAGTGCAGATGGGGGCTAGCAGTCAACTTTTCAGGGTCCTGATCGCCATCTGGGACTGGAAGTCCCACCCCATAGCCCCTGACCTTTGCCACCGGGAGTTCCTCCCCTTGCCCCCAGAAGTACTCCTTTTGGGAAGAGGGCTTGCCATCTTGGAACCAGAAAAATTAATTATATACTAAAAATCAAACATTGACAATAATATCTTTTAATTTTTTTGAAAAAAAATATTTTTGTCCTGATTTGTGTATGTTTGCATAGTGTATATAGAGATGATCGTATAATACCTCAAAATGAAGTTTTACTCTTGTATATTGTGGTAGGGTGGTGGGGGTTGTGGGTGTGTGTGTGGGGGTGTGTGTATGGGGTGTGGGGGAGGGTGGGTGGGTATGAGGAGTCTGTGGGTGTGTGTGGGTGGGTATGGGGTTTGTGGGGGAAGCTGGGTGTGGGAGGGTGTGGGTGCATGTGTGTGGTGGGGTTTGTGTGCATAGCAGTGAGCAAAACTCATCCCAGAGGTGCACAGGGGCATGTGTGGGGAGCAGGGTGTGGGTGGGTGCGGTGTTTGTGGGGTGTGTGATTCTGTGTGGGGGACACTGTGGTTGTGGGGTGTTCAGGGGAAGATTTGTGGGTGTGGTGGGGTTTGCATGGGATACCCCCCGTGTGCCCCCAGTGAGCCAGTCAGCACCTGACCCCGCCCCACAACAGCCCAAAGCACATGCACCCTGCAGCACCTCCCCACCACCACCAACAGCACACAGCTCCTGCCCCACCCCATACTTTCTCCAGACTCACGCCCTGCCAGAGCGGATTAGCTGGAACCTGGGCACAGTCTCGCCCCTGCCCGGCCCACACCACCTGCCCATTGTGTGTCCTGCCACCCCCTGGGCATGCAGTCAGCTGGGATGGCTCTGCAGCTGGACTGCCTTTCTAGGCAGCACTAGCTCCTTCTGGTTGCCACCACTGCTGGCCCCAGCCCCGTGGTACTGGCAGACCCACACTGCACGGCCCTGACTCCAAGCCTGTTCCAGGTTCACCTGCCCAGGCTCAGCAGCAGCAGCACAGGACAGAAGATGTTCCTCAGTGCAGAGGAAAAGTAGCCTTTCCCCCTCGCTGCTGCTGGCTGTTCCTGCTGCAGCTGCCTGGAGCCCATGCTGGGCTGCACTGCATCTATACTGTCATTGCCACCGCCTCTGAGCTACCTTGCGGGGCAGTGGTGGCAGCACAGAGCAGATGCAGGGCAGCCTGGTGGAGGCTCTGGGTGGTTGTACCAGGAAGTGCTGGGAGTGGTGAGGGGGAGGGGCTGCTTCCCCCTATGCTGAGTAACAGGTTCTATCCCAGGCCACCATTGCTGAGCCTGGGCAGGCGAGCCTGGAGCAGGCGCGAGGGGCATGCCAGGTTGGAGCTGTGCAGCACAGTTCCCCACCGGTATCGCGGGGCTGAAGTCAGCAGTGATGGCAGCTGGAAGGAGCTGCCACCACCTGGGCTGCCTAGAAAGGCAGTCCAGCTGCAGAGACACTTCAGCCTTACTGCATGCCTAGGGAGCAGGAGGATGTGTTACAGCCAGATAAAGACCTACTGAGGGCCGGATCCAGCTTGCAGGCCATATTTTGCCCACCCCTGGGCCAGTCTCAAAAAGGTCACGTATAAAATTGCCTTCATATGCTTGATTTCAACCACCTGCTTTCCTAGATTCTGGAACATGTAGGTGGTTTGACTAGAGGCTATCAGATAGGAAGGGAGGACTTCTGAGCTTGGAGGATTGCTCAGGCATTGCACTTTAAGAGCCTGGTTCTGCCTTAGGGAGAAGTTACTGAGCCACACAGACTTTGATTAAGAATGAAAGGGATTCTCAACCTTCTAGTTAGAGGTATAGTGGAGGAAACTGAAAACCAGAGATGAGAATGGATTGGGGCTGAGTTCTGGAGAGAATGGAGTGAAATGGTGCAAGAGGTTGTTAGTGAATTTGGGATGGACATGTGAATTTGGAATGTGTGTTAGAAACAATCCAGGAGTGAATTCATGGTAAAGCTAAAAAGCTAAAATGGAGGGGTACAGGTTGCAACCGGGAGAGAACAGAAGATAAATATCATTAAAAGGAAGAACAGAGATAAATATCATTTTCTCCTTTATTCCCACTTACTTAAAAACATGTCCCAGTTGGTCATTCTGTTAAAAAGAGGCATAACTACTTTTTCTTCCCACTTGCCTATCAACAACCTTCTACCCCTTGCAAAACTATGACCAAATACCTGCATATTTCACTTGGCAACACTGAGTTATAATATAACATGCAACCTCACTAACTGTTTGGAGCGTAAGCCACTGCCAGAATACAGGGTTACAATTAGTTAAGAAAAACAGGCTGGCTCCCAGAAAAAATGTTTACATTCAGATATTCAATACTGTGGAATATTCTGCCGTAGGAAGTTAAAAGCTTCACTGTTTGAATCTTTTAAACCTAGTTTCAACAAAATACTAGAAGACATACTAAAGAGAACAGCTTAGCTTCGGCAGGTAGAGGAAAGGGATAATCTACTAAGAGAGGTCTTTTTCCATCTTGTCTCTAATGCTATTAAAACTGCAAATGCTTTGTATTTCCTCACAATGTATTTCTTTGTCACATGACAGTTTAAAAAAAATGCAACCTTCATTTAAGTACACTGGTGGCCTGAGATAAATTTGGTGGTAGAGTGACCTCTCTCGCAAGAGTCTCACTATTTAAATGTCTCACCATCTCACTTTTCAAATATTGTGTAATAAAATAAAGAAGCTATGCAGTGGGTGCATCTATACGTGCACTTTACTGCGGAGCAGACTAGCTCTGCAGTAAAGCATAACAGTCCACACATGTATTAGGGCACAGTAAACTAATTAACTGTGATATAAGATAGTACTGTCAGGGGCATTACTATCTTACAGTGCAGTCATTAAGTGTACTTAAACACATGTGTAGATGGTGACTGCTGGGTGCAAATTGCGTCCAGTTAGCTCAGCCAGCTGAGGGCCAGGCCCCCTGCTCTTGCCAGCCCCTCTGCTGCACCCTGGAGCCCAGAGCTGATACCCCCAATCCCACCTGCCAGCCAAAGGCTGTTCTCTGCCCCAGCTCTTTTTCATGCCCCATCTACATGTTGATTCAACCACTTCAGGGAACTCTGTTACAACACAAGTGTACACTCAATTGACGAGAGCTGATTTGTAGGACAGACTAGATTTTAACCATGTTTCATAACTGTTCTAGTTACAAAACATAGCTTAAGTCCTTTCTACTGTATAAATTGAAACCATGTTTTTAGCTGGGTTAGAGGAAAACTTTGATGCAACCAAGCTACCTGATATTTATAGTATAGACAGAGCTTTAGTTATATTTTGTACCTGAGTTAGTGTTTGGAGATAGATTTCAGGATATTGCAGTGTCCTTACTCCTGAATTTTTAATGGGCCAAATAATTTCTACTGTTCAGTTGAAAGAAAAAAGGGACAGTGGGGATTAGAGCATGTCATTCACAGAGGGGTGTGTGAAGAAAACAGAGTGAGGAAGGGGCAAATGATCAGAAGTACACCACCAGGGACATGTGACCCACAGGCCCAAAAACCTGCATCATACACGTGTCACCAAATATTGAGCAGTCCTACTAACTAACACTGCTGCCCCGGTCAAAACATATAATTCAGAAGCAGATACTGAATGCTGACCTTTTATATTTTCAGGTTCAAGTAAGATCCAATAACTCAAATGTATTTTGGGAATGTGCATGACTACTTGAATTTGGAAATCATTCCAAATGCAAAGCATCCCTAAATATCAACAATAAAGTAGTAGTGCCAATGGTGTAGGGGTTACTTTAGAAATATGGTCATCTTAACTGTGATTTAACAGGGAGGCTATGTGTAGGTGGGGAAGGAGGGTTGGAGGCTAAAATAGAAGAAAATATTAGGACAGATATATGTTGGCAGGGGTAGGGAAGGGGGGCAGCTCCCCACCACTGCGTGTAACCGTGGGGACGCATGGGGGGCATGTGGCTTCTGGATTTGTGTGTGGGGTGAGGGCAGGCTGCCCGCTGAAGGCTTGGGTTCTATGCTGGCCTCTTCCCAGAAGGGGGGTGGGGACAGGGCAAGCAACAGTGGCGCTGGGAGGGGAGCTGTGGTGAATTCTGGGGTGACCATAGCCCACCCCATAGCCCCCCACTTCGAGCACTGCCACTGCCTGCCCTGCCCTGAGCGCAGCTCCAGGACCACCCCCATGCTGGGAAGAGGCTGGGGCAGCCCCTGGCCCTGAGGAGCCCACAGTAGGCAGTCCACCCTTGCCCCTTGCACAAATTGGGGAGGGGGGGTCACACATGTCCCCCATGCCTCCCCCAGGGGTGTACACAGTGGCAGGGAGCTGCCACCCCTTCCCAGATGAGCTGCTTGTGGTTCCGTCACACACCCTGCCCCACCCCGGCCATATGCGTGCTGTGGCTGCATACATACATGCATGAATGCATGCAACATTTATTGGTGACATTAATTGGCTACACCAGCCAAAAAAGCTGATGGCCAATAATGACAATTTTCCTTTTATTGGTGCCGATCTGATATGGACCAATATATGGTGCACCTCTATCTAGAACTAAAAGCAGAATTTAAATCCAGGTTAAGCAAAATACAGAACACTCTAATTCTGGATGTTATTCAGGAACACCTATTCCTGTGCAACTCCAAGCACAGACTAGTCTTCCAGACTATAGGACTAGATTTTGAGTGACATATGGCAGCTCAAGTAGGCCACCATTTTTTGAATGCTATCATTCTCTCTCCAGAACCGAGGCCTCCAGTTAAAAAAAATAATCAAAATCTAGCCATTATGGTTGAAAAGAACATATGAATTTGGAGAAACCACCAGATGCTGTCAGACTTTTTTTTAAAGACAGGTTCAAATTTAGATGTACAGAAGTAGGCATATATAAAAAACTGAAAGCAAATGGTACATTTTAAATAAATCAACATTTTTCCACCCAACAAAAATATAGATGGAGAGGATTTAAGGGAAAGGAAACAAAGCCCCCATGAACAAAGAGCAACTAAATCAAAACATGACGGACAAAATAGCAAAATGCATGCTGTGTCTCTGTACAGTTATTAGACCACCAGAGGATAAAGGCCCCCTCAGAAATGCACATTTTGGCGGAGTGGGGGGAGGTCCACGTTTACCTTTTCAGTATCTTCAGGATTGTTGCTCTGTCCATTCCCATACAGTTTGGCATAGAGTCTCCAGACTTCCCCATCATTTGTCACTCTTGAAGTCACTCTGCCAAATAGCTCCTGCAACCTTCCCTTCAATCCTGCTGCCCCTTCTCCACTGCGATCAGCCATTCCATCTACCACAGCCCTGACCAAGATGTGCAATACCTTCAAAAATAGTCAAAGAAATATTTTATTTCCATATTCAGGTTAAAAGCAACATGTACACAGTCTCTGTAGCATCTGGACTCTGAGGTACATTATCTAATAATTCTATACATCTTGAGAACACAAAAGACAGTTGCATGATCTAGCCTTACAAGCATGCAATGATATGGGGTACTAAGTGTGTTATGAGGGAAGTTCACTCATTTAAACCTTACACAGACCACCTGCAAAGGGACTCTATGGGAGGAGGAGGTGAGCACAAGGTCACTCATTCCAACTTTAGTGAGCTATAGAAGAAAGTTTGTGCTTGCCTAGATAGGCTGGTACAAGTGATCCAGAAAACAATAGCAGTGTATGACAGAGAATTTCACACTATTATAAAGAGAGCCGACAAAACTCGATTTCTAATGTTGGCCGAGATTTCCTATTAGAAGACCCTCTTTTCAGTGGTTTAGAACGTTACCAAATTTTAACAGCCTGGACTGAAATTTTCAATGCAAAGTATTTACTGAATTCTTTTGGAAAGCTCTGGCATTCCAGTGCTTTGAAGCAGGGACTTAACAGTGGCCTTTGTGTCAGAAATGTGCTTCCCTCGCCGCCCCTGTGTGAAAATCCATCATAATGTAGCCATGTTATAAGGTTTTTAAAAACTCCTGCTGTTTGCATGAGATCAGTGGAAACTTGTTAGCGCTTCACAAGTAAAATCCCCAGATTCCTTCTGCACTGAGCATGTTCCAAACTCAGATCTGTACTGGACTTTCTTTGTAAGGCAGTTCTGGACACCTACTTAATAGACTGTATCATAATGCACCTAAAGAAAAGGGGCAGAGTTAAGGACATGTCAACTTCATTAATTTTTGGTATTTCTGGACTTGTGAATGCTTGACTTTTCAACCTTAATAATGGTCTTTAACATTTTTACAGGAATAATCATCATATGCAATGCCTAACAATAAGATGCTGTGTATGAAAATAAATCCATATAATAGAGAACACGATCTAAATTCTGTATAAAAATTACTCATGACAAACCCAGAAACATATATGGACATATACTATTATGGTACTAAAATAAAAAAGTTTGGATCCCTTAAAATAGAGATGTCTACAAGTGACTTAAATCAGCGTAGGTTATTTTACATTGTGAACTAGTCATAGTAATTGCTGTATAATATTGATTGCTGTAAATACACTCTAATAACAAATTTACTTTAAGCCAGCACATAAATATAATGATGCAATGACATGTTTCTAGTACAAATACTTTTTTTCCAGTGTTGCAATATAATTACATTATTGAGTCAGAATTGATAACAATCAAATGATTCTCAGCATGGATTTAAAATTCCTTGCTAATAATGTAGTAAATTTAAAATGGGTGTTAATATTAGAAAACAAGTATAATCAATTACTATAAAATGCAGGTTCTATCAAAAAAAGGGGTTTTCAACTAAAACGGTGTTTCTTCTTTTATGCCTTAGTGATTTGGTCAAGTTTGCTCAGTTTATGACCAAAACTTTTTTTCTAAACCACAAAGGTTTTTTTGAAGTCCAAGCTCGTACCATAGGTCAGGAATGGAACTAAGAGAATTCACATTAGCTGGTAATCTGTCTTTGAATGAGGATAAATGTATCAGGTGTACCTGAAGTGATTTAGTTTTCAAATAAAGTGGTGAATCAAACATACAATGTAAACAATTTCTATTGCCAGACATTTTAACAAATGGATGTCCCAAATGAGAATCTTAAATCCTTATGTAGGTAACTAAATAAAATACCTGATTATCAGAAGTGCTGAGCTCCAATCTCCTCCCAGGACCACACACACACACACACACACACACACACATGTGCACATATCTACATACATATACCCAGAAGAGTATGGTCAAACTGAGAAATGTCCAAATTGCCACTCCTTGTTTCCAGCCTTGTAAAACTGTCATTGATAATATTCCAACCCAGGTAGTTTACCGGTCCACAAAAATCTAGGCACGATAACTATGACAATAATGGAAAAAAACTAAAAATGTTTTATTTGTCCATTGGGAAAAAATAATTACTTGCCTCAGGCAACCAGGATTTTGCAAAGATGCCAAAAAATAACCCAAATATCAAGAGAGCTCAAGCTTTGCTTATGTTTCCAGGATAATCTATCCCCAGGTTTCCCTTCTTCATCACTAAAGACTTAGTCAAAATAAAACTGGCATGAAAGCTGGGACTATAGAATCCATTAAACATTAATGAAATACTGACACTCCTTGGTTATGCTGTATTGTTAAAAATATATTAGTTAGAATTGCCGGTTCATTGTATCTAAATACCAAAAGAAGGCTGGCAACCAATTCATTGGCTTTTCCATCATTAGACCACAACTGTAAATTGTTAAACTTTAATTTAAATCTCCTCTGAGGGAAGTTAAATGGCCATATGCCCTAAAACATGACTACATTCAACAGATGTTAGATTATACAGGAACCTGTGAAAACAACAGCTTTTATTTTCCTGTCTTTTAAAACAATCTATGGATTATACTAAGCATTTGTGTGCTTAATATCACCATACCTATATCCCTCTTTCTGTGACCCATCTTATTTAACAAGCACAACATGCATAATGAAAAAAGAAAAACAACTGTACACATTTTAACACATTTTGTAATTATGAAATTAGATTCATGTGCTCTACAACAGTTCCTTTCACATAAAAAATAAACTACTCAAAACATATTTAAAAAGTCCACTGGTGATAATCAGAAATGACAAAGCCCAAGTGAGGAAAGGACCTTCAGATAACAGGTTTCACATGAGAAGTTATCATTTGCTAAGGCTGTTTCCTATAAATATATTCACTCCAAATACTTTCCCATTAAAGCTGAAAATCAGCTAAGTGACTATTATAGCACCAGGTGCCTCCAACAAGTATTAATTCCCACCTCCCCAATCTCAAATTCCCTCTGGAAAGTGCCCTTATAAATCTGAGCACAAAGAGCTTTTGCTACTGCTTCCCATTATGAAAGGTTATGAGCCAGAGAAATAAGGATAATATGTAACGCATAAGAGCAAGAGAAAACCTTTCTGGTACATTGTTTCCGTTGTGGTATTCTGCATTCACATTAATCCCTACTTCTATTCACAGTCATAGAGACTATACCTAGGCTTGCTTCTGAAAGCAATGTAGCAAATTTCTAGCCCCTTCCCCCAACAGAGCATTTGCTGCCTATTATCTTCAACATGTTAACTTTACAAACAAGCACTGACAGCTTGGCTCTAGCAATCTGCATTTTGAAGTCATTTGATTAGCAGTTTTACAAAACCCTCTGCCAACATTTGTCCCCATACATACAGAGGTTAAACTGACAATTACACCCACTGAGAATCTACCCCCCAGATCTTTTACTGTGAACTGTAACAGTGTGGGAGTCTTAATAACTAGCCCCTTGCTACAGATAATTCAACAAGGTAAGGTTAATTTAAGGTAAATGCCACATTAAGTAAAGGAAAACACAAATAAATAATACTCTTGATGAAATACTTTATATAAGGAAGAATTGCAATGGTTTTAAGGGTCACCACTGGAAAAAAGTTAAGAATACCACAAATACAAATTGGAATGTGATTATTCAAAAAATCAGAGATTTTTTTTAACACTGCTTGATTTACAATGAACATTTATTCTACCTTTATTATCATAGACACCTTAATGCAGTGCTTCTAAAAAGCTGACAGATTCTCTCTGTCTTTTACATTCTTCCTGTTTACTGTAATATATAGATGCCAAGATTAACAAGCCTAGGAACTGATGACCTTTTACTCATAGAGGAGTTAGTATCTGGGTAGCTGTGATAAGAGTCCACAACCTGTCTCACCGATTTGCTCCAATCATTATTTTCCAATTAACATGCTAAAATCTGGCTATATCAATTGAAATATAACCATATCACAAAGCTTAGAGGATGTGCAGGCATAAAGAGGGAGAGCTACTTCTTTTTATTCTTTTAAACACATGAATGGAAATTTTGTTTATTTTAAAAGAATACATCCTTTTAATAATGGTACTGCGAAAACTCCAAATTGTCAGCTTAAATGTTACTCCATGCAAATTTTAAATGTTACCATGGCACTTAGATTAATCCAGAGTCCCCCATGGTTCAGTTGCAGACTCCCTGTCTACGGCACAGGAGACCAGGGTTCTGTTCCCAGATGCTTATACAACTACAGCCATGGAGGCACCAAATGTCTGGACTTGATCTGGTCTTTAGATTCTGTCTGTCTCAATGACCTAAAAGGGAGATGGAAGGTCTGGGCAGTCATAGGTATTGAAGGTCCGGGTGACCTCTTATGCATACACCACGATCTAGAAGGATCAATGATTAATCCACAAATGTTCCCTTCCACTCCCCCAGATAATTTTCATTTCATACACTGACAAGCTTGTTAATATTTTGCCTCTTGAATTATAACTGCAGCAGTGTGCGCGCGTGTGTGTGTGTGTACACTGAAACTTAAAATATCCTACATCAGAATTTCTGCTGCTGGGAGGGCTATGAAATAATTATGGAGAACAACTAGGAAGTGTAATTTCTCACAACTGCATTTTGTGTGTACAGGTCTGAAGCAAAGAAGCCATGAGCTAATGTACAAAGAGAAAACATACTAGATTCAGTTATAGTCTCATTTTACAGAGTTGAAACTGTGTTTACATAAAAATATGACTGACAACTATACTGCAATAAAATTAACAATCTGGTCTAAACTTACTGAACCACAGTTTTTCTAAATTGAATAAGCAACTAATAAGTCAGCACAATCGGTTCTGTACCAGAGGACCCTACAACAAGCAAGTAGCAAGAATGCAGCACACACTAGACTGTGGGTGAGCGCTCTGTAAAAATTTTCTAAGCTTTTTAGTTTTCTCAATTAATTTTTTAGCTAAGAAAGTATTCTCTTTCATTCTATAAAATTATTAATATGAATTCTTCTGAAATTCTAAAGAAGAGTTTAGGCTTGTTCGTGAAGGATTTTCATGAGAATCCTTCTATCTGTAGATTTGCTGTATCATAAAAAGATGAAAGGATTTGGAAACTATTTCATATGTTGGACTATATAATGGCATCTGTACTGGAACACCAAAAGCAAACTTAATATCTATAGACTCCTATAGACTCCCAAATACTCCTAAAATTTATATGGGAAATATATGTGTGTGTGTATATATATATATATATTGAGAGAGAGAGAGAGAGAGGATACACTAAAATGGATAAAGAACACTAAACCAGGATTGTGCAGTTGTGCAACTGGCAGCTCGCAGGTGGCTGAGTTGCGGCCCGTGAGCTCCCATCTGGGCTTTGCTCCCTCATCACTCCAGTTGAAATAGCAGCCAGTCTCTAGGTTCTTTCCCCAGCTCATCTGGATTCTGCTTTCTGCACCCACACCTGGGGACAGATGCTGCCAAGCACGGCACAGGGAGTTGAGGGTGAGCTTGGGGCTGTGTGGTGCAGTGGTGGTGGTTGTGCCTATGTGGGCACACTGTGGAGCAGGGGCATGGATGCACAGGCTGTGGTGCAGCAGACGGCAGAATGCAGTGTGCCAAGGGGTGGGATGCAGGCATACAGTACAATGAAGGGGTGTCTGGGTGGCCCCTGGCTGCTTAGAAGCTGAACAGCACTACTCTTAAATAACCATGCACCACAACTATGAACTTGTAAAATGACACATCAGAATGGGCACATTTGTTCACATGTTATGTGAACGCAGGAAATTCTAGCCCTTGTGGACTATCAGCCTGACCTGAGCGATATTAAAATCAGTATGGGTTATGTTGTGTAACTAGACTATTGTTTACATCAACAATTGAGAAGGGCACTTCCTAAACAAAGTCTACAAAATGTCCTCATGAATAAACATGGTCTCTGCAGAATGCCAGCATCACAGCTGCCAACAAACTAATTCTCAACACATGGAAAACTACCATTTTCTTTTGAATGTAAGATGTTGATGCATTTAAGGAGCCTCCAAATTTTCTAACTCTCAATTTGAAAAAATAAAATAAAATCACCAAACAGAGACATGTAGGAGGATACAGGCATTATAGTGAATATATGAGCTTTTTTAAGAACGTCAAATTTAAGAGTTTTTAAAGAAGAAATACTTGGTTTTAAAAATGTGTAAGTTTTGAAAGAATACAATATACCTTTTGCAGATTGATCAGTTTTGAAATACACTCAATTGCTAGAAGAACTTTTCAGGTTTAGGTATCTCAAATTTGATAGATTTTATTTGTATCAAACACCACACTGACTGTGTGTGGTTGTTTTATTACTCATATTAGTAGCTTTATTACTATGACAGATGACTCATGTACTCTTAAAAAAAGTAAATTGCCAATGAAAAAATTAAATACGCTTTTTAACTATCAGAGTACAGTGACCCTTTAATTATATGATCATCAAATAAAACTTTCCCAGGCTCACAATATGCATTTAACACACAGAAACTAACAAGCTTTCATTCACTACCCTGAAAAGTGCATATGGTTCCTGTTTTATTTTTTCACAGTTCTGGATTATGTAGCTTTAATACTGTGATTATATGTGGTTCAACATGAAATGTAGTTCAAGTGCAAAGGCTAGGTTGTGCAAGATGTACATTCTTAAACACCTAGGGAAATTGTTTTCCTGACTATAGTTATAAGATCTAAAATCATTTACATTAGTGCCAACAGGGATTTAAGCATGTGAAAAGGGGGGAAATGTTTACTTTTAGGATCAGCCTGACCAGCAGAGTTTCAACTTATTCTTCTCCAAAGCTTGCAGACAGACACTGGGATCAGGATTGGTCTTGCTTGCTTTAAATTATTTCTCCTTACAGTCAAAGTCTCATAATTTGCTCAGACAGCTTTGAGTGTCAAGTTTGCTACTGGTACTGAGATGGTTTTGGAAAATGTATTTCATTGTCATGGAAAAAATGAACATATAGGAAACATGTAAGCGACACAAAAAGAACTCTATCCTACCTGCACATCTTTGTGTTTTTCTTGTAAATCCATGAGCCGATGATAAGCCTTGATTGCTTCTGAAAACTCTCCAATGTCTGTACAAGTGAGAAGGTAGTTCTCCCAAATCTGCCAGTGTTCATAGTTACACTTGAGAGCTTCTTGGAGGGTTCGAAATGCTTTGATTCTGATTAAGAACAGAAAACAAAAGATTCTGCGTATAAAATTTTATATATTTTAAAGCATTTTGCATAGTCCAAAAGGCTGTCTAATTCAAAGCCATGTTTAGAAAACAGGTCAATGTTGAGGTTTAGTGTCCAAAATCTACATAAAAGACTGAGCATTCCTTTCTTTCATAACCATCCTTCACATCACTAATGGTCTACTGATTGCTTGTTGAAGGGTCAAGAAACTATGCCATGAATCAATGAATAATTTTGCAGAACCTATTTATTACCGCTTTGAAAATACATTGCCTTGGCTGTAAATTCAATATCCACAAACCCCGCTACCTTTCCCTTTACTATTCTCCTTAAAGATTATTGACAAGGAAAAAATACATAATTTACAAAAAGTTCTCTGCAGGCACATGATCAAAGCATTGTTTTGAACATAGAGCAAAAGTATAAAATTGTTACTAACCAACGTTGAAAAACAGAGCTCTGGCCCTTTCTAATCTACAACAGTCAAAGACCCCTAGTATCATAGACAGACTTTTCTGTATTATTTATTATGCACCTAAAAACAATAACTAGCAATATAACAAGTAAACAGATCTTTACTTTGGAGAAAATTGATATATAGGAAACAAGAAAGTTTACTTAATACTAATATCTCTTCAATAAAACGTAGGTGAAATTACAAGCTGTCATTGTTATTGGTTGGTAATTCTTTTTTTAACATGATGCATAGTCTCCACTGGTATTTGCAAATACATGTCAGCATTTTAATCGCATACATTTGGGACATTTGTATTGAATTCACTGTCAGAACTGAAAATATCTACTAACAAATTATGATAATGAAATCAAATTCTCACTGAAGTGCAAAGCAGAAAAAATAAAAGGATTTTCTTTGTTGCATTATTATAGCAGGAACAAATGTAATAATTATGACTCACTTCACTGCACAAAGAAAACTTACATTATAGCATCTGAAGTTCTCGGAGATACTTTTACCCATATGGATCCCACTGTTCAGTGGAGGCTTCATGTGCCCCTGCACATTTCACACAACCCTTCTCTAAAAGCATAAATAGTACAGCTGCCTGACCACCACTTAATTCCTTCAGCAATGCCAATATCCAGAAGAATTTTATACCACACTGGAAGAAACATGGGTGGTGGGATACACACACAGAAAGGCATCTCCATAGATTCCAGCTGCTGAATGGAGCATCTGAAATGTGTCTTTGAACATCTGTCTGCATGGGTCCTACTGCAAGTAACTGACTTGTAGTTACCTCTCAAGTTACACAACTCTAACAGACTGGATATCCTACCTAAAAGTCAGTTCCCTTACAGGTTTTTAAACAGTTTTCCCAATGCATGCCATAGATGTTGCTGAGATTTGGTGGACTGTGCCTAAACCAAAGAGGAAAAGAAGAAGAGTATTCAAAGAGTAAGATCTTATTTTAATCCAAAGCCCGTTTGATAGTCTTTGGGCGATTACCTTTAGATGTAGTGCCAAAAGCTACAGGAAACCTGAGCTTTTCCAAAGGGCTTTGTTTGAGAGAGCCAGAGTGACAGGACATCAAGAGCATGAAGAGTCAGAAAAAAATACAGGCAAATATATAAATTAGGTTGAATGAAAATGAACTACTGTTAATAAAAAAAATGGCTGTGGCGTAAGCATTACTAGCTTCTTGTGGAAAAATATGTAAGGAGACTCTGCCATCAAAGCTTGTTATTTACACACTCTACCCAGCTAACTGCTAGTGCCTAAAACTGCTGTCCTTATAGGAAGATGATAAAGGTTCAAAAGGGTCCATTAAAGACACACTAGCATCTAAAGCAGGAAAAACATTACTAAGGAAAACAAAGGAACCACTCTTTTAAGCCATGAAAATGGTTTGACTGAGGAAAAAACCTGAATAACCACCAAACTAGACTGGACTATAAAACAGTTGCCAAATGCAGCTTAATAGAGCTGAGTGACAGAGCAGAATGCTTGGATAACAAATAATCACAAATAGCTGAGAGAGAAAAGTCCTCTAATTGGATGTGTGTCTGTCCAGAGGGTTGAAAAACACCTTCACTCAGCCATATGAATCTGTCTCATGGAAATTTTCCTATGAATTCTTTAAGACATCATTAGAAACCAACAAGCAGGTCTTCTCAAGCAAAGTCAATTAGCCTACACTAACTGTAAGCACTGGTATAGAGAAATATGAAGATGGTTTCTAAACCCATGATGAGGGCATGTTAAAAAATGAATTAGATTAAAAAAAACCAAAAAACAACAAAATTGATAAGCCCAAGCAGAGGCTATTGATATCACCTGAGTCTTGTCCCGAGAACTCCCAATATGTGGGTGATGCTCAATTGTTGTGAATTCCTGGCAGGTGAAGGACCTGACAAATTGATACATTGATGAATACATCATTTTTACAAGAACATTGCTTTCTGACACAGAAGGAAAATTTTTGTACCTCCTGCCTGTTTATAAAACATATCACAGTTTATCTCTCAGAATCTGCCTAAACAGACACATTTCAGAAGGTAGATGGATAGTTCTTAACTCTTAACACACTTACATAACAAGTGTGATTTCCCTTGGAGACATAGTGGTCTACACATGTTCTAAATAAGCTTCCCAATCCTTGCATGGTTATGTCTGTTACAATGAGGAAGATGAAAGACTTCCACAATGCACCTGAAGGGAATCTGTTCACCAACATAGGGATGTCAGCTTCACATGAGGGATATCTAACTGGTAGCTCTAGGCCACTGGTGCCAATGGCCCATGGGCCAGATGAATGGTATGGGGTGAATACACAGGTCAGACTGGGAAGTTTAGTGATGGGAGAGCAGTGACAATGTTAATTGCCACTATTCTCCCGCTGCCAAATTTTCAGACCTGTGGGAAGCCCCATGTGGCATAAGTTGAGCACCACAGCTCTACTATGTCTGATTAGGCAACAAACTGATCCTAATTACTCTTGAATGGGGCAACGGTAAATTCTCACATATGCTGCCCTGAAATCCAGTAGCTGAAATAGAGATCCTTGGCTAGGAGCAGAGACCTGAAAAGATGCAAGTTATTGTGCAAATTCTCCCCTGAGGATTTAAGACGTAGGCAGAACTGAGTCAAACCTTGACTTTATAAATTCTGCTGATTGTTTGTAGGTAAATGGAGCTTTCTAAACTGATCCTGAGATCCAGGCTGACAAGGATTTGGATGACCCTTTTGAATGTCAAGAATGAGATCCTATTATCATCTGGTTACTGAGAACAGAAATGAAGGTCTAGTCTCCCGACACAAACTGCTGCCGCTGAAAGACATCATTTAAGTGCCATTTGGGATCCTGACACACTGAATGACAGAACTCAGAACTGGTATCAACGACTCCTGACACAAAGTGCAAACATTTCTGTGAGCAGTATGAATTGCCATATAGACGTAAGTGTCCTTCAGGTCATCGATAACTGGTATTCATAGGACCTAGGAAAGAATTTATGTATTGCAGCAAGGATGTCCAACTGGTCACCCATAAGAGGTTAATGTGCAGCCCCTAGCTCCTGCCCAGCTTCTGCTCCTCCTATTACTCCGACTGCTGCTGCAGTCAGGGACTTGAGGATCCTCCTTCCACCTTCACCTTTCACTTCCTGTTCCTACCCCAGGGGGCGGGGCGGGGCAGGGCAGTGCAGTGCAGCCCAGCCCAGCCCATGGTGCCAGGGTAGCCTGCAGCATGGTGCAGCGAGGGAGCTGAGGTGGCTGCTTGCCTGCCTGGTGGGAAGGAGGGCCCACCTGCATGCATAGAAGGTGGAGGAGATGCAGCCCATGGGCTCATGGCTTACACTGGTGCAGCCCCTGAGGGGTGTGGCCCGTGGGATGCAGTCCCCACCTGCTTAGAAGTTGGTTAGCCCTGAACTAGAGTGTTATTATCCAAACCTTGTCATAATGAATTGATTTGCTGAAACATCCAAAACCTAGAAGGGGATGCTTCTCTTTTGGAATCAGAAAGTAGTAAGAAGAGAAGCCCAAGCCCCAGACCTCTGGGCAAAGTACAGACAGATGGGCTGGCTGAGGAGGGAGTGGGGGCCAGGAAAACAGACTCCACTGCAGGCTTCCCCTTCCCTGCAGCCAGGCACTGCCCAGCTGGGGGTCCGGGGGGGGTCCTTTTCCCCCTCACTCCCTCAGCTGGCTGGGACACACACACACACACACACACAGCCCCCCCCCTCCCCCCCAGGTGATCACCCTGGCTCCCAGCTGTGGGGAAGCCTGCAGTGGGTGTCCCACTTCCCCTACCTGAGCCACAATGATCACCTGGCCATGCCTCCACCCCAACTGGCAGGATGACTGAGGAGGAAGTGCCGCCCCACCCCCAGCTGCAGAGCTCCATCTGAGCTGTGCCCAGCACAGGGGAGGAAGCCCACAGTGGGGGCTTTACTCCCCCTGCCTCAAGCTGGGAGCTGAATGATCCCCCGGCTGAGGAGGGGCTGGGAGAATCCCTCTGGAGCAGAGCACAGCCCAGGGCTGCACAGTATCCTAGGATGCTGGAGGACTGTTAGTTAAGTTGAATTGGGAGGGGATCTGGGACAGAAGTTCCATAAACCGGTTTAACCTAAATCAATTAAATCTGATACTACATCCACCTAGGTTTATTTTAAACTACTTTCTGCCATTTTGAAAGTGGTTTAAGTGCACTATTCTCCTACAGGTTTAACCTGGTTCCTGATCACTTAAATTGGTTTACATGTACCTTCTGTCCCTAGCCCTGGAGGTACCATCCTTAATTTCATCCTCAAACCAGTTTAATTCTCAAACCGGTTCATTCGAGTCCCAGCTCTGGTGCAAGACATGCAGGTGTAAGCCTGCTGCGCCCCAGTGAGCTTAGGGACCCCAGCAGAGACCCCAGGACCCCCGATGAGGCCCGGCCTGCCTGCATGTAAGCAGGGGCCCATGGAGGGAGGGACCCAGTCAGCTGGGAGTGGGTTGAGTGGGCCAAGGAGGGTCATGCCCTGCCCTGGCTCCTACTTGGCCCACTCCCCCAGGGAGCCGCGTGACCTGGCTGCTGGTGCGCGAGCCAGGTTAGGGGGGGTTACCCACCTGTTCCTTCCCTCGGTGGAGGGGAAGGACCTCTCTTAGCCCCCCAAGAACAGCGAGGCACCAGCCGGCCCTTCTGCGCATGTGCACAGTTTAAAAAGGACCCGGCAATGGCAGAAGCCTCATTCGTGTCCTGGCTCTGGTGCGAGACGCTTGGGTGTAAACCCACTGCATCTCTGTGAGCCTAGGGACCCCAGCAGAGACCCCAGGACCCCCAATGAGCCCCAGCGTGCCTGCAGGTAAGCAGGGGCCCACGGAGGGAGGGACTTAGTCAGCTGGGAGTGGGCCGAGGAGGGTCACATCCCCCTCCCCCCTCGCTCCTACTTGGCCCAGCCCTTCAGGGAGCCGCACAACTGGAGCCTCGTGAATAGGCTGTGCAAACAAGCGTGTTCCTGGGCCTAGTGCATGAGTTAGCATGGGAGTTTGAGCAGGAGGGCAAGTGGGAGGGCCCGAGGCCCTGTGTGAGCCCCCTAGGGTAGACAGTCCCAGCTGTAGCCAGCCCACCAGTGGCATGACACGGGTGGGCACACACCATACCCTGAGGTTCCCCTCAGGGTCTGAGGCCTCCACCCAGACGGAGCCCATGGTTCCGGGCTCCACGCAGACGGAGCCCCCGGCTCTCGGCTGTGGGGACTGCCTGTCGCTTTTTCAGGCTCTGTGGCCCGGAAGCATGGCCACTTCCCTTTGTGAGGTCTGCTCCCTACTGGGGTCTCTGGCGCGCCAGCTGGAGGAGCTCTAGGCTGCAGTCCAGAGACTGCATGCCATCAGGGACTGTGAGCAGGAGGTCAACTCCTACTGCCAGGCCTTTCTCCCCTGGGAGATGGAGGGTCGACCATGGTCGCCTTCCAGGACTGGGAAGGACTCGAGAACCTCCCATGCTGTCCAGCCCAGGGGTTGGACCAAGGTGCTCAAGGGACCCAAGGCCCACCACACCAAGGCCCCCCGCACTGCTGGAGCTTTGCAACAGGTACGAACCTCTTGCAGCCCCAGCAGAGCCTGCTAAATTGTCAGCTCCTGCAGGCAACACAGGTTCTACTGTAGCTACCGCCCCCACTCTCCCCAAGACAAAATGCCAAGTCTTTGTCGTGGGAGACTCTCTCCTGAGGGGGACTGAGGGGGCAATCTGCTGCCTCGACCACTTAGCCTGGGAAGTCTGTTGCTTCCCAGGAGGCCAGATCCGAGACATTGCAGTGAAGATCCCTGAACTCTTCCAGCCCACCGACCACTACCCTATGCTCCTCATCCATGTGGGCACTAATGACATGGCTCAGAGCACTCCCAGCCGGGTCATGAAGCACTACAGGAATTTGGGAGTGGGGCTTAAGGGGTTGAGGGCGCAGGTGGTGTTCTCATTGATCCTCCCAGTCTCGCACTACAGGCTAAGGAGGGAGAGGAGGATCCAGGTAGTGAACCAAAGACGGTGGCGCTGGTGTCATCGGGAAGGCTTTGGCTTCCATGACCACAGTCCGCTCTTTGGTGAGAGAGGCAGCGAGCTGCTGGGAAGAGATGGCCTCCACCTCTCTCCCCTGGGGAGGAGGCTCTTCTCAGCCAGACTGGCTGACCTGCTCTACCGGGCTTTAAACTAAGCCTGCTGGGGAATGGGGGCACTACCGCCACTGCTGACCCACTGGGCAACTCTTGCAAAGCCAGCAGGCCAAGGCACTTAAGGGAGCCCACCCCTGCACCAGCCCTGGAATGAATTGTAGGCAAGGCAAGAGCCCTCAAGCAGACACTTGTGTGCCTATACACAAATGCCAGGAGCTTGGGGACAAAACGGGGAACTTGTCCTCCTGCTAAACGCAAATAACTATGATACCATAGGGATAACGGAGACCTGGTGGGACTCCACCCATGACTGGACCACAGGTATAGACGGCTATACCCTGTACAGCAGGGATTGAGTGGACAAAAGGGACAGGGGCATAGCTCTCTATGTCAAGGAAAGCTACGCATCCCTGCAAGCTGACATTGGCACCCACGGTGGACTTGAGACCCTCTGGGTTAAAATCCATGGGGAACATGGCACAGGGAATACTATGGTGGGAGTCTACTACAGACCCCCTACCCAGGGTCAAGACCTTGACCAGGAGTCTGCCAGGGAATTGGCTGAGGCTGCGTGCTCCCGGTGAATGGCTATCATGGGAGACTTTAACTACCCAGACATCTTGTGGGAGGAGCGCTCAGCCAAATCCGAGCGGTCGCAAAGCTCTCTCTCATGCGTGGATGACCTCCATCTGATGCAGGAAGTCTATGGGCTGACAAGAGGTAAAGCACTGCTCGACCTGGTACTGGCAACTGGGGACAACCTAATCAGCAACCTAATAATTGAAGGGAATCTGGGTGACAGTGACCACGAGCTGATCACCTTCACCATCAAGCTGGCAAGTCAGTCAGTAATACGGAAGTCCTCAACTTCAGGAAAGCTGACTTTGACAAGCTCAGGAGGCTTGTCAGCGAGGCCCTAAAGGGGAGGGGAGTTCAGGACGAGTGGTTGCTCCTCAAGGGAGCAATCCTGGATGCGCAAGCAAAGTCTATCCCGTCTCGGAGGAAAGGCAGCAAAAGGGCACAGCAGCCCCCTTGGCTCTCCAGGGAACTAGCGGACCTCCTGCATCTTAAAAGGAAGACCTACAAAGGATGGAAGACTGGAACCACCACCAAGGAGGAATACTCTGCTCTGGTCCCGCAGAGAGCAAACCAGGAAAGCCAAGGCTGCAAGGGAACTCCAACTAGCTACAAATATTAAGGACAATAAAAAGTCCTTTTTTAGATATGTGGGGAGCTGGAGGAAAAGCAAGGGCAACATTGGATGCCCGCTAAACCAGATGGGACAACTGACAACCGATGCCCAGGAAAAAGCCAACCTATTAAATGGGTACTTTGCATCAGTTTTTCACCAGTCCCATAGGACAGGGAGGCCCGGGTGAGGGAGATTACTTATCATCCATCAAAGCTGGCCTCATGAAGGAACACCTTGACAGGCTGGACACCTTCAAGTCAGCTGGCCCCTTGGTTTACACCCAAGGGTACTCAAAGAGCAAGCGTCGTAGCTCAGCCCCTGGCAAGGATCTTTGAGAACTCCTGGTGCTCTGGTGAAGAGCCCAACAATTAGAAGAAGGCCAATGTGGTGCCTATCTTCAAAAAAGGGAGGAAAGTGGATCCGGCTAACTATAGGCCCATCAGCCTGACCTCTAACCTGGGGCAGGTTTTGGAAAAGATTATCAAAGAGGCCATCCTATACAGGCTAGCTGACAGCAATATCCTGAGGGATAGCCAGCACAGGTTTGTTGCGGGTAGGTCTTGCTTGACCAATCTCATTTCCTTTTACAACCAGGTGACCTATTACCTGGACAAGGGGGATGAGATTGATGTCATATATCTTGTTTTTAAAAAAGCCTTCAATCTGGTATCCCATGACCACCTCTTGACAAAAGTGGCTAACTGCAGCTTTGACTGCACCAGGATCTGCCTGTTGGGGAACTGGCTCTGTGGCAGGACCCGGAGGTTGGTGGTTGATGGAAGTCAATCGTTGTGGTGCACTGTGACCAGTGGGATCCCTCAAGGCTCTGTCCTAGGGCCTTTACTTTTTAACATCTTCATCAATGATATAGACACTGGTGTCAACCTGTGGCGGATGACAACCTGATGGTGTTTAACACCGAAAAATGCAAGGTTCTCCACCTTGGGAGGAAAAAGCTGCAGCATGCTTATAGGCTCGGCAGTGCTACGCTGGTTAGCACTACAGATGAAAGGGACTTAGGGGTCATGATTGACCACAAGATGAACATGAGCCTTCAATGTGATGCTGTGGCTAGTAAAGCGAGCAAAACACTGGCTTGCATCCATAGATGCTTCTCAAGCAAATCCC
>NW_005841901.1:4174917-4182295 GCF_000455745.1 Alligator sinensis | reverse complement strand
CTGCTGACTTCCTGCCCCTGGGCAGGGGGCTGGACTCGATGATCCTCTGGGGTCCCTTCCAGCCCTAATGTGTATGAAATCTATGAAATTCATCCCACTGATAAAAAATAACTAAAAGAAAGAGGAGTCTTTGTCCACCTTCAACGCTGTCATGAGGGATCCCTCAAATGGGAAAGACTAAGGGAAGTTTGGGATTAGACAAACTAGTTTAGATTAAATATTCTTGCTGAATAACTTCCAACTTCCTCTAGTTGGTTATAACTGCTTCTGAAAAAAGAACAGCTTGCCAAAAGAAACATAATATCTGGTCCCTAACCTAATGATTAGTGGTTTGTGCCTATGAACAAGGTGTGGGCAGGGCACTCTGCTTCTAAAAGCAAGACTTTTCTTCTAAGAGCTGGAAGCTTTTTCAAGATACTGATGTCAGGACACTAGAGTCTTTTGCCTAGAGAAAGATGGAGGCTTTGAATACTTCCCTTCTGGAGTGGCATACAGGCCAAAAAAGCAAAGGGTCACTTAAATTCAAAATCTGTCTTCTGGCTACAATTTGTGGCTCTCCACGGTTGTCTAAGATTTTTTTTTGGAGTTTCCAAAAAGTGCAACCACTATGACCTATACATAGTTCCTGCTGTAGCTACTGTTCTAACAACAGTGCTGGAAGCATCTAAAGATGCTGACTATACAGCCTTGCCAGCAACTGGCCTTTTCAGGCACCAGCATTTACTTCATCCCTAACATTATGAGGGAATTTCTTTGTTGCATAATATTCTACTGTAGAAAGTTATATTTAGCCAGTAGAGGTTGATAATATTTATCAATATTTATCAATATTTATCTTAATGGTGTATCTATATACTGCTTACAAGAACATCTTTTATGTGGTTCCTTTCTCTAAACATTATGTTAAGGGCAGACAAACCTGTGTGGATTTTTCACAAGAGCTGCAACAGTGTAGTAGATGCAAAGGCCAGGTGTGAAAAGAACTACTCAGATCTCCTTCAAGACATTTGATATGTATGATCTGTTCCCTTGCAGTCTTTAGAGACTGTTTGAGACTATTCTTGAACAACTTCAAGACGAAACTCTAAGATTTCTGCCATCTTCTTCTCCCAATTCAATTTTTAATTTTCTTTTTGTTTACTGGCTCTTTAAAATGATATAAAAGACGTACAAAAACATACACAAATGTAACACTACTAGAATAAGGTAGAACTTAAGGTTATAGTGCAACAGTTACACTTCTGAAGCTGCACAAATGCACTCAGTGCAGAATCAGTATTCACATGGATAATTAGTTGGAAGAGCTACTCTGCCAGACCTAAAGCGAGCTATTTCTTGCACACATAAGCCTCAGCTGTAAAATCATTTCCTAACAGTTTAAGACATGTGGAAGAAACCCACGGACACTTTGTAGCTCTGTCTTGTTGCTCTTGCAATAAGGAAGAAATGACTGGGAGTTGGAGCTAATTCAGCCCATTGTGTCCTCACAGCAGGTAAGGAGAATGTGAGGATGTTGGGCTGTTTCCAAAATATACACTGATTAAAAGATTCCAGGCTCACATGTATGGGAAACACAGAATGACCCACAGCGACTGGACGACCGCTTGAAGAATAAAAATCTTATCCAACACTTCTTTTTTTTTTTTTTTTTTTTTTTTTACAGGCATCAAAGATTTCACAATTTTTCTTATGTTTCTCTGATATCATCACAAAAGCGGAGTCATAATAATGAAGTAAAAAAAGAAAGTAGAACTGATTCCTTAATACTGCTTATACCCTATGCTGTGAATGGACAGAGAAAGTGTCATTTTGGTTAATAACAGTTCTAAATGGTGGGATATAAGAAGGGTGTGTCTGGTATGAAGTGCCCCAACATACTTTTAGAAGCTGGGAAGTGAGAGTTAATCAGTCTGATGGGAGGAGAAAACACCGAAAACAGTGAAATCTGAGTGACTGTATTATTATCACTCTGACAAAGAATGGGTTTTATTTTTCTGAATGCAATGGGGAAAATGAATAAATGAGATATTGTATAATTTCATCTCTCTGATTTTTGTAATTGATTGTGAAGCTCCTTCAAGACATGTCCAAGGAAATGCTGCAAAGGACACTTAGTTAAGCAAGCTGGGTCTCTATGCTTATTTCTATTCCTCTTTTCAGCCTGAGTAGTCATTCTGTCCTTCAGTCTCTTCTTTCTGTCTCCCCATCTACAATGTGTTTCTTTACAATTTATTTTGTGTGTTTACCATTTAGTGTGAACTCACTGTTTCTTTGTCTCCTCTTTAGTTTGTTTCCTAAACTTTTACACAAATACAATTTTACTTGTATTAAATTTGTATGAGATTTTAAAATGGAACATAGCCAGTTTCAATACATTCATTTTGATACTTTTTATTCTCAAGTTTCCTTCTTTTTGATACAAGATAAACAGAGACAAAGTCCAAGTATAGAGTATTATCTTAGTAATACTGTTCTTAAATACTTAGCACTTGCAAAAACTATGTTATTGAAAAGGTATATCTATCAAGAGGATTAATTCAATAATGACTCAAGAAACAAAATTAATTAATAAGTTGTCTTTAGTTAGGTCTTCTTATATTAATGGTTAATTTGGAAGGAAAAGAACAAGTAGACTATTATGTAAGTGGATCTACATCTGCTTTCATGATGTGAATAATAAACTGCTTGTTTTTCCCTCAAATCTCCTGAGATGAATATAGCATGAATCAATATAAGGTTGAATATGTAGTCTGTTTTTAAAATGGACAGGTCTTTTTTGGCTTCATTCCAATTAGTTTACAATCTTTATACAAGTAATTTTCATTGGTCTTTACTTAGAATATCATGAGTGATGAATTAAAGCATTTAACAACTTTGGGTTCAAATTACTGCTTTCTTTACAAAGAATATTAAAATATATTTTCTGTAAATGAAATGTGATTGACTTCTAATTGGTATCATTGTAGGAGACCATGAGGGAGACTGGACTGAAAGAAAAAGAACTAGCATTAATGAGTAAACCACATCATGAGAATAATATGTTCAGTGCTGGAGGAAAGGAAATCAGAAGTATTTATTTTGGAAGCAGTTTTCTCTAACCCCTTTGAAGTACTTACTTCTGTTTTAATCTGATATACGCAGTTGATAAATTGTTCCAGGCCTCAGCATTCTGCAATCACAACATGGGAGACGGTTAAAAAAATCCACTTATTTGGGAAAAATCATTTGAATGAAGCTATTATAAAAGCAGTTGACGCTATCAATTTTGCTCATCACACACATGTACATGCATTAATAAATGCACATTCACAATATAGTAAGTACTGAGATGGTAATAATATCAATAATGTAAAATATGCTTCACGAACAGGTATTTTTATAATAGAAATGTTAAAATAATTTCTGTTCTGGATTGACATGCTGAGCTATATTTACGTATATGCAAATTTGGGGTAAGGCCACCAAGGTCAGAGGATGGATAACTGGTATAAACTCAGTGGAAGAACAGATGCAGAATACTTTAGCGAAAATTACCCCTGAGGTATGTGATAGCATCAGGCCTACAGAGCAGTTAAGTCCCATGTAAGATGTGTTGTGGAACCTTTTACAAGACTTAAAAGTGGTGCAGAGAGCTTGTGGTAGATTTCTACCCACGAGATTTCATCTGCTGTAACTAAAAGCCCAATTCTGTGTTGTTTACCCACATATTAAATCCATGTTTAAGCCACTGGGAAGTCACCTGCTCTGCTCATGTGAATGTGGACAGGACTAAGCTACATCAGCAAACAAAGAACATCAGGCATTTTTACACACGCAAGTGCTGCAATGCTGGGTGCTTTGAAAAGCACCTGACGCTGCGACACTTGCAGTTGTATAAGTAGCAAAATGCGTGTCGGTGCTGACAAAATGGCAATGGCGCACTTTTGAACTAAAGCACCTCAGAGGTGCTTTAGTTCAAAAGTACCCTGCTGCCATTTTCTGCCTGCTAACGCGCATTTCGCTGCTTATACAGCTGCACACAGTACAGTGCAATTCACCTCAGCTCACGTGTGGAGCAGACTCGATTAATCGGATCTCCAGCATGTCGTAGGAAAAACAGTAGGCGTATAAATGCCCATAGCTTCCATAAATGTTGGAAGTCATTCACTGTATTCTAACAATTCATATTCATGTGTAAAAGACTATGCACAACCAGGCTGGATTATTGCTTATTTTTCTTGTTGTTTTTTTAAACAATATTCCTGTGAGGTGGAGACCCCTGTAGTTCAGCGGTAGAAGCCCTGTCTACCACACAAGAGACCTGGGTTTGATTTCCAGACACATATAACTACAGCCATAGAGGCACCAAACATCTGGACTCAGTCTGGATTCTGTCTCAGTGGCCTAAAGGGAGGATGGAAAGTCTCCACTCCTCCAAAAATTCCTGCCCAGACATACGCATTGAAGGTCTGAGTGGCCTTCATGCATACACCATCCAGGATTGATGGTTGCCATCACAATTGCTGTAAGGTTGTAAGCATCTTCACCTTCATCAAATACACATGTACTTTAAAAGGGGTATCCAGCTGTCATCCTGCCCTTTTTAAGCTTGCTCACGTTGCACTGCTGGACACACGCTGGTTTGATGCTTGCCTGTAAAATGAATAATAAATGCCTCTGGCGCTCATGAACTAACTATAGCTTCATGTTTAAGTACCATGACAAAGGCCAATTCTCTACCATTTCTTTAATGAATGATTCTAATGGAGAGTAGTGTACCAATTTCACAGAAAAACTGGTTAAAAGCAGCAGATGCAACTGAAGACCTTTTTTTAACACATCTGCTTTACTCACAGAGTAAAGGAATAGATCAAAATATTTCTTGGTCATAGACATCCTTCTTGCTTTCAGATAAACTATTACATGAGTAGAGAGTGAACACATTCTTTGATAAATAATACATACGTCAGGTTCCAATGTCACACAACGCTGAAATGCTCTGGCAGCACCTTCATAGCCTTCCAAAGCTAAGTAGGCACAGCCCAAAGAAAACCATACACCCAACTAAAAAGAAAATACAAAATAAAGGGAATTCAGCATACCTGTTCTTATAATCAAAACAACCTTAGGTTCTTGCATGCTCAGATATACATAGCATTTGTTGGTTTTATCATAAAGCATTGCATTCTATCTTATACCGCATATATAATCTTGTATTATAATGGTAATATCTTATATACCATACAGAATCTATGGGAATCACTTTATTCACCACTGCAGACAGAGTCTAACAGTGAACAACAAAGTACATTGGTTTAGAAAATGGAAGTGAATGATATGCAAAGGGGTACATATTTTGTCATATCTTGTGAGAAAAGTATATGCAGTTTGGGACATGGCTATAAACAGAATTCTCACTGATAGACAATTTGTTCTGCATCTGTAAAAATACTCTAACAAAAATTCATAAATTATTTAAAATAATATTTCAAAATTATAGCTCTTACATTTTGGTTACAATATTATTATTTCACTCATTCCATTTTTTTAAATAGTAACAACAATTTTAAAATACAGAGAGTTGCTCAAATAACGTATTCTTTAGAATTGTTGTTTTAAACAATGGAGAAATCTTGCCAACAAACTTTAGTCAGCAATAACCTACAAACAACTCTAATAATATTTGTGCAACTTGTGTTACAAAGAAACATAAAACATGACAAGTTCTTTTGAGACCTATTGAAGTATATATTTAAAAGCTTCTGCACAAGTTTGTCAAAATACTAACTTTGCCAACAGCTGCAAGCGATAGAGTATGATGCTTCTGAGCAAGTCATATAATTCAGACAGGCATTGAGTTCTAAATACATTGACAGCATTTTCTGGGTCTCTTGTAGATTCAATTAAAGCAGAAGATGGGGGGAAGCAAACCTGATTTTAACACTTCATAATATTTTTAGGAAATGCTAGGGAATTTTTCCAGATTCTGCTATCTAGTGCAAAAAACAAACCAAGCCAAAACTTCCTCAGTCAAACTGCCAAGATAAGATTAATGGAAAGAATCACCATTTTAAAAGAAAGAAAAAAATGTGTCAGATTATGTTGCTCTTAATTCATGATGAATAGTCCTGGATGGAATGAATAGTAAAGAAGCCAGAAGCTGGTCTGCATGCAAGAAAGACAGTCAGTGAAGATGTAAATTGAGCAGTCAATGGGTGAGAGAGGCTGGGTGCGGGGGGATTAATGGCTAGGATGAGTTTTTCCTTTAAACACACATCGAACCTTGCAAACACCAGAAGCAAACTTCCTCAGGTCCAAAACATACCGAATGGATCCAGACCATGCCAGGACAAGAAACGCAAAACCTACCACCACATCTCTACCCCTCCCACAATTACTACACCCCACAACAGAACCATCAGCATTCCTGGATCCTACAGTGGCACCTCCAGAAATATAATATATCTCATCCAATGCACCAAATGCCCTAATGGAAAATACATAGGAGAGACCAAACAACAACTGCGCACCAGAATGAATGCACATTGGAAATCTATCAAACCC
This sequence comes from Alligator sinensis, assembly GCF_000455745.1. NCBI lineage: Eukaryota > Metazoa > Chordata > Crocodylia > Alligatoridae > Alligator > Alligator sinensis. The sequence continues at coordinate 4,175,752 of NW_005841901.1, read as the reverse complement.
CAAAATACCCAATTATCTGTGGGGGCACATTTCTCACAAGTAAAACCACTCTCTCCAATCTGTCAGTTCGAGTACTGAAAGGGAATTTACAAAACACTTTTCAAAGACAAGCCTATGAACTTCACTTCATAAATCTCCTGGACTAATCATGGACTAAATATAAACAATGGATTTAAGATACAGTATAACCTGCCTGATGTCTGATTCTGCAGGTACCTCTCCACTATCTACCTGAATATTTGAAACCTCGTGGGAATATTTGAAAGCTCGTGGCGCACGGGCCAACTCCCGGAGGACTGGAAAAGGGCCAACGTGGTCCCCATTTTCAAAAAGGGGAGGAAGGAGGACCTGGGCAACTATAGGCCAGTCAGTCTCACCTCCATCCTGGGCAAAGTCTTTGAAAAAATTATCAAGGCTGACATTTGTGAGAGCCCGGCAGGACAAATTATGCTGAGGGGAAACCAGCACGGGTTTGTGGCAGGCAGATCGTGCCTGACCAATCTAGTCTCTTTTTATGACCAGGTTATGAAACGCCTGGACACAGGAGGAGGGGTGGATGTCGTATACTTAGACTTCAGGAAGGCCTTCGATACGGTATCCCACCCCATACTGGTGAACAAGTTAAGAGGCTGTGACTTGGATGACTACACAGTCCGGTGGGTGGCGAATTGGCTAGAGGGTCGCACCCAGAGAGTCGTCGTGGATGGGTCGGTATCAACCTGGAAGGGTGTGGGCAGTGGGGTCCTGCAGGGCTCGGTCCTAGGACTGATACTCTTTAATGTCTTCATCAGCAACTTGGACAAGGGAGTGAAGTGTACTCTGTCCAAGTTTGCGG
>NW_005841901.1:4169738-4174261 GCF_000455745.1 Alligator sinensis | reverse complement strand
TGCTTATGCAGGGGGTCGGACTCGATGATCTATTGAGGTCCCTTCCGACCCTAACATCTATGAATCTATGCTACTTTCATTCCCCTTCCCCCTGCCCCCTAGCTTGTCTTTCATACACTGACTCTTCAATTTACATCTTCACTGACTGCCTTTCTTGCATGCATACCAGCCTCTGGCCTCTTTACTATTCATCACTTGGCATGCTTTACAACTGAAACATCAGGTCTGAACCATTACAGACCATTAAATACCCTTACTCCAAACACAAAGAAGCCTCAGTTTGCTTGACTCCAATCTAGGAAATGTCATTGCCCAAGTGAAGTGCACCAGTAAGCAAAACAGATTTCTCAAGCTGATGTGAAGTTGCTCTAGGTCAAAGGCCTGCAATTATTGGTATTTTCTACCTGAAGTAATAAAAATCACTGCAGAAGAAAATTATATGATAGACAAAAACTGCCTGCCATTAAGGGTGCGTGCACAGATGTGCTTAGATCTAACAAACTTTAACTGTTCTGGGGTGCAATTCTTGATGCTGGGTTTCTGTATAAGACTGTTCTTGGTTTTTAGGGGATTTTTTCAGGTGAAGCGCTCCAGCCATTTCCAGAACAAGACTAGGGAAAACAAAGTTGTTTCGGCCATATCAAAAATTCTGGTAATCTTTTCTTTGGTAAGCACCATGCAGGCAATGTTTTGCTTAGGAGCAGAGATTTGAAGTTTGTCAGAGAGTGACCTTTACGTCAAGGATGAGCCTTTGCTATTCCCATGAAAACTCATTCAAATATATACAAGTTACTAAGATTCTGACAAAGAAAAACACATTTCACATATTCTCAGCAGAAACTGTAGAGCAGTAATTCTCAACCAAGGTGCTGCAGCACCATGGGGTGCCTTGAGATCTTCTTTAAGGGTGCCACAAGGTGCTGCACAATATTAGAACTGTTAGATGGGCAAATATGATTCACAAGATAAACCCAGAGATTTCAAAAATGAGTCCATAGTATTAAAGTCATTCTGACCTGCTGTGGTCTTTCCAAGTTTTTTGTAACAGAAAAACTGCTCTATTATTTTTCTTTAGTCAAAAAACACATGAAAACTGGGAGCTGGCATTTTCCAAGGGGTACCTCAATTGTGAAAACATTAAGAACTTCTGTAGAGTTAACAGTTCAACTACCCAAAGGTTTTGTGTTCACTGAGTATGCTGCAGGCTAGGACTGACTAGGACACACTGCAATTGTAGCTCTGGGGCTGCTGCACGCTGTGGTGGATCTTGATAAAGCAAGTGAAAATAAGGAGCTTGTTTGTTTTTTACTTTTAGTGCAATAGCTGCTAGGCTCAGATAACACGGGGGTGAAAGGTGCTTGACTTAAATATAAAGAGAACAAGACCTAAATCTTAGTTGGGGAGACACTGTGAGAAGTTTAGCACAGATGAGAAGAGGAGAAGGGACACAGAGGCTGTTGGGGAGAAGAAAAAAGCTGGAACTTGGGGACACTTAAAGAAGGTGCTATGCTGGGGACACATTAGGACTAAAGGATGTACTTTTGAACCGAGTGAGATGAGAGGGCAGTGGGGATGAGGCACGTGGGTTTGGGCTTGACTGGAGGCAAGGTAAGGGACAGACCAGAAAAGTTTCTTTCAAGGGGACCTGGAACTGGCTGGGCAAAGGTAATGGGGATATGGGAATAAGGAAACAGAAGAGTACAAGGCTTGGATTAGCAGCTGAAAAAAAGCCTGGAATTGAAAATAGTGGAGGAAAGATGTAAATGGAGAGCCCAGTATGGGATGTAAAGGCATGGGGAGTGGAGACTGGGGCAAAGAATCAGCAGTGAAGAACAGATAATAAGATTCAGACAGTTGGAGGGGATGGTGGTAAAGGGGTCATGACTGGGGGAAGACAACTTAAGATTTCTGAGTCTCACTCATTTTTTTGCTATCAGCTAATGTCTATGAAACCTACACACCATATTTCCCATTTCCCTTCTGAAGATGGGCCACAGAAAAACCATGGAGGGTCAGGAACTGAAAGGCCAAGATCTCAACATCAGAAGGAGCTTCAGCTTCTCCTTACTCTAGAAGACACTCTAGGTTGGCTTCCGGGGTATTCAGAGAAGCCAGATAAGGTAAGAGGTCCTGAATAAGTGCTGCATGATAGATCCCTTGACAACAACTAATAAATTATATTTTTTCAGTCTTCTGCTTTACTGAAATAATGTTTAGGTGTCCTTTGGGCATTTAGAAAGGGTACGTATACTGCCTGCAGGTATCTGTGATTAGAAAAGGAGGAAAATAACATTTTAGCATTAGATAAACACTGAACATGTTATTAAGAATCATGTTTAAAAGATGGAGTTTAGAACAATTCTGTGTGGAAGGAATGATAAGAATGTTATTAGGCAGGGCATCAAATCTGTTGACTCTACTGGCTGATGTAATAATTTCTCTGAAGCAAGTGACCAACTAAAAGGTAGTATAAGGAACTTTGTCAGATATTCAAAAAAGAATTCTGTCGAGGCTTGCAGAACTAGGTTAAAGTTCTTTTTTGGCATAAGGGGCCAATGCTTGCATTTGTGTCCCCCGCTCCCCATCCTTCTCGTAGCAATACTTAACGTTTCCCGCCCCGGCCCGTTTGGTTACCTGTTTCAGCTGGTAACTAAAGGAAATGAAATGAAATGAAGGAAGTGAAACTCCCGGCACACTGCATGCGGGGGGAGGGGTTGGCTGGAACAGGTAACTAAACATCCAATCCACGGGGCAGGTTACAGAATAAACGTGGCCACCACCGCCGGCTGTGCAGGGTCCCCTGTGCCCGCAGGTTCACAGATAGGACGGGCCAGCCCTAGTCACATTGTGTGATAAGAACTCTGAAGGGCCTGGGCAGCCCCCCCACCCCGGCCAGCGTCTGGGGGCCATGGCTGCCTCCCCGCCCCTGCCCGCTCCCAATCAGTCTGCCACTGCATAAGGTTGCTGACTTGAAGCTCATGTTTGGTCACTGATAAGGAAAACAGAGATAAGAATTAACTAAACTTTTCTTCTTTTCAAAACTTAGAGCAGATGCAAGCACATGAAGATAATTTAGGCTTTGTCTAAATCTGAAATCTGGAATTTGAAGGCAACTTTGTAATAAGAAACTAAAGGGTTGTAATTCTCTTTAAATCACTGGGGAAATGCTTTCCAAATAATATGTATTATAAATATCTTTAAATAGGGAAAACAGTGTTTCGATATCAATAACCTGTGAAAATTGAGAAATTCCTACTCCTTAAATACACATATACACAATTTTAATTTTTCAGGTTCTATGATATAAAATTAAAACTTGGGCTCTAGAGATATCATACTACTTAAATACATACTATTTATGTGCATGTAGACGCAATAGCCTGTAATCCTGCCTAAAGAAATTAGTTTAAAAAGTTTGTAGTTATGATTAGAGTCGAGACCCTTGAGAAAAGCATTATCTGAATATGTTTTTTAATCGTTCATTTCCTGCAGTCAGTCTGCCCAGAAATTATGTTCCTCTTAAATACTCCACACTGATAGCTTTAAACTACAAAATTCTCATGGTACAGAGGCCTACTCTATGATGGGAGCTTCTAGTTCAACTCTGTTTAGTTATTTAAGTTACCTCTGTCCCACTGCCAGTCACTAAAAGGATGACTGATATGCAAAAGAGAATTCTGAGTATAACACTTTCATTGCATTATTTGAAGCTTGAAATCTAGTTGCACTTTATGGCAAATTTCTTTCCACAGTATAATAGTTTTCCCAATGCTAAGCGGTGAGCTACCTGCTTCAAATCCAAACAGGCTATCATACAAAGTTAAAAGTCAAACAATTTAGTTTGATTAATCCAGAAAAAGGATGTTTTTGTTCCTGCCTGTCACGACCCAGTGATTTTTTGTGCCTCGGCACTATGGAATTTCCTGGCCACATGAGAGCTCCTTTGCACAGCAGAGTGTTTTGCTGCAATTAAGAGCCTGCGTGCAGGAGAGTTCCCGCCAATTTGCAGTTTCCTTTGCAGGATGCATTTCTTCTTTGCAGCACAGAGATGCATGGTGCAAAGAGTTCCCGCTATTCGGATGCAAATTTGAGCCCCATTATTGGCCAGTGCTAAATTATTCACACGTGGCAGCTAGTAATTGGCTCGCTGGCCGTTTAAAATTCCGCGCGACTTCCGCCCAAGTCGAAGAGCTTTGAGCACGCTGCAGAGTGTCTCTGAAGTTATCTGACTTGCGGCTGCCGATCGATAGACTGATCACCTATCGATCTTTCTTCCCGTCACCGAGCGCAACCCCAACGTACCCCTTTCCCCGCCGGCTTCGAATTGCGGACGGATTAACTGGCTTGGGCCCCGCCAGCTGGAACAACTCGTATGGTTGTTCCGACGACCAGACCAGCTGCGTCGTGATTGCAAGCGGCGTGAGTAAAGTTTTTTACAACTAATAAATTGTGTCTGCCTCTCCATTCACCAGCCCGCCCTGACTTACAAGCATAACTCGAGTCGGCCCTGGCCGTCCGAGACA
>NW_005841901.1:4150404-4164069 GCF_000455745.1 Alligator sinensis | reverse complement strand
AACTGGCTTGGGCCCCGCCAGCTGGAACAACTCGTGTGGTTGTTCCGACGACCGGACCACCTGCGTCGTGATTGCAAGCGGCGTGAGTAAAGTTTTTTACAACCAATAAGTTGTGTCTGCCTCTCCATTCACCAGCCCGCCCTGACGTACGAGCGTAACTCGAGTCGGCCCTGGCCGTCCGAGACACTGCCAAGCTCCCATTAAAATATCCTGTGATCTGGTAGTTGAAGGTGATAGCCCAAAACATTAACTGAAATATTCTCTTTCAAGAAGATGAAAACTTGTAATGAATCATTATGGAGAAGTGTTTATTATATGATATCAGAATCATGAACCATTAGACCTAACCGCAGTAGATATTTCCAAAGATGCTGTAATTGTTAGATAACTTATTGGACAAGCTTTTTGATCTGCTTACAGTTAGAATAAATAAATACATGGATGTCACAAAACTGGTCTGAAGATGGGCAAGTTATTGAGAGCTTGAGAACTCCTTATGTTTGGTTAATAAATAATGTGTGTTCAAGCTAAGAACTATATTCCTTTTGATAGTATGTTGAATTGCTTTCTCAAACAACAAAGCTTAGAGAAGATTATCTAAAGTAGTGGGAATAAAAATATTTTTTTCCTCTTAGTTTAGCAGCTCATTATAACCCTGGCTTTGGACACTGTTCCTTCCATCTATAAGTTATCAAACTTCAAGGCAATTATGGATTCTCTTATCCCAACTTGTATAACTGAAATATGGAACTGAGGGTGGAAACAGACTGACATTTCATTTGTGCCACCATTAAATATTTGGGGCAAACTGTGAGCAAAAAGATGTTGCTACCATTTGTCCTGCCACATGAAAGGAAAATCAGTGGAGTGACAAAAGGGAATTTTGGGTGTCTCTCCATAAGTGGGAAAGCCCCACTTCTCCTGCTCAGCCAGACCCACTCCCCACGATCAAAGGGAAAGCAGGAAGATCACCATCAAGGGTGGGACAAAGGGTGATGCATGTTTCAATCCAGTGAAGTGGATGAGTTGTGCTGCAACACATCATGGTACAGGGAATCTGCTTCATTTGGTAACATCTATTTCTAGCCTGAGTTTTACAGGTAAAACAAAATCTGAGTCTTAGTGTCCTCTCTAAATGTTATAGGCTTCATCTCTGAATAAAGAACTCAGAGAATTTACAAGTAAATCAATCACTTAATGAGTTAAACTATAAAATGAGTCCTTTAAGAAATTCATCACTTGTGCTTTTTCTGGTCTCAAATTATGTCAGTAATAGTATACAACAGACTATTCAAACTTTCCACATTGCTAAAATTCAACACAGTCTCATGCACAGTTTATATCTGAAGCTATTTGCATGCAATCACAGCTAAATCAGCCATTGTTGCAAGCATTCTTCTGATTATAGACAACCAGACATAGCCTGGTCAGTAATTGGGTCACTCCAGTGAGGCCCTGACAGAGATAATTAACTGACTGCTTTTCCTTTCCATTTTATTGTTATGCTGTAATGAGTCAACAGTATGACGGGAACTGCACACATGTTAAATGGTCTTACTGGCTGATTATATAGCTGCCAACTATTGTTGGGATGACCCCAGACCATTCTACGCAAGTCCTAGCAGTGAAAATATCAGTCAGATACCTTAGTCCACAGGGAGCAGACTCAAAAAAACCTATAAGGAAGAATGATCAATTTCTCTGCCTAAATAAACAAACAAAAACAATACCCATATTTTAGAAAACCACTAGATGCGATACAAAAAAATTATCAGAAACTTTTTTGATTAATGCTGTAAAGGAAGACTAGATCATATGCAATATATAACATATTTACCCAAATCATTCACAGCTGTGTGGACTATTAATTATCACGACTTTTCCTTGTGTTAAGCCTTTTGTACGGATTCATTTTAGGCAGATCTTTAAAAGAAAATGGAGTAGTATTCATTCTCCCAACTGGTCTTGCTTTGCCTTTTAACTAGACATTCCTAGTAGCAAGAAGAAAGAATTTTCTGTCCTATAATGAAGAAGACTGTTCATTTTTATTTTTCTTGGATTGGCTTTCATTTTAAGCTTCTTTTGGATAAAACAGAAAATAAAAAGCATCTCTCAGCAGAAAACTTTACTTTTATGCTTAAAAGGCCAACTCTTTAACTAAAACTCCACCTGACTTCAGATGGACTTTTGTCTGAGTAATGGTGTTTGAATTTGACCATATTTGTATTACCTGAGGGAGACAGAGAGCAGAAAGATGAGGATAGATTTTTCTTCCATTTTAGATTCCAAGATATATAGTGATCTGATATCCATGAATGATTAAGAACAGGACTCTGACTCACTAGAACAGCAGGTAGCCAACCTTTCTGGCATGTGTTGCCAAAAATTGCCCTGAACCCTTCCTGAGCACCATTCTAATCCCCTTCCCCTGCCCAATCTGCTGCTCTACTTTCTGCAGTTGTGTTGCCTGTCTCCTCTCTGACCTTGTGTGCTACCCACAGACGGAAGAACTAGGGATCACAAAATAAAACCAGTAGGTAGGTAAGAAACTAACAAAAGGCAGTTTTTCACAAAGTGTGTAACTGAAGTGTGGAACTCATTGCCACAAAATGTTGTAGAAGCTGACAGTTCAAACAGATGCAAAAAAGGGACAGGACAAATGCCTGAAGAAATGGTGTATCAGAGTTAGGGATAGAGCTTCTGAATCAGAACTTCCTACATTTTAAATGTTGGAGGCTGTCAGTGGAAGAACAGTGGAAAAAACCCCTGGTAACATGCTTCGCACTCTCTCTTTCAGCATCTGCTCTCTGCCACTGTGTGATATAGGATGCTGCACAAGATAGACCTATGGTCTGACCTAGTAAATGTCAGTTCTTACATTCTTATGGCATGTTTGCTGCAGGTCAGCCACCCCTGCACTAGAATCAAATGAATTAAGCATTGAAGCATTTTGAAATGTAAACTTTAAAAGTGTAGGGGAAAGGCCCTAACATTTATTCTACAGGAAGACTGGAGGAAGATTAGTTTGTACAAAACTCCAAGTACTGGCTGTGGAAAGAGAAGAGCTCTGAAAGGGGGGGGGGGGGGGGGAGGAGTAACGCGGGAGGGGGGGGGGGGGGGGGGAAACTATATCACATCTTCTTACAGGCCTGGGGAACAGTTATGAAGAGTACTGTAACAGATCATAAAGGCAGGAAGGAAATAAATACAGACCACTGAAATCCTTTGTAGGACGAGTCTTGTTGGAGCTGCAATTGAACATAACACCAGTCCAGAAGTGAAGATGACTAAAAATGTATCTCTTTATGAACAGGGGAAGGTTTAGGTATATATAATAAAACCAGTCAAAACTGTAAGGGCAAGGTCCCAAGCTGCACTAATTCCAGAGAGTGTCAAAAGCAGAGAAACAGAAAAATATTTCTAACAAACAAAAAAGAATACAAAAAACCCCAGTTACCTTAATATTTAGAAAGGGTGAGCTTGAGTAAAAGTTCTTCAAACTGAGTATTAAGGTATTATTAAGGCACTCTGGAGATCTGGGCTCATTTCCTGCTCTACCATAGACTTGTTATGTGACTACAGGCTAGTCACTTAATATCTCTATGCCTCACTTAGCCATCTGTACAATAGGGATAACCATAGGCGACACGTGGGGGGGACAGACACGTGCCCCCCGTGACATTGGCAGCTGCCAAAGCCACCACTGGCTTCTGTGGGCAGTCGCTGTTTGCCACCCATCCCCCGTCGCCACTGACACGGCCAGCAGCATCTGCAGGTGCTCCCTGCTCACCACTCACCACCATGATGCCCCCCAGTCTTGGGAGGCACCAGTCATTCATGGGAATATTATTTCCTTCGTCCATCTCATCCAGGTAAACTCTTCAGAACAGGGACTACCTTTAACTATATGTTCAGTAATAAAGCTGGCGTTAGGGAACTGAACCAGTATTTATTTGGATTTGATTCAGATGAATTAAGTTGGTTCAAGTTCAGCTCCGGTTCAAGCTATCAAAAAAAAATTGTGGTTTGGTTACTAGTTCACACTGGTTCTAATTTCTTTCACGTATAGCATAGAGGTAATTTACTCATTTCAGAATATGAAATAGGCTATTAAACAAATATTTTTTACTTTGTAATACTTAAAGTTTTACATGTATTTTTTTTAACTTGACTGCATTTGACTTCAACTTTACACAACTTTGGCAGGGTTTGTTGTCAAAACAATTACTTTTCATGAACAATTTGTCTGATCAAACTAAAATAACATCTTCTAATATCTGCTCTGTCATATTGGACCTCTGTGGATACAGAATAAATCTGAGACTGAAAAGGGTCTTTCAACACTCACTTGTGTTTCAGGAACTGCTATTACAATTTCTGCCAGTTGATACAGTTCATGCATAGCATTTTTCTGGTGTTCCCAGTATTTGAATGTATCTTCCTTCTTATTGAGATATGGCTCATCTGCAAATGACTCACGATGTGGCCCTATCTTTTCAGGGGCTTTCTTTTGTTCAGATCTCTTTTTCTCTCTGCACAGGTCATGAGCTTTAAGAAGAGAGTCCAACTGATTAACTGACCTTTCAATTTCTGGCATATGCGAACTTTGATTTCAGAATAATTCCATTGATTTCAACTTCTTTTGAATGAAGCATTTCCATTTTTGTCCACACATTTGTTAAACAAAGTGTTGCCTTGACTCATAATATATGCAAAAGGAAGTCTATCTATTCTCCACGGAGGTTAAACATGCCCATTATTTCACTAATGGTCACTTGTTGAGCAGCTAAATAGTTGGTTTTGCAAGAGGAGGGAAGGGATACAGCAGTCCAGTGGCAGGATCAGTGAGAAGTCACATGAATGCCACCTTTTACAACTATTTACTTACTAATTAGTTTTTATTTGGTAGGTTGTCAGAAGAAAACAGAGCACAAGCAACTCCTTCTCTTCTTTTCCCCTTCCCTTACATTTGTGGGCTGGTCTCTTTTCATTCCTATTCTGTTCCCTTATAATATATAGAAAATGTGCTACAGCTAGTATTTGAGATGCAGCTAGTAAGGGACATAAAAGGCAATTAAAAGGGATTCTACAACTATGTCAAAAGTAAAAGGAAGAACAGAGAAAACACAAGTCCCTTATAAAACCAGGGAACTACAGACTAGTCAGCCTGTCCTTGATACCTGGAAAGATCACTGAGCAGGTACTCAAGGACTCTACTGTGAAGCACCTAGAAGAAAACAAGGTGATCAGGAACAGCCAGCATGGATTCACCATGACTAAGGTGACAAGCTCTGCGGATGGGGACAGAGCAGTGGATGTTATGTACCTTGACTATAGCAAGGCTTTTGATACTGTCTCTCATGACATTCTCTTTAACACAATAAGGAAATACAGACTAGATGAAAGTACTGTAAAAGTACAAGTAGTCCTCAATGGCTCAGTGTCTAGTTGGGAGGAGGTATCAAGTGTCAAAGAACCGGTTCAAACTGAATCTTTGGTTCTGGTTTGACTCCCTGCTTGGAGTGTTGTAGCCAAAATGGTCCAGGAAATATGTAAGAAGCAAGGTCTCATTGGACAAACTGTGTAGTTTGGGTACAGCATGCCCTCCCTCTGGTCAGGTCACCTAAATGAGAGCTCTTTTGCTGGAAAGTTTACCTTAATATCATTGACTATATGTTCAGTCAATGCTAGACAGATCAGGACTTTAATTTTGATTGAGGCCTTTAGACATTACTATAATATGAATGAACGGCCACGGCCACAGCCACAAGCATAGTAATAGTTCTAGATCTCTTCAAAGGCAGATAGACAACAAACAACTTCATGGCACTGGGGAGAGAGAGATTCCTGTAGCCAAATGAAATGGTAGCTATATACCTTAGAACCTGTAAGGAACAGTGTAGAAAGCCAATTTCACTAAAATCACCTCTCCAGTGGAGTAAATGGTTAAACACTTAATACAGACATTAAAATAAGTTACTGCAAAATGTTGTAAAGTATAAGGTTACCATTACCAGATGTTTCACAAAGGAAATGCATTTGACAGGACAAGCTGAATGCCTGGTTTTGGTTCTTACAGCTGAGTACAGAACTTGCTTCAGCACAACTCTGTGACAATGGGATAGGTTTAGATCAGGGGTGTCCAACATATGGTCTTTGGGCCTAATCTTGCCAATGAAGCCACTCTATCCAGCCTGCTGGACTTCTGGCATGGCCCTGAGAAGTGGATTGTTGCAGAAAGCTAATTAGTGGCAGGAGGGTGTGCAAGGGCTGACAAAGTCTTTGTCGCCACTGTCGCACCCCTACCTCTTTGGCTGCTGGCCGCCGCTGCCCGTCCTATGCTTCAGCCAGATCTGGAGCTCCTGCCATGGCAGGGGGCACGCAGTAGTGTTGGCTCCAGCATGTGGCAGGGGCTGGAGCCATGTGCTCAAGCCCAGATCTGGAGTTGCTTCCACTGCTGCATGCTCCAACTCAGAGCTGGAGCTGTCACCATGGCTGCATGCTCTGGTTTGAAGCCAGAGCTGTTGCTGCTATAGCAGCTTCCTTGTGCCCCAGATCTGGCCCAGGGAAAAAGGTGAGTTTGACATCCCTGCCTTAAATTAAAAATCTTCACAACTGTAAGCATAAAAATAAGCCTTTGGCGTTGCTGAAATGAGCAGGTACTGTGCTCTACACCCTGTAATATCAAAACATGTAGAATCCATTTTCTGAGGCATCCAGAATGCTTGCAATACTCTGTATGAAGTAAATCTGAAGATTTAGTTGAAAGTTACTTTACAATCAAAATTAATCAGTTTACTTTAGTCTCACTTAAAAGCAAACCTGTTGAAAAACATGTTTCTTTTGAACTGTCATCCAGGAAAATAAGGCTTAAAGAAGGGCATCTGCAACTTGTATTTAAGTGTTTTCATTTTCCCTCCTTAGTCAAAAGAGAAGGATTTGAAAGAAGAAGAATTTGAAAACAGGAATAAAAATCTCTTACGGAGAAACAGGTACATACTTTGGTTTGATTTTGTATGTGCGCGCAGAGAAAGGTGTGGGGGCAGGGTGGGGAAGAGGTGAACTAAAGTTAAAGAATAGCCATATTCAGGAAACCTTATCATGTTAAACCTTTGAAAACCTGATTTTTGCCCCTGTTGAAAAGCTTGATTTCAGTAAAGGATCTATTTTCTGTAACTATTTTTTTTCTTTGGATGCTATGTCAGAATATTTTAGCATTATAAACCTTTTAAAATAAGATAGCAGGTTTAAATTTCAAGTATGGTCAGCCTCTGGAATCCTCAGATTGGAAAGTTAAGAATTTAACACTTACTTGATTAGAAAAAAGTATAAGAGGTATTGTACTCATTAGATTTGTCATTTGCTTGCAGGTATTTATACTTTTGTTTTCTGGCATACCAATATAAATAAATTCCATTCTTTTTTTCTTTTGGTCACCCCTCTAGAATATGAAGATGACCTGTCTCAGTCAGAAGCCAGATTTGGTGTAACAGTTAAGCACTTGATTTACTTAGTAGAAGCTAGGTTGCAGGTAAAAATACTCAGGTCATATTTATTTATTTATTTTTTGAAGTTTACAACCAAGTCTTTGCAATGCTTTCTTTTAATGTGCTCCCAACACTTTCAAAATCACTTTTTGATTTCTTATATTATAAAAGATGAATCAATATTCAATGTATTGCAAATTTCTAATCTTCCAAAATCTTATATTGCAGCTCTATTGTGTTTCTTTCCTTTCCTAGTGAAAACACCTCAATATCATATGAATTTAGAAAACTTTTTCAAATGACTCCAGTCAGTCACAGTTACAGAAATGGTTTCTGGAGAATTATCTTCATCTCTCAGGGTGCCTTCCGTTAAAAGAAAAGAAAAGGAAAGAAAAACAAGTTCCAGTGGAGGAACAGGCTTTTCTTGCCTGGCATTCTTCTTGATTGGACTCGTTCTACTCTACCTACACTATTACAAATGTAGGTAAGTATCAAACACCACACATCAATCTTTACCAAAAGCATCACCACCCCACATCAATCTCGTATTTTTGGATTATACTCAATAGTCTATAATCTTCTTTTAAAGATTTTGGTATACAACAGTGCCAGAAAATCACATCCTGAAGAATTTCATGTTAGGAACAGATGCAAATTGTGCCCATTTGTCCCAGAACAGAAATGTGCTGGAACTGGTATGTATATACAGTGCCCTTCCAATCAGAGTTTAGTAAGTGGCTGCCACTTTTCTGTTTTTGGTTCAATGATGCAATTCCAGGACAACTGCTCAGATGCACCTGGAGATGTCCCTGGGACAAACTATTAGCACTTCTTATCCCATAAACCTTTTTTGGGTTTGTCCCAGGACAATGGACATCTGAATGATTATACTTTGTCTTAGGATAAACTGCTTAATCCTGGGGCAAATGCAATGTCTGTTTGTAGCCTAGAATACTACTAGTGTCCTGTTTGTGTCCATTAACACTCTATCGAGCTACAGGATCTTATTCTCATGGTAGATCAAGGGGGGGGTTTTCTTCATGCCTGCTCTTCTACAAGCCTCTGGACTGATTTTGTGAGAGGATCCCAAACTTTCTTCAACCCCCCCTTGAAACAGGGGATTGATCTTTATCACTTGGGAAGCTTCTTTGATTTTTTTCCCCAGACTTCTTCATCTGCTTATCAGTTTGCTCCCCAGGGTTCCCTACCATAAATTAATTTCTGATTTTGCCTGGCAACACAGCCACTCTCTCTCTGCTGCTGATTTCCTCCACTGAACCTTTTTTTTTTTGTCTTTCTGGAGTGTCTTGTGCATACTGACCTGCTTAGGAGAGCCTTGTCCTCTCAATGAAAATGCAAAGCTTTTTTCAAACTGAAACAGCTCTTTATAGAGGGCCAGAAAGGAGCGAGGGGAATCAACTGCTAAAGGAGGGGTAGGCCATAAGCCTCTCTTGACTTTTGTCCGGTTTATGTAAACCTGGTCACAACCACTGTGTCCAAACTCACCCAAATGAAAAACTTCTGCTGCAGGCTAGGGCTGCTAGTCACCCAAGGGCTGTGGGCAGCAAGATGCAAGGCAGGCCTTAAAAAGGCACGAACAGCAAGCATACTACCGATGGTCGCTGAGGCAATATGCATCTCTAAGCAATCCTGTAAGATGGAACAGAACCCCAAATTCTACAATCATAAAAAATGAAGCATCAACATAAGTGTCTCGGTTTGAAAGGTTTGACACCCATTCACTTATTACTACCCAGAACAGTAAATTGCAGCAGAAGCTGTTTTTCTCTGTTCATAGATTTCATAGACATTAGGGCTGGAAGGGGCCTCAGAAGATCATCGAGTCCAGCCCCCTGCCCAAGGGGCAGGAAGTCAGCTGGGGTCATAGGATCCCAGCAAGATAAGCATCCAAATTTCTCTTGAAGGCGTTCAATGTAGGTGCATGAACCACCTCCGGTGGCAGGCTAGTCCAGACCTTGGGAGCTCAGACAGCGAAGAAATTCTTCTTTATGTCCAGCCTGAAATGGTCTTGCTGTAGTATATAACCGTTCGACCTTGTCATCCCTTGGGGCGCTCTGGTGAACAATCGTTCCCCCAGATCCTGGTGAACACCCCTGATAAATTTATAGGTGGCCACCAGATCACCAGGCTTTTCCAGGCTAAAGAGTCCCATAGCTCTCAGCCTCTCGTCATAAGGTCTGTTTTCCTGACCTCTGATCATGCGTGTGGCTCTCCTCTGGACCCTCTCAAGCTTCTCCACATCCTTTTTGAATTGTGGGGCCCAAAACTGGACACAGTACTCCAGCTGCGGCCTCACCAAGGTCAAGTACAAGGGGAGAATGACGTCCCGGGATTTGCTTGAGAAGCATCTATGGATGCAAGCCAGTGTTTTGCTTGCTTTACTGGCTGCAGCATTACACTGAAGGCTCATCTTCATCTTGTGGTCAATCATGATCCCCAAGTCCCTTTCATCCGTAGTACTAACCAGTGTAGCACTGCTGAGCCTATAAGGATGCTGCAGGCTTTTCCTCCCAAGGTAAAATCGCCATCGGCGAAATTGGCCAGTCCGCTTCTGACTGCAATGTCCACATCATTAATGAAGATGTTGAACAATACAGGTTCAAGGACAGAGCCTTGGGGGACCCCACTGGTCACAGGGCACCATGACGATTGACTTCCATCAACCACCACCCTCTGGGTCCAACTACAGAGCCAATTTCCCAGCCAGCAGATTGTGGTGGACCCGAGGCCGCAGTCGGCCAGTTTTGCCAAGAGGTGATCATGGGATACCAGACTGAAGGCTTTTTTGAAGTCAAGATATATGATGTCAATCTCCTCTCCCTTGTCCAGGTGATAGGTCACCTGGTCATGAAAGGAGATAAGATTGGTCAAGCAAGACCTACCCACAACAAACCCATGCTGGGTATCCCTCAGGATGTTGCTGTCGGCCAGTCTGTTGAGAATGGCCTCTTTAATAATCTTTTCTAAGACCTTCCCTGGGATAGAGGTTAGGCTGATGGGCCTGTAGTTTGCCGGATCCCCTTTCCTCCCTTTCTTGAAGATAGGCACCACATTGGCCTTCTTCCAGTCTTTAGGCACTTCACCAGAGCGCCAGGAGTTTTCGAAGATCCATGCCAGGGGCTGGGCTATGATGCTTGCCAGCTCCATGAGTACCTTGGGGTGTAGATTATCAGGGCCAGCTGACTTGAAGGTGTCCAGCCTCTCAAGGTGTTCCTTCACGAGGTCAGCATTGATGGAGGGCAGGAAATCTCCCTCACCCAGGTCCCCCTGTCCCATAGTGGGCATCCCTTGGGACTGATGAAAGACCTATGCAAAGTACCCATTTAATAGGTTGGCTTTTTCCTGGGCATCGGTTGTGAGTAGTCCCATCTGGTTTAGCAGGGATCCAATGTTGCCCTTGCTTTTCCTCTGGCTCCCCACATATCTAAAAAAGGACTTTTTAATTGTCCGTGATACTTGTAGCTAGTTGGAGTTCTGTTTCAGCCTTGGCTTTCCTGGTTTGCTCCCTGTTGGTAAACACTTTCCCACCCCTAGTCTATGAGGAAAATGAACAAACTGGTTACTACAAAACATTTTTTTTAGTGCATTTTTGAGCAAAATTAACCAGGATCTTGTACCCTGCTTTGCAATCTAATAAATTCCTTGTTAGTAAAAAGGCAAACCCCTCTTCCTTGTTTCCTTTAATTTCTAACACTCTCCTTTCCAGTCTTTTCTTGCAGTGGCAATACGGTTTGTTTCATTATTGGGATACTCAACAAACTTTATAGATGCATGTGTATGTAGGATAAAATGTGGAAGGAAAAAGAAGCGATGCCAATGCTAAGGTCCTATAAACTATAAGTAGGGACCTACCCAAATAGTATTACATTTGCTTTGTTTTTCCTTGTCCCATTTATGTTTCTTTGATGTCCAGTCACAATTTTTTAATCTGAGACTACAGGTGCATTTATAAGATCTAAGGAAGAAGCAGGCAGAGATAGCCAGGCTAGGATGGAACTAAGATAGCTCTGTAAACAGCAGCATGCTGGGGCTAATCAACTGTGCTGAGCAGCATGGCTTGTTAGCCTAGGTGCAGTTTTGTGCTAATACTGCTATGCTAATACAGTTATGCTAATACAGCAAGCTCAAGTCTTCCTGCATAGTGCTGATTTATGTTATTTAGACATGCCATGATCATGACTTTTTGGGAGTAGTTATCCATTTTCAGCTGTCTTAGGCTTTTGTAGATAAAGGGAATGAAAAGTCGTAGGTGTACACAGAAGGCCTAGACATAAAAGCATATATACCTATGTCCCTTATTTTACTGCTTCTAGACCGGATCTTTGCAACTTTTTTAGACTTGAGAAAAAAATTTTCCTTGGAAAATGCCAGTTCCTAGTTTTCACGGTTTTTTTTGACTACAGAAAAATAACAAAACTATTCTGTTGCAAAGAACTCAGAAAGACCTCAGCAGGTAAGAATGTTTTCACACTATGAATTCTTACTTGCAATTTCTGGGTTTATCCTGTGATTCATATTTGCACACCAACCAATGTTAACATTGTACGGTACCCTTCAGCATCCTAAAAAGGATCTCATGGCACCTTGGTTGTGACTCACTGTCCTAGACAGCGCTCTTAATCTCTCACTTTGAAGAGCAGCAATACTTACCATATTAACACATATTTAAAAAAAAAAGTACAAGCTATTACTTTAGTTGTGAACAGAGTTAACCTGCTTAACATTCCAAGAAACAGATTTTAAAGGCACAACACAATTAAAAAATAAGCTTGCAAAGTATAAAAAAATTGTTTATTTCCTAACCTGCATGGGGTTGATCTGTACTGAACGTTCAAAACACTCCACACATTCTCTGAACTCCTTGTTGTGAAGATGAAGGAGGCCCTTCGAGCGCTGGGCCCGGGCACTGCGATGCTTGGATAACTCCCATGCTTTGTCATAGTACTGGTGATCTCTAAGAATATCACCAAGCAAGCAATATAATCCTGGTGTTTCCTCCTTCTCTAACTCCCGCCTCAAGACTTCTTCTGCCTATTAGAAAACAGAGGAAATGACCCTTAATAGGAAATATCATAGTCAAACTAATCACAGATTACTTAACACTTTCATATTTTATGCCTTTATCAGTTTCTTATATAATAAAAGTATATACATTGGAAAAAATAGTGCCTTGAACAAAGCCTATCAAAGATAAATCTGAAATTTGTTCCATAGGTTCCTTTTCATCTAAAGCCCAAGGACCAACATTTAAGCAGGGTTATTAAATTTCTATTCATACTTGTGTGGGCACATGAATCTCCATGCACAGTTTATAAAGGCTAAAGGATAAGGTTAATATATTGTTTATGCAATTCTACTTCAGTAAATGAAGTTATTTCAGAGACCAAATATGACCTCCAAATTGACATATCAAAGTACATAAGGTGAAGATGTAAATTTACTTTTCCAGGCAACCAAAAGACTCTGTGAAAGGAGACTCTTTCTCACTTTGATTTTGAAAAACAGGAAAAACTGAAAGTGTTGCTGTTAATATGTTATGGTAGTCCAGCAGTCTTTGTATTTACAAGTCAAAGTGAAGAGTTATCACATTCCCTGTTCATAGCTCACCCGCATCTTTTACCTAAAGAGCAAAGAGTCATCTTGCAAATCGAGTTTGGATCTCCTTTTTGCAAACTGTTTGAAAACTCTCAGAATTCCCTGCTCAGTTTTGCCATTTCCTCATCCCAATTTTTCCTTCTCTGAAAGCAGTGTGTGTCCAGTATGTTCTTCAACTAATTATAGTTGAAGACCTGGTGGGACTCCACCCATGACTGGACCACGAGGATAGATGGCTATACCCTGTACAGGAGGGATCGTGTAGAGAAAAGGGGCGGGGGGGTAGCTCTCTATGTTAAGGAAAGCTACACGTCCCTGCAAGCCAATATTGGTGACCAGGGTGGACGGCTGGAGACCCTCTGGGTTAAAATCCGTGGGGAACACGGCACAGGGGACACAATGGTGGGAGTCTATTACAGACCTCCCACCCAAAGTCCTGAGCTTGACCAGGAGTTTGCCCAGGAACTGGCTGAGGCAGCTTGCTCCAGGACCATGGTTGTCATGGGCGACTTCAATTACCCGGACATCTCGTGGGAGGATCACTCAGCAAAATCTGAGCGGT
>NW_005841901.1:4124825-4148559 GCF_000455745.1 Alligator sinensis | reverse complement strand
CCTGCCTATGCAGGGGGTCAGACTCGATGATCTCAAGCAAATCCCGGGACGTCTCAAGCAAATCCCGGGACGTCTCTCAAGCAAATCCCGGGACGTCATTCTCCCCCTGTACTCGGCCTTAGTGAGGCCGCAGCTGGAGTACTGTGTCCAGTTTTGGGCTCCACAATTCAAAAAGGATGTGGAGAAGCTTGAGAGAGTCCAGAGAAGAGCCACGCGCATGATCAGAGGTCAGGGAAGCAGACCCTACGATGACAGGCTGAGAGCCCTGGGGCTCTTTAGCCTGGAAAAGCGCAGGCTCAGGGGTGATCTGATGGCCACCTACAAGTTTATCAGGGGTGACCACCAGTATCTGGGGGAACGTTTGTTCACCAGAGCGCCCCAAGGGATGACGAGGTCGAATGGTCACAAACTACTTCAAGATTGTTTCAGGCTAGTCATAAGGAAGAATTTCTTTACTGTCCGAGCCCCCAAGGTCTGGAACAGCCTGCCACCGGAGGTGGTTCAAGCGCCTTCATTGAACACCTTCAAGATGAAACTGGATGCTTATCTTGCTGGGATCCTATGACTCCAGCTGACTTCCTGCCCTTTGGGCAGGGGGGCTGGACTCGATGATCTTCCGAGGTCCCTTCCAGCCCTGATGTCTATGAAATCTATGAAATAGGTTACTACTGTTTACAAAACATGCAAATAAAAGTTATAGTTTTTTATGATCTCCCTAAATAAATAAATACCTTGGTAGGTGATGAAATCAGTTGCCCAAATGTAATTCCACTCCCCCCTCAAAATGTAACAGCACTGCATAGATTACCTAGTTCAATTCTATGTAAATTTCCTATTTTAATGATATGTTAGAACAATAAGAAATCATGAATATACAAAACAAATTTTGCTACACAACCAAGGTTAGTAGCATTTATTAGTCACACTCCTCCTCAGTAGCTAGTTCATTTGCCAGAACTGGCTGCATTCTTGATCCTCACATAAATAGGAGTATTCTTTTTTTTGTTCTAATGAAAACTATTTCCTTTCACACTCCCAGATAACCTCTAGGGAACTGGACAAAATGGCTGCTGTGTATGCAGTCTTCTTCTGTTCTTCCCCAGTGTTAATCTTAGGTTTATCTTGGACCATCAATAAAATACAAGGATCCTATTTAGGAATCATCTTTAAAAGAATGAACCCTTTCAAAAATGTCACTTTGTTGTGAAGTTTTTTCCATATCTGATATAGTAACACTACATCTCACTGTCAACTTTGTTGAGTGAAGTTTTAACAAAAATATAACGTCTAGAAAAATTTGAAGGGTGTAAACACCAAGAAGGGAGAGGAAGGGTTTTGGTTTGTATAGGAATATAAAGCCGGCAGAGATGGAGCCAAAGAAGAGGAAGAAAATTTTAGGTTGAATAAAAAGCAAAAAACCCTGTTTAATAGTAAGAGTTTTTAAGCAGTGAAGCAAAGCTATAGAAACTGTGTTACTTCAGACACTCACAATTAGATTGAGGAAAGCACTATAAATATAGCTTAATAAGACTATTGTGCTACCAAAGGGAAAGAATAGATGAGGATTTGTTTGGTTTTTTTTAAAGCCAAATCTCTAATTTCTATGTCTGATTAAATGAATACATATTGATAATTTATCTCAAGGACTAATTAACAGAGAAAACTACATACTTTAAGATATGTCGTAATCACAGCAGGCACCATCTGGAATTACAGGCCGGCTTTTTAATAAGATTGAAATTCTGCTGTGAGCTGCAGCTATGGGGTGAAAAGTGCATTGCATGCTCCTAAACCCCCAGTCTCTGTGTGGTAGTGCCTAGTACTATTATGCACTAGACCAACAGGCCAGCACTTTACTAATTGCATGTATATTTAAGTGCATAAAAACAGCATGTTCTGGCCTCGGTTTGCAAGCATTCAATGCCAACGTAAATATCTCAACACAGAGATAAAACAGACTAATTAAATATACAGTCCTTTGGCATTTACTTCATCTGATTAGCTAACTCATTGGGGGCCAACCTTTCTGGCAGGCATGCCACACATTAGCCCTGCACCTCCCTGAATGCCACTCTAATCCCCTTCCTTTGCCTGATATACCATTTTACTTTCTGCTCCCTGCCCTATGTTCCCTACCCAGCCTGCTGCTCTGCTTTCTGCTCCCTACCCTGTTCTCTCGACACTGTCTGCTGCTCTGCCCTTTTGGCCATTGTGCTGCCTGCCTGTCCCCTCCCCAGTCTGCTGTGTGCCACACACAGGCTACGCATGCCACTTGTGGCATGCATACTACAGGCTGGCCACCCTTGAGCTGAATGATCACCTCCCACAAGTATTAAACATTTACAATCCTTTTTTTGTTCTTCCAGTGCGCAGAAGACTAATGGCAGATAATTATTATCCCAAAATCACAAATCTGGATTTCTGAAATGAGAAGTTGGTTTACAGAAAATAGGTAACGCTGTGAAAATCCTAAACCTGCATGGGTGTGTGAGGTTACACTTAACCCCTAGTGTTTGCAGGAGGTGTATTTTTCAGAAGGAAACTGAAGAAAAGAAGCCAATTACCCTCAGTGGCTGATCGGAGACTTGTTTTGCTGAATTACCAAGAAAGGCCAAGGAGTCCCGCAGAAGCCTCACTTCTGCTATCTAGTGGTGGATCACAGTTAAAGCTGTGTTGCCATTTATTGTTATGGGAAGGGGATTGTGACCAGAAGGAAATCAACCTGGGTCATGAGGTGGAAACTGTTTAAAGGGTTATAACCAAGTGAATGTAATTTTTGAGGTTGTCTGATGCAAGTGGGGCCACCCAGTGTGGTAGAATTACTCACCTAATGTTACAGTTGTCAATTTTATTCAGATTGCTGGTTCTATTATTAACTACTGATAATATATATTTTTTCTTCTTTTGCTTATTCATTTATTTTCTGTATATAGTTGTACATAATAAAGAAACCAACGTATTCATTGGGTTTGCAGTAAATTCCTGGGCGGTGAGGGTGAGGAACACACCTCTCCACAGGACACCTCAGTCAGATCTGCCTGAGGGGGGGTCCCAGGGCTTCTGGCACCCTGAGGATCTGAAATCCAGCACATCACCCAGCCTAGCATGCTAGCATGGGTTGCATTTAATTTGCAAAAACCTTTAACCAACAAGTTAAATAAAGAATAAAATTAGAGTGTTGTAAATACTGCTGACTTAAATAGATTTAATTACACTTAAATATGTTGCACAGGCGTATCTAGGCTGAATTCAAGTAAAAACAAGAACTCAGTTCACAGGACACTGTTAAAACACAAAGATGTAATAGCCCATGCTTATCCTGCTATACACGAATATTGCAATAAAAATAAAATCCCAAATAATCAGTGCTTCACAAAACAGCAATCCAGAAAGAATATTCTGGTAGGTAGAAGTGAATAAATGGGATCTTTCTTTTTTCAATCCTTACTACCTAGATTCCAGCATACCAAATTTAGTATCACCCCTGAAAAAGTCCTGTACTATGTGTCTTCACATCTGTTGCCACCCTTTTGTTGTCATTTTGCCCCCATTCATTTATGAGTTCCCATCACTTTCAGTTACCACACTGCAGTTTCAGATATAAGAGGTAAGTAACACAGTTCTCACAGGCCTTGCTGTCCAACAGCATAACTCTCTGTTGCCACAGGATTGTTCACTGCAGTATAACTTTCCGTTTTGTTCTAAATAGTTTTAAGTGTCTCCTAAATTATACTGTCACCTATTTCTTACAGGCAGTGTCACAGAGTTGGTTAAGCATGGGGATCAGATTCCCAAAATTCTCAGTCTTGCTTTGCTTCTGGATTTGATGCATAACCTTGGGCAAGCCATTTCTGTTCTCTCTCAATTTTCTGAACCCTAAATGGAATACCAACCTATCTCACAAGGCTACTGAGAGCTCTACTGGCAATAGTTACGATTTTGAAAGCATCTTCAAAAGCACTGTACTTTCTAGCATACAACATGCCTCCAAATAAAACATTCATCTCGATTTTTGGAAACCAGAATATTTGGGGGGGGCATTGCAGGAGACAGTTTGGATACGACAGTGGGCAGTAGGAACTGCCTGCTACATCAGGAAGTTTTCGGGGCCTGCTGCCTCACTCAGACTGTCTCCTGGGATGCCATACTTCCTGGACACTCCATGTTCTCAGGAAGACTTACTCTATGTCATACAAAGTTACACCTCAGACCAAGGATAGGCAACCCCTGGCATGCATCCCAATTACTGGCATGTGGAGACATTTTCCTTAGCACACCAGGAGGTATGCGATGACATTATTATTATTATTATTATTTTTAATGATTTTTAAGTTGCTGCTCCGGAAACCATAGGTCCCAGCACTGCGGCAGGCACCGGGGGCAGAGGCAAGGGAACAGAGGCAGGGATGTTGTCTGCATTCTGCTGATCCTCCCCTTATTTCTGGGCTGCACCCTCCGGCCTGGTCTGACCCCTGGAGGGGAGCCATGGGTGGGTGAGGCTGCAGCCTGGGCAGGTGCTGCAGAGGGCCGCTGTGTTGGAGGCTCCTGACTGGCTCAACCCCGAGTGCCACCTGCAGCAGCTGTTCCAGGGGATCCATGCGGTCAGGCTCTTACACCAGTGGTGGCTCTGCCCTGCTTGTCCTGTTGCCTTTAAGAAGTTGCCTTTGATGTTGCCTTTAAGAAGTTTTTCCTGATATTCAATCTAAATTGAAAGCGACTCAGATTTCTTCCTACATTTATAGTTCCCTAAACAAAGCAATGTTTTTTAGATTTTTTGTGCATTTTTTTTCCCATTCCTAGGCTTCTCCTGTGTTGAAGAGGAAGACTGTTAATGAGTTGTTTGATACCTGTGCTGCTGTTAAGATAGGCTGCATGTCTGGTTTTTCCACTACGTGGAGATAACAGAGAAAGGGGCAGAGTTAGAGCTACAAGTGGTACCAGGACAGAGCGCCAGGGTCTGAAGGAACCAAGAACCGTCCATGATCCCGATGAAGTTATAGGTCAACAGTTGCAGTGTTCTAGGGTTCTGGCAGGTAAAAAAGCCTCTGGTACAAACCAGGAACCATCTATATCCTCATCTCTCTACTTATTCCTCCTCTTCCACACTCCTACAGAATCTTCTGACCCTAATATTTCTTCCTATAGCATGGAAAGAGGTTGGTGAGGAGGGGGTGGGTCATCCATTTAAGAATGTCCCTCAACAACCGTGTCCTCAATACCTCCAACCTTACTCAAGAAGCATTTCCATTCCTTCAAGTCAATGCTGCTCTTATGAGTCTCTTCTCGCTTTTCAAACGGACACAGCTCCAGCTGGAAAGCCACAACTGAATCAAAGAATAGAGAGGCTGGTTAAGGAGGTAGGCCATAGATGCCAACCCTGAGTTAATTTAAGGAACAAGTCCCTCCAAGAGGACAGAGGAAAGGGTGTCTTGTCCCTGAAGGTGTCTTAAGAACCAGGGCAAGAACCTTGCCTGTGCCCGCTGAACTATAGCAGGTTCAATGGCTGCAGCTAATGGAAGAAGAACTAAGATAGGAATCTAACTCTGTTGAGCCCTTCATTAACCTCATCCTACCTTGCCTGCCCCTTCAACATGCACCAGCAGGCAGAGAGGCAGCAAGGCAAAGGAGAAGAGCTAAAAGATGTAGGCTTATTGGTCAGCTGCCATGTGGTTTGCTTCCTAAAAGGAAGGAAGGGGAGAGGGACCTGAGGATAGTATTGGAGCTGAGGGGTCATTACTGGCAGCCAGAGGATATTTCTAAAAAAAGGATGCCAGACTGGAAGTCTGAAGGCCAGGGGGCCGTCTTATCACCTCTGGCTGTGCCCACCCAAAATTTACATCTCCAGTCATAAAAATGCCCCTCTTTAGCTTCCAGTAATATCAATGGTCTCAGATCAGATCTCTGCACTTGGCCTTTTCAATGCTGGTCCCAGGAGAAAGGTGCTTGTTATTTAAGTAGGTTCACTGGAATGCAGCAAGTGAAAAAACTGGAATGACAAGGTCACAGTAACTATCAGCATACCACATGGTCAGATTTTAAATTCCTCTTTTTTTTTGCTGTGCTTTGCTTATTGCTTGGCACTGTGATAATCTCTAGATGACTCATTTTATGATACCAGTTTCCACTAATTATGTTCATATTATGCAATAAACAAGTACAGAGCCAGATTTAATAAATGGTAAAATAAACAGCAAAAAAAAAGTTCTGTAAAGTGTACTGACATGTTGCTCTTAGTAAATTTTGTCCTACTATTTACATTCCTTCAGTTTTCATTTAGGGAAGTACAAACTGTCCCAAATATACTGAATGTAGTAGCAGTAGTCTAATATGTGTTGCATTAATAAACTATACATTTCCACTTCTATGGCTGCAAAGCTGATGCTTGTAACTTTTCAATCAAGAATTCAAAAATGCTTAATTATATTTTACATAGGATACTCCTTGATATTTTGAAAGGTCTGGTTATTTTGGTCAAGTTCTGCAGATTTTCAATTACTCTTCAAAAACTGTCTTCAGGGGAAAGACACAAACGCTTGCCTAAGAAAGCTTGCTTTTTAGGCACAAGTACAGAAAGCTTCTTAATGAGGTTGCTCCATTCACTGAACAATATACTGCCGTAGCAGATTCTAATGTATTTCCACAAAAGAAGTTACTGTGCTTTTTTTTTTTTTTTTAAAGACATTTAGATAAAACATCCTCCTGATAAAGAGCACAACTATTCTCATCCCTTGGCTTACCCACAAATGTTTTTAATTTTTGCTGTTTAGATCAGGATCTTACTTTATTTTCAGCATTATTGTTATTTAGCACTTACACAGTATTTTGTCTTCAAAGTGCTGCACAATCAGTTCTAAAAGCATTTTTAACAAGTTTCCTACATCAGATATCCTGTCCTATACTATCTGAATACCATTTTCATAACTCCCTAAGGGCAATTTGTGTATTTAGCTAGGACAGAATGTGTTTCCAGGAAATGGAAATTATTGACCTCTATTTCTCTACTGTACTGAAAGGGTTCTTATATTAGCATATTATCCCCACGGCATGCATAATGAAACATAAAATTTTGCAATCAAACACAGATCTGTCAGTCTATAAATACCAGGATGTGATACTGGTCTAGTGTAACTGGAAAAAGGATGTAAGCCTGAATAAGGAATTCCACATTATTTATATTAATTGAAGTTATAGTTCTATGTAAGAAGCAAAAGTTTCAGAAAGTTATGTCATACTGAAAACAGGGTTTACAATGAAAACTTAAGCTCTGAGTCTCTCCACATGGACCACACTGCCATAAAGAGAACACACTTAAAGGTACGGCCTCTCCCAAATTCTCTCACATCACTACAGCTCCAGGAGTGCAAGCAATAGTGGGAGTGGCTTGTCCAGACTACCAGCACTTTCAAACTGCTCTGTCATCTACAGATGGGTTAGATGACGACAGTTAAATGTCTTTGGGTGCACCCCACTGGTAGCAGTCGCCATTAACAATTCTGTTAACACAGCTGTTAATTTAATTTTTTTTGGTCTATATCCCAGAAGAGCATATCACCATTTTGCTTTTGAATCAGTCAGTAGACTTCCTTTATTTCAAATAATCAAGTTCAAGTTTTTAGCCATCATCCCCAAAGGCAATCCTTATTTACTCTTATTGTTTCCTCCAAACCACGTCCTTTCTGTTCCTCTGGTGATGTCAGATTTAACTGGTACTTGTTTGTGAGTCCCATAAGTTTTTATTTCACTTGTCCTTATGCATGGAAAACTATCTCCTAACTGACCTTTCATGTTATTACCCTCTCTTACTTCAAAATGTTATCTCAAGGCTCACTTCTGCCATAACATCTATACAAAATTGGTCAATGTTTAAAATAGGTAAGTGCAGGTGCAAAATCTAGAAGCATATACCATAATTACAAAATACAAAAAGTTTAATATATTAAAAACATATATATTTGTTCTTCTTCCGCTCCCCTACTCTAACACTGCATAGTCTTCACAAATTATCATCATGTCTTGAGGGTGCTTAGGGGTACCCTGGGATTCTCTGGTGAGCAATGGGACCTCAAGGTGCTACTGTAATGTAAATAGCAAAAACAAAGAAGCTTAAAAAAAAGGAGGTTCTTACCTTCCCATGCTGCCCTGCTCTTTCATAGCATATTACTACATCTTCCCACATTTCCAGTTTTTCAAAGATCTGTAGAGCTGAACTTGTGCACCCTAGCTGAAAGAGTAAGCTTGCAAGCTGACGCTAGAAAAGTCAAGATAAAGATAAAAATGTTAGATCCAGATTCAATTTAATTTCCAGAAAAAATGAGAGAGAGATGTCTGGCCTGAACATGAAGAATGCACAAAAAGTAGAAGAAATTGTTCTTCTGAGACTTCAAGCTTTGAATAAAACTTGCAACTGTTCAGTACTTATCTATACAAAATATTAAATTTATTGATGTTTGCTTATCACTGATAAACCACCTTCTTACTGAAAATTGATTCATAATATTTTAAATAAATTTCTCCAGGTAAACCTGTCCATACTTGAAAACTTAACTATGGAGATGGTTATGTTAACTTGGAAACACAGGAAACTACCTATAGAAAGGGTAAAATAGTCCATTTTGAGTAGTCATAATGATCTGAAAAGTTAAGAGAAATTTAAAAGCAGAGGTATTTCAATGTAACACATTATTTATAAAAAACAATAAGCCATTCTACATTAAGCTATATGATTAAGTTACATTTTCAAGACTTTGAAAGGGATTTTGAAACCAAAATTTTTCAGCTTTAAAGCAATACAGAATTTACTTACCACAGGCAGGAAGTATACAATTTTGCTTGTGAAAATAAGTGGGACTGTACTAAATAATATGCCAATCCTCCACTGAGGTGCACATAAGCATACCTCCAAGGTCATGTGGAGCCTGAATGAATTCAGTACCACTCTGTAAAAGTGCCAAGGTTGACCTTTCAGCCCCTCTTTGTAAGATGGCTTGAAATGTAGCCATACATGAACAGATGTGGTAATACATAATAAGGGCTTGGCAATAATGATTATATTTACATGTGTGCCATTAACACTTTTTTACAAAGCAAGCATATGCTAAGTTAATAATAACAGTTTAGAAAAAATGTTTACATTTTCTTGTATATGGGATTAATTACTTTTAATTTATTTTTTCAACTTTGGTAATACTTAAAGGTAATGCCTCTTAGTTAAGATGCAACCACCTTCTATTCTAAATCCCTATTTTGGTATTTGTAACATTGGCTTGGATAATTGGCTTCGACAGAAAAATGCCACTCTGACAACTGGAAATGAAAAACACATTTGCTAGTGTTTACTGGAAATGTTTGTCAAAAGATTGCATGAAATAATTTAAAGAATACTGTGGGAAATTATGATTCGTTTAGATAGTATCCACAGCATCAACAAAGGAAAATTAAAAAGGAAACAACATTTAAAAAATAAAATGCATGCTTTAGGGAAAATGTTTGACCATAGTCTTGAATCTTAGTTTTGATACTTGTGTTTAAATACAATATCACTGAAATATAATATTATTGAGTAATAGTAGTTTGCAATCTTTCATACAGCAGGACTTTATACATAAAATAATAAAATGTAGCTGGAAAGATGTTCGTGCTATAAAAAAAGGTGCATAACAACAAAATTGAAATGTTGTTTGGATTTAGCAATCCTGTGGGGTACTTCACTTGCTGACTCTGGATACTCTTGCCATGATGCACTTCCTAAAATGCCTGGCCACTCCAAGAGAGATCTAAGCAGTGGTTCCTTTCATGAATAAGGAAAAAAGCAGGAATAGGCTTCTGAGGTAGTGGCAGCATTCCCTTTTCATATAAATATTTGTCAGTATGCAACACCCTGACTATTTTTGTCCTTTTTTAATTGAAGAATTCCTATTCCTTTTTTCATTAAAGAAAAAAAGAGAAAAGAGTGTAGAAAGCTTACTCAACAAGTAGTTATAACTGTGTATAACAGAAATAAACATAAAGAGCTGTATATGTTCTAATATTTGATTCCTTTTTAAGAATGCACATAGTCTTAATGAGCATTCTTGTAATGTCAGCCCTGTATTTTCAAAAAGTCTTCCAATTTACGCATGGTAATAAAGTAGACAGCAGATTTATGTGGCAGTTTTCAAGAGTATGCACTATTAAAAATAATAAGAATAGAGTATATAAAGCAAATATCATATGACTATTTGGTACCTGTATTGCCCAACGTGGAGGCACCTGACAACAGTAAAAAATCTTCATCCGCTCAGACACCAACGTATTCTTGTCTTCAAACTGGTCAGCAAGTGCCTGCATACACAAAGCACATTTACTAAGATTTATACAGTTAAAATAAAGTGCATAGGACCATGGATAGCCTTGATATAAAATACAAGATACGTGGTACATTAAGGATGTGATATGATTATAAAAATGGTCATTTTTATTAGGGGGATGGGAATCTTCTTCTAAACAAGCCAATTTAACAATCAAATGTTTATCATCTATTAGATTGTATGTAAAATCAAGCTTCCAAGATCATCCAAAATTTTCAATGCATAATTCAGGAAGATGCAGCAAACTCCTAAAACAATAAAATAATTTAAAGAGACCCCAAATAATAAACCCTATCATTCTGTAGATGTACAGGGTACAAAGCACAAGTGCCTTGTAACAATCTCTGCCTGAAGTTAAGATGATTTTGGCTGATATGTTTCAATGGTTTACTTAGTTTTTCTTGAGGGGAGGGGGAGGACGGGGGACAGAGAGATAACACTGACTTGTCCTAAATATTATTTAAAAAAAATAAAACACAGAACCAACAGTATTTCAAAACATGTTTTCATAACCAGAGCACTAATACAGAAAAAAAGTGATCTAACTGGGAAGACAATTCCATTCAGAACTTTCTTCATGGAAAATGTGAATTAATGGGAGAGATTAATGGTCTTCCTTTCTCCCAAAGGGAAAAGTCGCATTACCAGTCTCCATAATTTAGTTTTGCACACTATCCAAATAAATGCGTCAAAATTCAGTGCAGATAACGGAAAGATAAAAAGTGGGAATGAATTACAGCCAGAAAAAGTGCTCAGAAACTGTAAGAAAAACTCCAGATATCTAAAGTGTGAGTGGATGTACAGTATTTAGGTCTACACAGTGCAATAAAATGCCATGCAGAGATACCTAACTTATAGCACATTAGTCACAATGCTGTGCTAGTACAGTCTTATGGCTCCTGGTACCTGAGCTAGCTAGCTGGGTTTTTTTTTAATTTCTTGCACAGCACTTCATTGTGCCATGTGGGTATGCCCTTAAAGCCAATTACTCTTTCCATATGGAGTGCATGTGGTACTCAAGACACTGCAAGAAGATCCTCAGAAGGGGCCCGCTTGCTTCTATGCATACACAGTTTGGCATGGAGATTGAACTTAAAGAGATCCCTTGTCCTTCCTCCCTCAGTTCTGGTCCACAAATATGGAATATAGATATATTTCCACAAATAAGTGGGGAAGTAAATTGAGATCTTTTTGAAGTGAACCTATGTTTCTACACACCTTTGTTTAGCGAGACTTTAACAGCAAGACTGTCCAGTTTTTTACATGAGCTTTTTACAAGACAAATCTAGAGTTTGCTTTGCAGAATGTTCCACGATTTTAAGATTCGGGGAGCCTCCAAAAATCTCAATGCAAAAAAAATCCCGTGTAATGAATTTTTTAAGAAAATAATTTCGGATCAAAGCATTTTATTATGATTTTGGCTTCTTTAGAATCTAAAATCGAGCATAATATAAAAGACATTCTGAAATGAAAAGTCAACATGTTCCATTTCAATCTTATTGAAAAACTTGGCTTTAATTTTTTCCAAAATGAAATTAATATGGTCCTTTAGAAAGTTTGGATTTCAATAAAACATTTTTAGCAAAACATTCTCCAATAACATTTTCAGTCACTTTCACTTTCTTCATTTCTTATGTGAAAATAAGATGCCACAGTCTTTATTTATTTTAAAAAGGAAACAATTTATTAAAAAAAAGAAATACACTTTAAAAATGAAAACTGTAAAAAACGAAACAAAAATGGGGTGATTTTTCTCATAATTATTATCTGCCTGCAATTACAAATTATTCCAGGCCTCAGTTTTCTAACAGTATCACCTGATATTGACTATTAATATCTAGATAGAATGAAGCTTGAATACAAGGCAAAGACCTTTTTTGCCAGATAAAGGTTAGAAAGAGAGCAGCAGCAGTAATCTGGAACCCTTGTCCCCTCTCCATAAAGTAAACTATAGCATCACACTCCAATGCGATCCAAGCATCCTCCTGAAGAAAACAAATATAAGTCTTGACCTCAAAATGGCAGAGGTATAACTCTCACCTCCTTGACAATCACAGACCAAAACTAATAGCCAGATTGGAGCCAGGTTTGTGTGCTGAACCAGAAAACAACTCATGGATTGTAATCATCATAAAAGCTATATCTTGAGTTTAAGAGTAATTGTCCTGAGATGCTTAAGTCCCCCAGGACAACCTGCATTACAGCAATATCCAAAAAGGCACCTTAGGCACCTGAAATGGGTTTTGGTGGAATTTACCCACCCAATCAATTCAGAAAACTCTGCTTCCGCATTTGGTACCTAGATTAATTGCAGGCCACAAAATTCCACAGGTGCTAAACTTAGCTTCTGTCCAGGCCCTGGGCGGCCGCCCAGTTCACACATGCCTGTGTCCGGTCCTGGTTATGATCTAGATAGAAGGCAAAGTGGCACTGAATCTGAGCTTCCAGGCTATGAGGGGGCCTGATCTAGTAGGCATGCTCAGAACACAGCTAACACACAAACAGCACAAACTGCATCACTTAAAGTCACTTGCAATCAAAAATAGCACTGGAGGAATAGGAGGAGGTGGTCATGGTGCTCACCTTTATATAGCAGCTTCATGCTGAGGACACTAACTCAAGTGAGCCACCTCCATCAGCCTGAAGGGATGCAACCCCACACTTTCTATCTCCCACGAGAGTGATCGAATCAGCATGGAATCGAGGAGTGTGTGAGAGAGCTCCTGACACCCCTCTTGTCAAGCTGGGACACTGTGCAACCAAAGAAGGCACAAGGCAGGGGCCAAAAGGAAAGCAAACAAGAGGGAAGCCAACTCTGTAACCCAGCAGTTAGGGTATGTAGTAGGAGGGGAGAAACCTGGGTTTCAGTCTTTGCTCTTAGGATTACTCTATCCCCAGCATACTCCCCTTCTTCCCCCACCGCCCCCCATTTTATTGTTTAAATTTGTTTGTCTTGTTTGTGCTAAATCCAATGATTATCTAATGGAAAATACATGAGCAGTCCAGGGAGCTTCCTATGGCCCGGGACTGCGTTTATCTTTTTCACCGTCACATCACAATGGTGGATTTCAGCCAGCATATGACCAACTAGTAAACAAGATTGCTCTCCTCTGCCTGCTGTTTCCAAATGATAAACCCTAGTGTGTATAAAAAATATCCTAGCTTTTAGTCTATTTGTATAAAGACAATTTTTGTCACTTTTTACTATTAAATTTCAGTCCATTTCTATTACAACAGTCTTAAACATTGTCCAATTGTATTTGTGTGCCCCCTTGCATTTAAATTACATCAATTCAAAGTCAGTGCAAAATTATTTGCTGTGATCAGCTCTTCTACAATGCCCTTGTTACTTGGCAAAACCAAGCCTAAAATAGCATCACCTCTTCTTGATTCAGTGAGTATTTAGTAAAGAAAGTTGTCAGCTGTCACATCTAGGAAGATCTGGGCCCTACTACTATTAGAATAATTTGTTCTCCGGTCTGTATGTGGAAAGTAAAGGTGTCTCATAACAAGATAATTTCCAGCAGCATTTATTTCTCTAAGCATGTACAGAGATCTCCATGTCCAGATCTGACCCTGTTAGTCCCAAAAGAACCTCTTTTTACCATCCTCTCCAAAGACTCTGATTCAACCGGATCCTGAATTATCCATGCTATTCCTTCTTTTTTTCTTTATTGGTTATAATATCATCACATATAACATACACTTTCCCACGTTTTCCTTTATTTCTGTCTTTCCTGAAGAATGCATACTTTCAATAACTCAGGTGTAGGCACAATTCCTGTTCCCTCATGTTTCTCTTTGCTTTCTAATACCTGTTAGATAGCTGATGACTTGCGTATCTGCATCAGTCATTCTAGTTTCACCATTTAGCTTCCCCTGCTCTTTCCATGAATATACAAACAATTCAGTTGTTTTTCACTGACCAAATTTCATTTCCCACCTAAAATGAGTGCTTTCACTGTTTCATTCACTGGAGTACCGATCTCCTTAGTATTAGTTCTTCATTTTTTTCTCCTTCAATCCTCCTACTCTCAGATATTCCTCATATCCTCTGCTGTATCCTCGTTTGCCTGATTTTCTTCTTCCTGATATTTAAAACCAGAAGACTAGACAAGCCTCTCTCAATCTTCTCTCTCTGTTTCCCAGTTTAAAGGTCTTTCATCAGTCGCACAAGATCCCAGACAGCCAATACTCCAGTGAAAAGAACTCATTGAGAAGAATCTCATTGAGAAGAATCTCATTTCTGGGGTCAAAAGTTTGAAAGCACAAATCCTTGAGCCAACTATTGATCACCTTTATCTTGTCCCATCTAAAGCCTCCTTCTCTAGGGGAGAGAATTCCATCAAAAATCACCAAAGCTTCCACTTCTTTCAGCATCTTCCCTAGCACAGCAGTCATCCTCTATCCATTCCAATGGGAATTCAGTAGTGCCATGTGCCAGTACACAGAGATTAGTCAGGGGATTCTTCTCTGATGCAGTTGAGATCCTTGCTAATCTCAGATCTCCATCTCATTACCCCTGCTCCTTGGCAGGCAGCATGCCATTGTATTATTTGGATCTGCTTCTCATTTCTTAATAAGTAGGGATTTGGGTTTTCCATTTGCCATGGGAAATGCAGATTTTCTCCTTTAAAGGAGAAAAAAAATGCAGGAAACCGCGGATTTCCTCTTGCAGGCTAGAGGGAGGGGGATGCAGAGGTTGCAATGTGCATGTGCACACGAGCACATGGCCAGCAATACATCCAAGCAACAGTGGAAAGCAGGTCCCCCAGCTACCTGCATGGAAGTGTATGGAATGGGAAGAAGGCATAGGCAACATGTGGGGGGCAGACTGAGGTGGCCACGGTGAGGGAGAGAGTGGAGAAAAGTTAGCAGCTGGGGCTGGGGGCGCTGCCTAGCTGAGGTGGTGCCTGGGGCCGGGATGGGAATGTGCGGCTGTGGGGCCCAGCCAGGGAGTGGATGGAGCTATGGGCAGCTGCAGCATCTGTGGAGCAAACAGGATGCAGTCACTGGGTCCCACAGCCTGGCAGCTGGGGTTGTGGCAGGGCTGGGGATGTGAGGGGCTGTGGGTCAAGAGAGAGGGGCACCAGCAAGGCTGGGGGGGAAGTGGGGGTTGTGGATTGAGAGTGAGGGGCAAAAGACTTTTCCAGTTTATTTTTATTTTTTCTGGGAAAGGAGTGGGAGAATTTTATTTTTTCTCCATCATGTACATACTAAAGCTTTATCCCAGCTTCCAAATTAATGGATTATATATTACATTTTATTGTACATAAGAAGTTCAGAAAAAGACCTATATATTTCTACAGTTAATAAATTGTGGCAAATCTGTAGTAGCAAGAAGTTATGAACTTTGTTCATTTTCACAAGGGGCTCAAGAATAACTTCAAAATTAAACCAGTCAGTCTTATTTAAAAAGTTCCAGGCACTAAACGTTGCTGAGACAAATGAAACAACTTGAGTTTCTAAACCAGTGGCTCCCAATGTTGTTAGAGTTAAGGTACCGCTTCTTAGCCTCCAGGCATCCTTATTGAACTCAAGGCACTCTTTGGAAATACCAGCTCTTAGTTTTCACTCATTTTCTGAGCACAGAATAATAATACTGGAGCTCCGTTGCAAAGACCTCAGAAATTTCACAACAGGTCAAATGTTTTTGACACTGTGGATTCCAGTTTGAAATCTCAAGGTTTATCTCGTGAATTGAGTTTGCACACTTAACAGTGCTAATGTTGCATGGCACCCAGTGGCATCCTTGAAAGGATCTCAAGGCACCCCAGAGTGCCACAGCACCCTGGCTGAGCATCGCTGTTGTAGATAGTCACCAACTTATGCCTTCAAAAAAATCAAAAAACCCACAAAACCTTTTCTCCATTCCCATTTCACATGAAATGTTTTATGTGATTTTTTTTGTGGGGGGGGAGGGGGTGGTGGTATTAGGGCAAAGAAAGTTAGGGGCAAATACTAAAAAGTTGACTTTATAATGGAAACTCCCATAGTCCTTCACACTATCCTCATCTGTAATACAAGCATGCCCAGATATCCCAGTCAGGACTAGGCTCCATTATGGCAGGTACTGTACAAACATATGAAAATACCATGACAGCTCCAAAGAGGTTACTATCAAAACACAAGATTCAATACCAGGAAAAGCAATGGGAAACCTTTGTAAAAGTCACATCAGCTATGTGTATAACTCCATGGTTCTGTATTGCTTACATCACAAAATATGTACAAATAAACAAACTAAATATTATCAGAACCTCTTCCCTGCTCCCAGCCACCTTCCACAGCATCTTGTTATATCAAAATTAAGTTGTCATAACTTGACACTTATAACCTTCCACAGACTTCTTGTGGAACTTGTAATATTTAAAAACACTTTCATGGAAGCTCAAGAAATCAAAAAGTTCACTTTAATATATCAGTTCCAATGCGCTTGTACTTTGAAAAATAATTATTACAATTAATTTCCAATTTCTGGACAAAAATGTTTTGGGGAGGCATGTTAAAATATGTTTCTAAACTAAATCTATCCAGTTCTTTCCTTTTTTGTGTCCTTGTGATAAAGTATTTAGCAGAGTTTGCAGATTTCATTGGAATCTGACACTGCACCATGAGCACTTCAGCTACAGCCTCGAACTTGCAATCTCTGGGCTGTCAACTGTGTACACCTTAGTGCACATGCCACTCCAACCCCCTATCAAATTCTCAAGCATTCTAACTCAAAAACAGCTTTCATTATTATTTCTGTAGTCTCCCTCCCTGTCACTACTGTGGCATAAATAGTCTAGAAGAATGACTGGAGCAAGGCCACCGACAGGGATCTGGGCCACACATGAAGACCAAATAGCTAACAGAAAATCAAGAACCAAAGATTTGACAACAGAGTCAGGGAACTGAAGAAAAGACAGAGCAGAAACCCTAGAGCAAGGAACCAAGTCACGAGCTAAATACAAGGTTGAGTCTTAGTAGGATTAACTCTTAAGCCCTGAGAGATGTTGCTACCTTTCTGCTCAAAACTTTTATGCATGGCTCTTAGGAAGTGGTGTGGTCACAAGTGCAGTTTCCTCTGGAACACAGCTGAGCCTACTTATCTGATCCTGAAAATGGTTATGGTCATCACACTCCCCAAATATTTCTCTCAACAGTAAAGTCTGAAAACTTTAATAAAAATAGCACATTTTTCCTAAGTTAATATGGAGTGTGCGCATTGAAATTAGTGTTATAGTAATGGTCTCAATTTGGTTCCATAATAAAACTACAGTGAATGAATATTACTGAAACATTACCTCAGGAAAGCATATTTCAAGATACTCATTGCATA
Organism: Alligator sinensis; assembly: GCF_000455745.1. Lineage (NCBI taxonomy): Eukaryota > Metazoa > Chordata > Crocodylia > Alligatoridae > Alligator > Alligator sinensis. Next base: position 4,130,889 of record NW_005841901.1, on the reverse strand, counting down.
GAACATGGCGCAGTATGCAGTGTTTATAAAATACCACATATTTTCTTTGCTATACAGTAAATCAGGTGGTCTAGGATTTTATAGTGCTTGATTTGGTATTTTAGTGGATTGTGAATTAAACAACTTTCAATTTTGAACTTTTAAACAAATGATTTTTGTAAAAGGTAACAAGTTATATTTACTGTCCAGATTATGTACATACACACTTATCAACCCTTTGTCAGCCCAAGAAGACCTAGAATCAAGACTGAAGACTGTCAGGAAGATATAAACAGACTTCTAAGGAACCATGATGGTCAAAATACTTAGTTAACTGGTTTTGCTCCTCTAAAACACAACAGAAATACATTTGAATAAGGATGCATATTACAGCACAACAATATTTTGTAAAAAGAAAGATATTTTTCTGGCTGATGCCATAAGGCTCAAATACAGTAGTAACAAAAATGTCTAAGTTAGATTACTTTATGAATCAAATGATGCTGATTAACCTCATGAGACAAGATATATGGTTATTCATTGGATTGACAGATACAAAAGTAGTAACTTTTATTAAACATGTAAGCACTACTTAAATTTTTTTTTTAATAAATAAGAGTTTAGTTGTTTGCTTATTAAATGACAGAAAGGCAAGCCTTAGCTATCCCTTTCTTCAGGGCATCCATGGAATATTTAACCCTATTAAGCAATGAAATTCTACAGGAAGTGAATAACTAAATTATCTAATACACAACAAATCTGTTAAGCAATGATTTATTTCAACATCAAAATGGGAAGAAAGCATATTTATCTAATTATCAAAGGGGAATGTATGACATCACACTTCAGGGAAATTTATTACAGAGACGACTAATGCAAAATATGAATGAGTCATGGAAAGTCAAATGACTGTTTTTTATGCTGTGTAGAGATGCCAAGATGAGGAGCAATACATGTAGGATGTTTTGGACCTCCAGGTTAGCAGAGGCATGAGTATCTCCTCTTTGAAAGAAGCCTAAAAAGTTTCCATGCCAAAAAAAGTCAATATACTACCCACTCATTCTTTTCTTCAAGAATAACACTCAGGCCTCCTCCATCTGTTTCATAGCTTTGAGGACTTTCCCCCTTTTTTTGCTCACTTTGCAAACCCCACCTCCTAGATCAGGGGTGGGCAATTATTTTGGCTGGAGGGGCACTTTAGGAATTTCGGTGAGCTGTTGCAGGCAGGGGGCAGTGGTGGTGTGCACTGATTCAGCCCGGTGTGGCTGGCGGGGAGGGGCATGCTGACCAGCTGCAGAGGAAGGGGATTGGCACAGCATGGGGGGGGGCAATTGATTCCATCTGGCCTGGGTGCACCCACCAGTGAACCTGCCACCAGGAGCACTGGATAGAGCAAGTGGGCAGGCAGAATCTCCATGAAGACCACCTAGGACCCCCATGGGCAAGGTGCACTCAGCCGGGTGGACGGGGTGGGGCTGCTGGCAAGCAGGGACTGGCGTTTGGGAGCGGGATGGCTGGATAGGGTCGGGATCACAGGGCAGTGACAGCACAGGGCCAGGGCCTAGGCCCAGGACACAGCTGCAATCCACTCCCCACACATCCCTGTGATGGGCATATTTCACAGGCAGGGGCACGTGGGGAGTGGATCATGGCTCTGCACTGGCCCTGGACTGTCACCACCCCACAATCTGAACCCAGGCCTTGCCCATCTGTGACACCTCCCATCTGCCCAGCCAAGCATGCCCTTTCTGCAGGGGTCCTGGGCCAGTCCCAATGGAGTCCCCGCATGCCTGCTCAATCCAGCACCTCCAACAGTGGGTGCTGGGGCACGTGGGCTGGGGAGCCCAGGCACTGGGGCCGAGTCCAGCGGCGGCATCTGGATGCACTGTCGTGGGGTGTGCCAGGAAGTGGAGTGTGGCTGCTATGCCACCCCCACTCCACCATACACCAAGGGGCAGCAGTACCGGATACACATGCCATGGCCTGGGCTTCTCCTCATGCCTTGGCCAGATGGGGATGGGAGACCCACCATGGGCTGGATAGAATTCCTTGGGGGCTTGAATCTGACCCACAGGTCATATTTTGCCCACCCTTGTCCTAGATCCTCTTGGACAAGTTGAGGATTGGATTGGCCTTACTTCTAAAGACCTCAGACTGTATTTTTAAGCACTTGGACTGGTTTCTGTCACTTTTCACTTTAAGATGTGATGATATGGCTACTAGCATAGGCTTTTCCAGGCCAGGCTTAGGTTCTGCTCTTGGGTTTAGCTAGTTTATTTACCTCTACAATGACTAGTGTTAATTATGCCCAGAATCTGTCATATTTCTGCTGCTCTGATTATATGTAGGGATTGAAAAACTTTTTCAAGTTCAGTGCCTCTGAAATTTTTCCTATTACCTCTTTTAACTGAAGTCCTGAGCGAAAAAACACTGCAACGAAGACTATATCTATATTTTTGGATAAAGAGAAGAAACTAGCTGGTAATCTATAGAACTAATCTCTTATGCCAGATACCATGTATTACTTTGTACTGTATTTTTTTCCATGTCAGGCATTACAATAAAAAGATATGATGAATAAATTATGTCAAACACTTGTGCTAGAGGGCTTTCTAAAGCATAACAGCTGCATTCTTTGAGAGACTGAGCTCATCCTCAGCAAAGGGGAACACAAATGAATAGCCAGATCAATCCCTTTATTTTAATAACTTTTAAAAATGGTACATCTGTTTATACGTGAAAGAAACTTGAATAAAAACACATATGTCTCCTTATGATCTTTTTCATCTGCAACTCTATTCAGACTGGTACACGCTATCCAGAAGGAAATTCTAATGAAAACATCTTGCACTTCTTTCTATTTCTACATCAGTTAAGCCTAACAAATATATACCTTATGTATCTGCAGTTTATTAACTGCAAATTAGTTAGTGTTATGTTTATAAAAGGTACATTAAAACAAATGATTTGTCAGCAATTAGATAAAATTAACCTCATATCAAATGTATTGCATAAAATCCTTAATGTGCTTGCACTAATAAATGCCTGTTTGGAAAAAACAAAATGCTTTTCACATTTAAAAAGGAATTTACTTACTGTATCTAAAAAGACACCATTCAAGAAATATTTAAAATGGAGGTGAAGGGGGTAGTGAAATAGAGACCTTCTTATTGCCTGATCCTAGGTAAAAATTTAGAAAAATGATTTTTTTTTTCCCAGGTATTTCAGTTACATTTCTGAATTGCCACATACACTGAAGCTGAAAGTTTCATGTTACTAATAATATCACCTCTCTTTTGAAGGGCCCTCAAAGAAGAAAAAACAGTTATATCTCCTTCATTTAACTAGCCAAGCAGACTGCAGGTCTCTAAGCCACAGACTTGAAGTTAACTAAGCTTTGATAACAGCAGTTCTTTCTTGTGGTTACAGGTGGCAGAAGACCATCCAAAAACATGTGACAATAAAAATATTCTTTTTGTATCTGCTTCTTTTCACTCTCATTCAAGTAGAAAATGCAAGGCAGCTTTTGTTGCTTTGATTTGGAGGGAGAAGAGGAAAAACGCACACAGTCATCTACTGGAGCCATCAGAGGATTCCTACCTCACACTCTTCCAAACTCTCTCTCCATACGCATGCACGCACACACACACACTTCCAAACTCTCTCCATTTCTGTTAATGACAAATCAATCAGTGAAACAAGTGACAGCTAAAACCAGCACTATAGCAAGAGCAGTAGCACACAGAGTGGCTCTCTGCACATATACCAAGCACCAAAATGCCTGGCTACAGCTCTGGAATAAATATCTCAAGAAATATTCACATATATAGATGTCAGCTTCATCACAAAGTGAAAGTGGTGAGGATCCATTAAATATTTAATGCCTGATTATCAAAAGGTGCACCAATAGAAGATAAAGGCAGCTTGCACCTCAGAAAGTTGGGCCCTGTTTTATCTAAAACCAGGGCTGTCAAACATATGGCCTGTGGGCTGGATCCAGCCCATGAAGCCCCAAAATCTAGCCCCTAGTGGTGCCCCATTGATTTACAAGCTACTTCAGACGAGCCCTGCATGCAGAGCCCAGGATGAGTGCTGCTCTCAGTCTTTCCTGGGGCTGGCCCTGGGCTCCACCACCTGTAGCACCCACTTAGCCCATTGTCCCTGAACTGGCCTAGGCAGATGGGCCTGATCTGGACCAAGAACCAATCCTGCACTGCTCAGATGGCATACAGAACCAAATGAATTTGACACAACTGATCCAAAACTAGCACAAAATCACAGAAAAACAGGGCTGAAAGGGACCTCAAAAGGTCATCTGACACTTTTTCTCCCCTGTGTTAAATAATTCCATTAAAATTTCTTTGAAAAGCATGAGGGTCTCCAACATTTACAGCAGACCTGAAACTGGCAGGGAGATAATCAAGCTTGAACCACATGGACAGAAGTGTCTGTAACCTGGATGAAAAATTAAGACCCCTAAATTTCACCAAGTGATGGTTCATGTTCAGCATAACAATCCATTGCTATCAAGCTGTTCCCGTTACCAGAAATCCATATGGAGAATTAAAAGTTTCAGACCTGAGAACAAATGGTATGTCATCATGATGTCACAAGATGACATTTCTGATACCCCCTTCCACCTCTCCAGTTTGTTTTTTTAAAAACCTAGGAAGTTGTCCTCCAACCCCTCCCCCCCAACGAAAAGAATATTCAGATTAAAATATCAAGCATTCAACATTTAAGAAATGCCAGAATCAAAGGCAACTGTAATTAAGTCCCATTGTTCATATACATGTGTACAGTTGTACAGTCTGATTACACAATTATGTAAATTTTCTTCCACAGAGGCCCTGCCTCATTCAGTGCACTGCGTGAATCTGTTCTGCAGTTGAATCACGACTGTGTAGTGAAAAAGTCTGCTGTCTAGCACTCTGGCCTCATTTGTTTCAGAAACTGAAACCGTGTACCTCTTAGAAATATCTGGTGTGGTTGGGCCTAGGCTCAACTCAGGCCAAGGGTGGCACAGAGCCAGATCCCAGATTATTTCAGGCAACAATATTTGCAAAAACAAAGCTGGGAGTGCAGTTGGTAGGTGTACAGTGAATCAAGCCAGGGACTGCATAAAAAGAAAGGAAGGTCTTACGACTAAGGAAGTTGAATACTGCTATGGAGAACTGGATTCCATTCTTGACTGTGCCACACACGTCATACAGAATACTAAAAGTTACTTAAATCAAACATTTCACAAGTGGTTACTAATTGTGTGTTCCTTGTTTTCTGGGCTGGTTTTAGACCCCAAGTCTGGTTTGCAGAAGTCCTGGGTACTGAGATGCAACTGAAGTCAACAGGAGCTGTATTTTGCACATGCCAAAGTATAATGGATATACTAAATAGGGCTGTGTGATGCTTTGGTAGCTGATTCAATTCAGAGGAGATTCAACCCGATTTGGGGACTGAATCTCCAAATCTGAATCGAATCGGGAGACCAATTAAAAGCTCTGAATTGATTTGGAAAAGATTTGGAAAAGATTTGGCAATTTGGCCATAGAATAAACAGGCAGCTGACATAGCTGCCTGCAGCTGGTTAATCTGTTGGGGTTGGGGGGAGGGAAGGGACGTGGAGAAGGGAGGGATTGGTGTTGGGACAAGTTGCCCAGCTGGGCGGGAGGCACAGGACTCAGGAAGGGAGGTGGGGGATGTGGGCCCACTTGGAGCAGGGGCTCTGCCCTGCTGCCGCTTGCCAAGCCAGGATGGAGGAGGAGGGATGTAGATGCAGCTCATTCTGGGTAGAATGGAGCAAGCAGCAGCAGGGCATAGGCCCTGCTCTCAGCGCTGCCGCACCTGCATCCTGTGCCCCCTGCCCCAGCTGGACAAGTGGCGGTAGAGCAGAGCCCCCACTCCCAGCACTAATGCACCCTCATCCCATGCCCCCCCACTTCAGCTGGCAAGTGGCAGCAGTGCCGACCCCCCCATGCTGGCTGGCAAGCGGCGGCAGTGCCTGTTGCCCCACACTGACTGGCAAGCAGCGGCAGGGCAGAGTCCCTGCTCCCAGCACTGATGTGCGTGTGGCAGCGCTGGAAGCAGG
>NW_005841901.1:4117754-4124591 GCF_000455745.1 Alligator sinensis | reverse complement strand
CCTACTCCCAGCGCTGCTGCACCCACATCCCATGGTCCCCCCTGCCCCCTCGCCGAGTAACGCGCCCCCCTCCGCCCCGGCTGGACAGCTTGTCCCAGCCCCAATCCCTCCCTCCCCAGTGCCCCTTCTCTTCTACCTAAACCCCAAAAGTCTGACCAGCTGGAGGCAGCTGTGTCAGCTGCTTGTTTAGTCTACGGCAAAATCTCCAAAGCGGTGCTGAATCTTTCAGATCTGATTTGGCCAAATCGAGTCACTGTCCTCCAAATCAACTGAATCCAAATCCAAAGTGAATACTTGCTGCTTTGCACAGGCCTAATACTAAATACTTTGAATTGGGTCCACAGTTGTTTTAAACTGAACACAAAATTACAGATGTTTCTGATCTTAATACGTCTTTATTTTCACAACATCCTAATGGTATTTGTTTTTATTTTATTGATTGGGAATGAAGGCAAAGTCATTAATGTGTGTGAAGCACTCAGGTACTGAAGTGATTAGGGCCATACAAGAGCTTGTAAGGAAATTAATAATTGTGTCTGCAGACCTGAAATTGAATACTGTGCAACAAATAAAGCACAAGGCTACACACTGAACAATGAGGGGAAAAAGATATTGAATAGTTTCTCATTAAGCAAGTACCTTCCATTCTCTACACTAAATGAGGCAGGGATCCTGTGTAAAGAAAAATAGGATGCAATTATATAATTAAAACAGTATCAGTACATACCAGCACCACAGAATGGAATTAAGAGTGCAAAGGAAAGCTTTATTCTCAAACTTCATAGATTTCATAGACATTAGGCCTGCAAGGAACCTCGTAAGATCATCATGTGCAGCTCCCTGCTCAAGGGGCAGGAAGTCAGCTAGAGTCAAAGGATCCCAGCAAGATAAAGGTCCAAATGTTTCTTGAAAGTGTCCAGAGTAGGTGCTTGCACCACATCTTGGGGGAGTTTGTTTCAGGCGTTAGATATGAACTTTTTCCTTAGGTCCAAACTAAAATGGTCCTGCAGGAGTTTGTGACCATTGGACCTTGTCATCCTCTGGGGTGCTCTGGTGAACAGGTGTTCCCTCAGATCCTGATACACAGCCCTTATGTACTTATAGGCTGCCACCAAGTCACCCCTAAGTGTGTGCTTCTCCAGGCTGAAGAGTCCCATAGCTTGCAGCCTCTCTTCATAAGGCCTGTTCTCATGCCCCCTGATCGTGTGCATGGCTCTCCTCTGGACTCTTTCAAGCTTCTCCACATCCTTCCTAAATTGTGGAGCCCAGAACTGGATTCAGTACTCCAGTTGCGGCCTCACCAAGGCCAAGTACAGTGGGAGGATGACATCCTGGGTCTTGCTCGAGATGCATCGGTTGATGCAAGCCAGAGTTTTGTTCACTTTGCCACCTGCAATATCGCATTGGTGGCTCATATTCATCTTGTGGTCAATCATGACCCCCAAGTCTCTTTTGGTCATGGTGCTAGCAAGTGTAGCACTGCCGAGTCTATAAGTGTGATGCAGATTTTTACTCCTGAGGTGGAGCACCTTGCATTTCTCTGTATTGAATGTCATCAGGTTTTCATCCGCCCATCTTGCAAGCCTATCAAGATTGGCCTGAATCACCAGCCTACCCTCAAGTGTGGAGACTCTTCCCCAAAGTTTGGTGTTGTCAGTGAACTTGGCCAGTCCGCTTTTGACACCAGTGTCCAGATTGTTTATGAAGACCTTAAAGAGTACAGGTCCAAGAACAGAGCCTTGGGGGACACCACTAGTCACTGAGTGCTATGTTGATTCGGTTCTATCAACTACCACTCTCTGGGTCTGACCTCGGAGCCAGTTCTTCAGCCATGAGACTGGATTAGTCAAGGCCGCATTTGCCCAATTTTTCCATGAGGACATCATGGGACACCAGTTCAAAGGGTTTTTTAAAGTTCAAATACATGACATCAACCTCTTCCCTCTTGTCCAAGTGATATGTCACCTGGTCACAGAAGGAAATGAGATTGGTCAAGCAAGACATACCTGCAAGAAACCTGTGTTGGCTATCCCTCACCTCAGAATGTTGCCTTCTGTTAGCCTGTCAAGAATAGTTTCTTTGATACTTTTTTCCAAAATCTTCCCAGGGATTGAGGTCAAACTGATTGGCCTGTAATTCCTAACTTTAAAGAGTGCTTGACTTTTCAATATTAATAAACATTTTAACTCAGTGTTTTATGTGAAATACACATACATACAGATGAAGTGAAGAGTCCTATGGTAGAATCTTTTGTTCTATTCTTCAACTTCAGGCCATTTTATAGGTTTGTACAAATCAGCAATGGAAAAGGTAGGTTATTACAGAGAAATACATAAAATAACCACAAACAGTTCAATTACATGCGCCATTTTTAATATTTTTTTCAGGCTTAGTAGACGTTTTTTGCACACAAACTCTGTTGCATACTAGACCTGATATGTGAAACCAAGCACAATAACACAATGCTGAAATTCCCTGTATTCAAACAGCTGAAGTTCTATGCAATGAAAGGACCACGTTATTTGTAAAAGAAAGTAGAAACAAGATGGGGAATGATTATAATGCAATCACCCAGATCTCCAAGGATCAACAAAGAGCACTCACTGGACCAGCAGTCTTAAACAAACTGGGGAACTTCTGAAGCCAAATAGCCTTTTAATTTCATAATAATCAGATGAGACTATTAGGGAAAAGAAAAAAACATACACCACGCCAAGCAAAATGAGTTGAATTAGCACACAGAGTGGATCCTTATTCATAATTCTATTCAGCCCACTCCATTCTTGTGTTAAATCTTCAGCACAGCTGCTTCCAACTGACACACCTTTTAAATGGTACAGTCTCAGAATACTCCAGACTTTAAAAGGTGCAGTATCCCCATACAGTCACCAAAGTTATGCTTCATACACCACCCCTATAATTTATAAATTATAGGTTTAGTCTTTTGGCGGGTTAGACATTCTATTTTGATTGAAAGTCCCATTGAAAAAAACAGTATCATTCATTCCTCCAGGGTCTCTTTTACAGACTCCTTTCCAGCAGTAGTATTTTCATATTTAAATTCATTTTCTATATTTGTACCATCATTTGTATAATCCTCAAGCCAGTAAAAAAGAAAAATACTTTCCTTCAGTAATCACATACTGGTTATCACACATATTACCATTATTTTTGTCATTGTTTCTCCATTTACTTCAAAAAAGATTGCTCACTAATATATGTATCTTACAAGTCCCCATCCCCACTCTTTATCACACCCCTGTAATTCGGAGCCCATACCCTCTGAGTCTATGCATAAAAATAAGGAAGTCTTAAGCCATGGTATTCTTCATTTTTTATTGCAAAATCTGGTCTAATTAAAACAAAATTTTAACTAACATTTTAAGAAATGCCTGCTCAAATTTTCCACATGGTGATCCATGGTATTGCTTTCAAACAATGTTCTAAGACTCTACCCTAATTTTTCTCTACCACTTTTAAATTTGAGTTTAATTCCTTTCAGTTTTTGTAAATGTTCTTGAAACAAATTTGATGGGATTTTTTTCCCTAGCCTGGATTATATAAAATTACTGCCAAAAAACACCACTAGTAACAGTAAGGGTGGTTTTATTAAAATCATACTTAGCACACTGATTTAAGACTTTTCCAGGAGGGGCAGGGGAGTTAAAGTCAAAATTGACTACACAGAAAAAAGAATAAATACCATATTTATACTTTATATACAGTACTGTAAACAAGTGAGCATATAAATCACAATGGATTGAGGATTAATAACTGGGAAATACATAGTTAACTGATTCTTACCTATTTCCAAAATAATACAATTTTTCCAACCATCTTCGCTTTCAGATTACTGCACTTTAAATGCTTCTAAAATTAAAACCAGACCCAAGCATTTTATTTCCTACAATGCTTAAAGTAGCATTAAAAACTATCAACTACCATCTACTGGAAGAAATATTCAAAACAATGCTGGATCAGTTTCAATATGCAATTATTCAAAAAAAATATACAAACATTAAAAGAATAGCATGTTTCATTATTATTGTACTTAAATTCTCCATCAATTGTTTTCCCTCCTTCCCTCTTTCTGTTTAGCAAATAAAGAGAAGCTGTCAATTACATTTAAGCCTATAAATCAGCCTATGACATTTATTTTTAAAAAAGACAACAGTTGTGGTCAGGAGTAGTGCTTAAGCTTTGTTACAACTTTGAAATTTGTCTTCGTCTAAAATAGACTGCATAGGTACCTTTTGGCCATGCTTCAGCAGTAATTTATTTGATAAGGTATATGGGGAAGGCTGAGGGCACGCTCCTTGGAGAAGAAAATGATTGAGCAAAAGGAGTGTTTCTTTTCCTTTAATGACAAGATTAATTTGTTCTGATTATTTATTGCCACTTAGTGGTAACTATGCAATTTCACTACAAATATTATTCCCGAAAGCTAAATAAATACAGTAACTGGACACAGAACTATTTTGTTTATTTTAAATAGTTATTTTTAAATAGTGATGGGTAAATAAGAAAAAAAACCATCAAAACATGTTTTGCATTTTAAACTAATCTCTTTATTAAACCAAGGAAATATTATCTATAGTGAAATGCACTGATTGCTTCTGGCAACTATGTCCTTCAAAATTTTAGAACTCATAGATCTCAACCTCTTACATAAAAATGTTATTCATAGATTGGAATAGGAAAGCAAATTTTTCTATTTTTTCAATTCTCAATCCATTTTTCAATTCGGAATGAGCTACTTATTAAAAGAAACTGAAGTGAAGAAAACGTTCCTTTTGCACTTGCACAATAGGAAGCTACCATCAAAGCTGTTCTAATGCTTTAATAAACACTGGGCGCATCTACACATTCATTAATGAGCCTTAGATACTGTGCATTTAATTTAGTACTTCCTTAAATAAAATACTAACTAAATGTGCGGTATCTAAAGTTATTGTGCAGTTGCACCGGCACATGATTATACAATGACTTACTGAGCATTAGCCTAATAACACCGTGCTGTTGGCTATTAGCATGTTTTTTGCCATGACACACTACTGCACAGTGTTATTAGGCTAAAGCGCAGTAAGCATCTTGTGTAGACATGCCCACTGTCTCCAGGCACTTACACCCACTCCCCTTGCTACAGTACCAACCATAAAACAAGGAAAACAGGGCCCCAATGGCTGTTACCTACAGCCCCAAGTTTGAACACATTGGACACATATGACCTCCAACCCCTCTTGGAAAAGGACAACTGTCTCTAGGTAGCCATGATGGATAAACCTGCCTTGGCTTACTGGCAGCTTACAACCTCAAACAGTGTCTCTCAAGCAACAGGCTACCTAACCCTGATTCTCACTGGGATACCAGGCCTTCTAACAGACCCAGATGCCTGCTATATCCCAGCATCAATAACTGACCCCATGATCACTGGAGCAAACAACATGAATTATAATATCCAAGGCTCATTCTCCTGTACCTCTACCATTGTCATATATCCCATCACTTGCTTACAGTGCTCCTCTGCTGTCTACACTGGGTACACAGCGTGTGGTCCCTACATGTAAGAATAAATGAATGCTGATCTGGGATCAGTTCTGGAAAGACACAAACCTGCGTCACAACTCTTTAACCTCCCTGGACATTCCATTGCTGACCTCAAGGTAGCTGTTCTTAGAAAACCTTTTTTTTAAGTGAACTTGAATGCAAAATTGTGGAACAAGAAATCATCCACAAACTGGATTGTATTAAGTATGGTCTAAACTAGGAGTACAGGTTCTTATCCCATTACCTGGATTAGCTTTTGTGACAAGGTTTACTACTTGTCTGCCTCTCCTTGCACTGCACCACTTCCTTCTTCTCCCTCCCTACCTCATCTCTTGTACTCAATGGTGGATTAAAATTTATTGAGGCCCTGGGCAAACAGAAAATTGGAGGCCTCCCACCCCCCTTTATAAAGCATTAATAAATAGACCCATTAAATGTTTACATGTTGCATTAATAAATAAAGCACAACACGCAATGTCGAAAGGAGGGTGTGTGGTATAGCAGGGACTGCAGGAAATAGCTGTGGGGTGGTGCATGGTGTAGTGGGGAGGTGCTGGGAGCATGGGGAGGGGGTGTATGGTACAGTAGACAGGTGTCAGAAGGAGCACTGGGGAGGTGCATGGTATAGTAGGGGTGTCCTGGTGCACAGTGCCAGGGGGACATAGGGAGGAGCAGTGGGGGAGTGTATGCGCAACTGGGGGAGGAGGGGCAGGGCTCTGCCAGCTGCGGGCCATGAGTGCCCCAAGACCATGCCACCACCTGCTGCTGCTGCCAGCAGCAGGGGCTGTGCACCATGACGGTGGCAGGAGGGGAAATCCCACTCCCACCCATCCACACACACACACACACACCACCCACACACATCCCCATAAACCCCACACCCACCCATACACATTCCCCATACCCACCCACACACGTGCCATCGGGCTGGGATGGCTCTATGCTACCACGTGTCCCATGGCACTACACTCCCCACTCACCAGCTGTCCAGTTGTGCACCATCACGCTCGGTGACTTCACATGGGGCTCCCAGCTGGAGTGCCAGAAGCCACAAGGAGGTGGAGGCACAGAGCTCACTTGGTCTGATAGCACACGACTTCTGAAAGACAGTGCTTCCAGCTGGCTTTCAGGAAGGGCAGTTGCAGGCCAGTAATAATTGTTTTTTGGAGGAGCTCCGTGTGCTGGATAGGATGGCCTGGTGGGCTGGATCCAGTCTGCAGGCTGTATTTTGCCTGCCTCTGCTTCAGACTAACAAAGCTAACTACCTCTCTTCTTTCAAGCACTTAATAG
>NW_005841901.1:4106813-4117744 GCF_000455745.1 Alligator sinensis | reverse complement strand
TATGTCTGACATTCTTTAAACATTAAGCAACAAACCCAACTGCTTGAATATATTAAAATAATTTCAATTCAATGTCATAGTAAATTTAGGCCCTAATATAGGTTGACATTTTCGAATGTATCTTAAACAGATTTAACATTTTAACAGATTAACAGATTTAATTTTAATAAAATGTATGATTTTTAAATTATTTTGATTCACCCTGCCTTGAGATATATTTGTATTCCTATAATTTGTTCACTGTTCTACATTTTATTTTTCCATTACCACTTGCAATTTGTCCACAATGGTTTAACATTTTGTTAAGTCAACATAATGCCATGACATTACACCAACAGATATGACATTGATGACATGACATTATACCAGCATGGAGTTGTGCTGTAGCCAGATTGCACCTGCAGACTGACCCTGCATGGGATCAGGCCAGCATACCAACTTTGTGCACAGGATGAGTGGCTCACGCCATTCATCCAGCCCAAGGGGGCAGAGAGGCTGAGCACCATTGCCTTAAAGAATCAGAAGTTCCATTGGAAAGGAGTGTCTTCTTTAAATGTATTATGTAATTAACCTGGGAGGGCAGAAGGCGCTTTCAGAACAGGTTAAATTTAAGGCCTCAACTATTGAGAGATCATAGAAAACGAGGGTTGGAAGGGGCCTCAGGAGGTCATCTAGTCCAACCCCCTGCTCAAAGCAGGGCCATCCCCAAATAGATCGTTCCAGCCAGGCCTTTGTCAACCTGGGCCTTAAAAACCTCCAAGAATGGGGATTCCACCACCTCTCTAGGTAACCCGTTCCAGTGCGTCACCACCCTTCTAGTGAGAAAGTTTGCCTAATAGCCAACCTAAACTTCCTGTGCTGTACCTTGAGACCGTTGCTCCTTGCTCTGTCATCTGCCACCACTGAGAACAGTCTAGCTCCAATAGTCCATTGCTGTTATCTCTACAGAAGTTCTAACACAATATAAAACATACTCAGCTCATGGACACTGCATGTTTTACCAGTATATTTTCCAGTGTTTAACAAATGAGGAAAACCCAGAAAAAGAGAAGGTGATCTGTTCAAAGCATACATATTTGACCTAGTAACAGGCAGGAAAAAAATACCATGGTGTCCTAACTCCTAATATAGTGTCATATCTACAAATAACTTATGACTTTAAGAGGAAGAGGGTTAAAAGGTATATTAGATAAAACTGACAGCTAGAAGTAGTAGAGGCATGACTGGGCTGGCTATAAGATTTCAAGGATTTGTCTGCATGCATTCAAATGCAATGTTGAATGGTGTCTGAGGTATAGGAATGTTTTGGTTGTTTGGAGTGGGAGTCTTTGGGTCTAGAGGTTGCTGATTAGGAAGGTATGGGAGAATGTGATGTTTAGTAGAGGAGGAAGGAGGGGAAATGCCAGAGACTATATTTTTTCTAGGTTGACTGGAGTAATGGGATCTAAGCACTGAATACTTCTTGTTTCATATATCATATCACAAATCTTAGCAAACCAATTGTCTTTTTAAATTAAGAAACTATTTATTTAAAATATACATTTAGATTGCTAGCTTTCCTTCACTAAAAGCTTTTTTAAATGGCTTTGGGTTGGGTGGAGACAATGATAGACAGGAAGATATGATTTCAACAATTAATGCTACATAAAGCATTATTTATCAAAATTAACATCAGAACAGATCAAGGTCATTAGTAGCAGATAATTCACTCATGACCATGAAAATTCTTCCTTTCTATTTCTAGTCAAAAGCCAAACAGTAGAACAGGATATGTACAGTACTTCCCATGCAATCATCGTTTGGATCAGTAGCACTGTCGTCAATAGTCACCACCCTAGTGAAGCATGCTGTAATAAATAAGGTATTTTTTTATAGCCTGTCACATCCTTTGCAGCCTAGCTGGCTACTGTTATGACAAGTTTCCTGTTCTGGACAAACATGAGCCTGATACTAATAAACAATATTCAAGTGCACTCTTTTCAATGTTAAAAGACACCAAAGATAAATTATAGGATAAACCCACTTAGGAAAAAAGGCTTCCTAGACTGTTTTAAGAATATATTTTTATATGAATTATGAACTGAAAACTATTAAAAATACCTAAATTTCCCTTATCCAACTAGTAAGGAAGTGTGACCTACTTAATCCTGTGTGTTTTCAAAAGAAAAATGTGTTTCAGCATTAGTTTTTCTTCTCTGGGAAAGTTATGTCCACTTTTACTCACAGGTCAGGTGCCCTCCGCAACCCACCCTGCATTATCGTGAAGCAGTTAAGCTGTAAACTTTATGTCCAACAAGGATGGGTTTAAAAGCAGATCATTCATTTCCTGACCTGAAAGAGATCTTACAGAGCTAAGGCTACTGATCCTATCTACTGGCAATTAAAGAACTGCATGCAAAATGAGTCCAATTTTAGGCTAGCTCATTTCTGTCATAAGGAGGGAAACAAAAAACAAACAAAAATTAAAAATAAAACCTATCTCACTGGAATACTTTTAAGAGATGGTGATGTCAGGTCAGTGAATGTCCCCCCCACCTCCCCTCACCTTTTTAAGGGAGAAAGGACATGTTTACACTGCAGTGAGACAACCTTAAACAGACATAGCTGAAGTAACACCAAGTGGGACAGAGTTGCAGACACTCAGTAGGGGCATGACTAGGATCCACAATGGCTTGGATGGACTGGAAAAATGGTCTTAAATTAACCAAATGAAATTTAGCAAAGACAAGTGCAAAGTCCTGCACTTGGGGCAGAATAACTTCATGCACAAATGCAGGCTAGGGCAGTGGCAATGTGTAGGGGGTGCACGTGCACTCCCTGACTGCAGCGTTCCCGGGCAGGGGGAGCAGGCGAGAGCACTGGTACCCCCCTGAGAGCACCAGCCAGGGACTGCGCCAGCGTGCCACTACCAGTTGCGAGTCGCCGGGATCAGCCATGGGGGAGCTCCCCACCCCCGGGTCTGCAGGACTGGCCATGTGATAACAGTAGGGGGTGCTCCTGCACTAAGCCACCCACCTCACTGCACCTGACCACCATCCAGGCTCCGAGTGCCTCCCATCTGGCCAACCCCCTTCCTGGAGCACACCCGCTAGCCTGGGAGTAACGCAGCCACCCCTAGGTCTGGACTGATCCTGGCTCTGTGCCCCCTGGGAAATAGGCCTAGTAGTCTTTGAGGGTACTCGACCTACTTCAAGAACTTGGGGTGCTTCCCTTAGCCTGATGCACAAATAGTGGTCTTGCTTAGCCAGCCGAACCAAAGGGACCCCAAGGCATAATCTAGCCCCTCTCCCCATAAATTGCCCATGCTAGGTACAAAGGAGAACTTTATTGGTTACAAGGAGCAGGTTTGGAATAGGGTACAGGGTAGAGCACTATCACAGAAATCCCATAGAGCAAACAGGGTGGCTGGGTAGCCTTTGATCACGCATCTGAGTTACTGCAAGCTATATATTTAGTTAGATCTCAGGCAGCTTATTCATGAATATCATCCAGAGGCAGGTGAAGTTTCCCTCTGGAGGCAGGCAGTTCACTGATCATGAGGTTCAAGAGAGAGCAAGTTTCAGATGGGCCAGCTCTTCTCTTTCTTGAGTTTTCATCGTGGCTATTGCCCCTCCTTCTGGGCAGTCCTTAACTTATATAGACCTTATGACCTCATTTACCTGGTCCAATGGAGGCCAGCACCTGTTGGCTGCCAGCCAACCAATTTCAAATGTATCACTGGTTGCTGGGTAGACTGGCAGGGGCTTTAGCCCCCTCCCAGTCATGTTGACATTGCTTAGAACACGGGTCAGCAACCCCCAGCACGCGTGCGGAGCGTGGCATGCGAGGCCATTTTGCTCGGCACGCCACAGCCAGCCCCAGCTCTGGGTAGCTGCTGGAGCCTGGGCTGCTCCCAGAAGAACTTGCAGCATCCCAGCTGCCTGATGGGAGCAGCCTGGGCTCTGTGGCTGGCAGCAGCTACCCAAAGCCAGGGCTGGCTGCAGCCAGGAGGCTCCAAACAGCTGTGCCAGGCTCTGGAGCCCCAGCATCAGCTCCGTACTGGCATGTGCACCCACACGTTGGACCAGGCGGTGGGGGAGGGTCCTGAGGCAGTGCAGTCTTGGTCTCTCCCCAGCTCCTGGCACAAAGCTGGTGACTGAGCTGCAAAGCCCAGTGCAGCAGTTTGTAGTCAGTGCAGGCTCTGGGCAGCTGCAGCAAGCAGCAGACAGGCTGCAAACAGCTGTGCTGGGCTCCACAGCTCTGGCATCAGCTACATCCTGGTGGTGACTGTGCGCACACCTCAGCACAGAGAGCAGGGTAGCGCAGCCTGCCCCAAGGTGCCTTTGCAGTCGCCGCCAGCATGGAGATGTTGCTGGAGCTGTGGGGCCCAGCACAGCTGTTTGCAGCCTCCCCATTGCTTGCTGCAGTTGCCCAGAGCCTGGGCTGGCTACAAACAGCTGTGCCGTGCTCCAGAGCCCTGCCATCACCTCTGTGCCAGGAGCGGGGGAGAAACCAGGGTTGCGCTGCCTCGGGCCCCTTCCCTACCACCCATTCTGATGCATGGGTGCATGTGCCAGTACAGAGCTGATGCTGGGGCTCCAGAGCCCGGCGCAGCTGCTTGCAGCCTCCTGGCTGCAGCTCCCCCCGGCTCTGGGTAGCTGCTGCCAGCCAGGAGCCCAGGCTGCGGGGCAGGGGGAACAGGGCTGGGGGGCAGAGGCAGCAGGGCTGGGGTGCACAGGGGCAGCAGGGCTGGGGAGCAGGGGTTTTGGGTGGGGGGCACAGGGACTTTGGGTGTGGGGCAAGGGACAGCAATGCTGGGGGGCAAGAGGCACACGCAGGGCATCCTGCCATGTATGCCTGCCCTCATTATGTTTTCCTGGCATGCCAGCACTCTAGCACCTTCCAAGGTAGGCATTGTGCGGGTTTTCGGCACTCTGACCAAAAAACATTGCCTACTCCTGGCTAGAACAATAAGAAGCGTTAGCCCCTCACCCAGGTACGTGATGCTAGTCATGTAGGCAGAGAAAGCAGGTTTCCCCCCTCCCTCAGGAATGTATCCAGCTCAGGTTACAACTCAGGGTCACCTGAGAAAGGGGGCAGAAGAGTCTGCCCTTTGTAGTGACCTTGTTAACCAAATTGTCACATAGCAGAGTTTTTGGGAAGACACAGAGGTGACATTCTGCCACAAACCACATGGATACTCCCCCCTCCGGTCGCTTACTGTCCGCTGGGGGAGCAAGTGCCCCCCTGACACAGGAGGCACCAGTCGCCCATGGGCTAGGGAGTTACTGGCTGGGCTGCAGTACTGCAAAGAAGACCCAGTGGTTATGGTGGACCATAAACTGAATATAAGGCAACAGTGTGCTCTTGTTGCGAAAAGCCAACAGCATCCCGAGTTGTATTAACAGGAGATTCATTTGCAAATCAAGGGAAGTGATTCTTCCATTCTATTTAGCACTGGTGCAGGTTCACCTGGTGTATTGTGTCTAGTTTTGGGCCTGTCATTTCAAGAGATATGTGGTCAGATAAGAGAAAGTCCAGCTCAGTGCAACAAAAATTATTAGTGGCTTGGAAAGCACGACCTATGAGGAAAGGCTGGAAGAACTACGGTTATTTAGTCTGGAGAAGAGAAAGCTAAGGGGGCATTTGATAAGTCTTCAAACACCTGAAGGGCAATTACAGAGAGGTTGGAGATGGACATTTCTCTATGACCACAGGGGACAGAACTAGGAGCAATGGCCTCAAGCTGTAGTAGAAGAAATGTAGGTTGGAGATTAAGAGGAACTTTCTGACTGTGGGGGACGTGGCACCTGTGTGGGGACCATGGCCCCTGTTGGGGGGCTGTAACCCCTGTGTGTGTGTGGGGGGGGGCATAGCTCTTGTGTGGGGGAAGCAAAACATATATTCATGTATTCATGAAACGTGTATTTAGAGTTCACTTTATTGTTATAATAGAGACACTGGTATTGCTTTAACACTGCAGATATATCAATAAAACATGGCCTAACTGATCGCTGTCTCTCTCTCTCCTTCTCTCTTTATAGTGATCTTTTGTTTTAATTGTGGAGGGACATGGATTTTGGGGTATTTTACAGAGTGACTGGAATTTTTTTTATTAGGGATTTTTAAGTTTTCCAATAGGGAACAGCAGAATTCCTGCTAGGGAGGCCAGTGGCAGGACCCTGCCTGCTCAGAGCTGGCACCTTGGACCCAGCTGGCTGTGGCTGACCTCCTGGCCAAATGGGGCCAGGAGGACATGCTTTGACAGTTCAAAGCAGGCCACCACATCCGGAACATCTTCTGGGGGATAGCTGCCCAGATGGTCGGGCAGGGGGCACTCATGGCAGTAGTGTCTGTCGCACAGAGGCCCACTCTGCAGCCACAGCCCACTGGCAGCCGGGCCCGAGCCCAGAGGTGCAAATGCTTCTACTGGCTGTGTAGTCCCCATCTGGGTCTGGCAGGTGTGCAGCAGGTCATAGCCGGCAGCAGCCCCCACTGCTAGACTGCTGCAGTAGGTAAAGGGTGCAAGGAACTCTCAGGGCTGCTTCAGCAGTCCACCTGGCACAAGGGGTAGTGTCCCCAGGTACCAATTGGCTGGGCCCCAGAAGCTCCTGAGAGCAAGCATCCCTGAGCTACTTGCCAAAGCAACTTTTTGTACTGATGGGGCCAGGACAGGGCAGCTTTTTATACTACTGGGGACAGCACAGGTGCTGGCCCTGGACTCTAGCTCCCTCTGGCTGCAGGTCTAGGAGGAGCCAGGCAGGGTTATTTTGCCCAAGTGGCACAATTTGCTCCACACCAAAGTGCATGTCTGAGCACGTGCACCGAGGCAAAAAGTCCCAGCTCAAATTTGCACCGCTTCTATCTGAGCTGCTGCAAGTGCACATGCTTGAATGTGTGGATGCGCCCTAGGAGTCTAGCTTTAAAAAGTCCTACCCAGCTCAGATGTTGCTAGCAGAGTTGCTCCTGGAACTCATGGGCAAACAATGTTCTTTGGGTAAACCTGATATCTTTTATTAGACCAACTAAATAGTTTGAAAAAATTTTATTAGCAAGCTTTTGGGTTTAAATACCCTTCATCAGGCTGAGGAAGCGTCTGTAGTTGCTGTGTGCTCTTCCTGGATGGAATGAATAGTGAAGAGGCCAGAGGTTGGTATGCATACAAAAAAGCCAGGCAGTGAAAATGTAAATTGAGGCTTTCTTGCATGCATACCAGCCTCAATTTCTTGCATGCATGCTGTTGCCCCTCATTCCCAAGCCACAGCCTGCTCCCAGCCCTGCCAGTAACCCTCACTTCTGATTCACAGCCCCATGGCCCTTCCAATGCCACTTACTCCCAACCCACAGACCCTTGTCCCTGTCTGTCTCCCTTACTCCTGACCTGCAACCCCCTGGCCCTGCCAGTGTCCCTCACTCCCAACTAACAGCCCTCCAACTCCCCAGCCCTGCTGGTGTGGCTCACTCCCAACCCACTGCCCCCCCAGTGTGTAGGGGCAGGTGGTGAGTATGTGGGGGCACATGCCCCCCTGATTTGTGTGCCCACAGTGAGCACAGGGCTGCAGTCTGGATGGACTGGCATGGGCAAGAGTCGCCTCCATGGCCCAGCAGGAAGGACCCAGCATGGAAGGGCAGAGCGAGGCGGTGTGACTTGTTGCTGCCACCATCCTGACCCCTGCACCAGCTGCGCTGCCAGCAGTGCGAGAAGTAACAGAGGGGCCACGCTGTCCTCACCTCCTCCCACCACTAGCCACTCGCATGCTGAGCCGTAGCTCTATCCTGCCACCGTGGCCCAGCTGCCACTGCTACTTCCCTCTAGCTGCCCATGCTGCCCCTCACCTCACCTTCCTTCTGGAGTAGAGCCACAGCCTGAAGGGAGTAGCAGCAGTGGCCAGGCCATGGTGGTGTGGTAGAGTCATGGCTCAGTGCAGCTGGTGGTGGGAGGAGATGAGGTTAGCGCAGCCGGCGCAGGGGTCCCAGCGGTAGTAACAAGTCTCATTACCCCACTCAGCCCTCCTGCGCTGGATCCCACCTGCTGGGCCAAAGAGGTGGGTCCTGCCATGACAGTCTGGCCATGCTGCTGTGTGCACACAAATTTGGGAGGGACACGTGCCCCCCCCCATGCTCCCCTGATGCATTGCCTATGCTTCCCTCTGCCCCCCATGTATCACCTATGCCCCCCCAATAGACTTACCTGTAGGGAGCTGTGGGAGCTGCTCTCCCCACTGGCTGGCTGCCATATGCATGTGTGTGCACGTGCACATGCATGTGGCGCCCCCTACCTGACTGCCCTCCTCCAGCTCCCCTCAAGCAGCCCATTGCAGGCTGGAACTCCACTAGTCTGCAAAGGGAAACCTGTGGTTTCCCACATTTTTCTCCTTTAAAGGAAAAATCCACATTTTTCTGTGACAAATGGGAAACCTGGTTCCCATGTCATAATTTTGTGGCTCATTCCTATTAAACCATTAACTGAACGTGTGGCCAGGTGTACCCATGACAGGGAGCCTGGATCAGCTGATGGAGCTCTCAGCCATGGGACCATATAGTGTACCCGCCCCCCCTCGACTTGCAAGCCCAGATCAGCTGAGGGGACTCCTAGCCATGAGAGCTTGCTATTTGCTGTTTCATGAGAGCTTGCTATTTGCTGTGTTCATGGCCCAGGCTCGTGAGGTATCTCCTGCCATGCATATATGACATGGCAGGAAGCGTGACTGTGTGGATCATGCATCAGATCCCATCACCCCCCTTTCTGTGCACATCTGGTGGGGGCCTAAGTGATATGTCCCTCAACACCATCACTTTAATTGTCATGAAGTACAGGTTTCCCTCGCCAACCACAGTTAATATTCTGTATATTCCATTTTGGCTACCATGGTATACATCTTTGAGTAACCATGGTTTTCCGTGGCCGCGCATCAGCCAGCCAACCTCTTAGCCCTTCTCGTGCCCCTCCTCCCCCAGCCAGAGGTGGCCCCCAGCCCTGCCGGAGGTGCGTGCAGTGGCAGGGAACTACCCTACCTGCGGTGGCAGGGAAAAGCAGGCTCACGTGCCACTGTCCCCTGCTGTCCTGCTTCCCTCCCCTGCGACCTGGTGTGGCAGGGAGCAGAGAAACTGCGCAGGAATCTCCTTGCCCACTGCTGCTCGCCCTGTGCTGCCCCTGTGATGAGCCTCCTGTGCCTGCTGGTGGTTTGAGGGGCGCATCCTCGCACCACTGCCCTCAGTGCAGCCTCACGAGCAGGAGGCACATCACCAAAGCAACACGGGACAAGCAGTGGTGGGCAAGGAGATCCCCACACTGGGTTGCAGGGGAGGGAAGCAGGGTGGCAGGAAACAGCAGCCCTGGCTGGGCCAAGTCATGGGACAATCTGAGCCCAGCAGCTCATCCAGGGGTACAGGTGGGTGGCTCCCACTGCTGCCAGGCTCGAATTGACCCATGACATGGTCTGGCCAGGGCCCCATCCATGGACTGCTGACTGGCCAATCATGTGCCACTGGAGGCAGGCACAAAGCACCCCCCCACCCCACCATTCAGACAGGTGGGGGCAGGGGAACACCGCAGTATGCTGACCAGGGCCAGCCAGTGCATCCCTCCCTTCCTCTTTCCTTTCCCCTCCCCTGGGTAAGAGGTGAACATGCCGGGGAAGACATTGCCGTCATGTCCTGGGTGCACTCTGTCCCCACCCGCCGATGTGTACTCACTATAACCTAAGTACACCTAGGAGAATGCCTACACCTGGTTAATCACCCTGTGTATTCAAGATAAGTAAAAATGATTTTTATACACTATACTGTACAGTATTCAAGTAAGTCCCTAACCCCATTTTTCCCATAAGTCTTTAGTTTTACCAACTGGTTTTGCAGCCGCGGGAACTTTCTGGAACCTAACCCAATTGGTTAGGTTTCCATTGGCGAGGGAAACCTGTATAGCAACACTGAATGGAAGGGCTCTAAAGATGGTAAGTACCTTCAGAACAATTGCTGCTTCAAGTGAAACATGAAAAATCTGGGAGGCTCAATATTTTCAAATATTTTGAAAAAGTGTACAACATGGAGTAAGTAATGACTCTCTAACAATGAACATAATGCCAACTGAGAACAGAAGCTTGAACATTACAATTACTTGTTGATATGATACTAATAGAAGGGTTGGTTACATTCTTTTCTATCTCAATATATGTACCTTTCCAAAAGGCAGAATATGGCTTAGTTGGAGAAAGTTATCAGGCTGAGAAGTCGTCATATAACCTTTTCTGAATGTCCCATTTTCTGGGGAGCATCTTGTTAAGTACTGCACCACCAGGCTCAGGTTTCTCATATCTTAGGGTATGTCTATACTGCCATAGCTGTGCCCTTTTATGCCACCAAGGAAATAACCTAGCCACACCAAGGAAATAACCTAGCCACATCCTCCAACTTCCAATTTAGCTCTATCAACCTCAAAAATGAGAAAGTGAGAATGACTTAGAGCAGGGGTGGCCAAACTACAGCATGAATGAACATCCTTAGACCAACACAGCTACAACCAACACCCCTGAATAAATGGCAGGGGCAGCCACACTGTTTGGCACATGACACAGTGGGCAGGGGGAGGGGTTTAACAACATTTGGCCACCACTGCCCTTGAAGGGACGTTAAGCCCATGGTTCTTGAGTACAGTGGAAACCTGCGGCTTGAGTGCAGTGACAGAGATAGGCAGATTAATGCATGGGCCAGCTGGGCACAAGCCCAGGGACCTCTACCAGTTCAGGGCCCCAGGATCCTCATCACCAGGGATGTGAAAGCTTCAGTTTTAAACTCGGCGTCCATTTTTGTCTCCCAGCAGGGCTGGGCTGGGGCTGGGCCAAGAGAGCCATGCCACAGTTGGGGCAGGGGTGGGGAGGGAGGGAGGCCATGTGTTACCGCTTTTGGGGGGGAAAGGGCCGAACTAGGCTGGGAGAGCTGTGCTGCACGGGGGG
>NW_005841901.1:4078640-4106789 GCF_000455745.1 Alligator sinensis | reverse complement strand
GAGGCGGTCAGAGCACCGTGCCACATTGTGCCTTTGCAGGCAGCAGCACTGGGAGGGCCTTGGGGATTATAGCCTCCCCAAATTCATTTTACCCCCCCTGCAGCCACCCCTCCTTGTGCCACCTCCTGCCCACAGAGACATGGCACAGCACTCCTGGCCCAGCCCAGCCCTCTGCTTCTGCAAGGCTGCATGGGACAACCGGGCAGCAGTTCCCTACAGGTAAGCATAATGGGGCTGGGCAGACAGCGAGACTGAGCTGTTGGCGGCTCATGGTGGGGGTGGGGAGAAGGGCTGTCTTCATGTGACCCCGAGTGAAGGAGGGGAGAAGTCCTGTGAGGGGAAAGTGTGCGCGCGCGCGTGTGTGTTCATGGCACAGAGAATGCATTTGTGTTTGTGTCCATGTGGAGAGAGTGAGAGTAGAGTGCGCATGCCTGTGTCTGTGCATGTGTGTGTACGTTCAGCTGTAGCGGGGGCCAAGAGCAGCGAGAAGAGGTGGGCACGTGCCCCCCCCAGCCTGGCAGGGTCCACCCAGCTTTCCCTGGCAGCACTAGGAGGGGCAGGGGCCCCTCTCACCCCCCTGTAGCCCAGCTACTATGGGGGAGGGGATCTCCAATTCTGTGTTTGCCCAGTCCCCAATACACCTTAATCTGCCTCTGGTGACAGGGGAGTTCCTTTAAGGTAGCCTAGCTACCTTATTTTTGGTGAATGGACCATAAGCTGGAGGATGGGATTTATTTCCTTGGTGGTATGACTGACCATTCTGTCACCACAGTCCTCACTTGTCCTTAGCTCTTGGTCCCAGGGGCACCCCACGTGCAGCTGGGATCGAGTCCTGTATCTGACAAGATTCTCAGTTCCAGCTGGGTGTGTGGCAAAGCCAGGACCGAGAGCCCCATCAGGCATTGGGCTCTGGGTCCTGGATGCACATAGTTCCTGTGCTTGGAGCCTGGTCAGCAAAGATGACTCCCAGCTGTGGGAGCATGCTTCTTGATAATGCAGGGGGAGCCCAGGATCAGGCTCCCTCTACACCAGCAATTAAGTGTGATTGGATCCCACAATAACACCTCCTGCCATGCACGTGGCATGGAAGGAGGCACAACTGTGTGTGGATCATGCATTAGATTCAATTGTGCCTTTACCTGCATGTGAAGAGGAGGCCTCTGTGCTGCCCTCTCCTTAGTTATCAGAGACTCCAATGGAAGTACGTGCAGCTTGGGCAACAAGGAAAAAACACTGGATGCTTCAGGACTCCTTAACCTGGCTGTCTAGTAGGGTTTCTCCCTTTTTAAACCCATCTTCCATACAGTAAGTTCAGCTAAAGCAAGGCAGTTGCCAAGTACAACATATATAACGAAGCAGAACTGATAAGAAAGTGCCAATTCAATTTTAGCTAGGAATTTTCTTAAAAATAAACAAGATCACTGACAAATTATTTTTCCAGATAAACAGTGAAAGACCTTGACAAACACAAAAGATAATGGAGCAGAGTCGTTGTAGTGTAGGTTATGTCTTAGAGTAGTACACATGCTGACTCTGTGAGATCTATATCAAAGGTTTTACACCATCTTTTTTCTTTCAGTAACCACAATCTAAATTGCTTTCCATTTAGAAAGAATTACATTAGCTACAGAAAAGAAAACATCTACTGAATTTCTAGTTGGAAACAATTAAAAATCCTTAGACGCAGGGGTAGCAGTGGACGTAGTCTTTCTGGACTTCAGGAAGGCCTTCGACACTGTCTCTCACCCCATTCCCATTAAAAAACTAGGGGACTGTGGCGTCAACACCTACACAGTCAAATGGGTTACTAGCTGGCTTGAGGGCCGCACCCAGAGAGTGGTGGTGGACGGGTCATTTTTGACCTGGAGGGATGTGGGTGGTGGGGTCCCCCAGGGCTCAGTCCTTGGACCTGCCCTGTTCAACAACTTCATCGGTGACTTGGACGAGGGGGTAAAAAGCACCCTGTTCAAATTCACAGATGACACTAAGATGTGGGGGGATGTGGGCACGATAGAAGGGAGGAACAGGCTGCAACTGGACCTAGACAGGTTACAGGGGTGGGGGGATGAGAACAGGATGGGTTTCAACACTGACAAGTGCAAGGTGTTGCACCTGGGGAGGAGGAACCAGCAGCATACCTACAGCCTGGGGAACTCCCTTCTTGTCAGTGCAGAGGCAGAAAAGGATCTTGGAATCATTATTGATGCCAAAATGAACATGGGCCGACAGTGTGGGGATGCGGTCAGGAAGGCCACACCTTGGTTACACCTTGTCATGCATACACAGATGCATCTTGAGCAGGTCCAAGGAGCTGATCCTCCCCCTCTATGTGACACTGGTCAGGCCGCAGTTGGAGTACTGCGTCCAGTTCTGGGCGCTGCACTTCAGGAGGGATGTGGACAAGATTGAGAGGGTCCAGAGGAGGGCCACCCACATGATCGGGGGCAGCAGGGCAGACCCTATGAGAGGCTACAGGGCCTGAACCTGTTCAGCCTTCGCAAGAGAAGGCTGAGGGGGGATCTAGTGGCCTGTTACAAACTAGTCAGGGAGGACCAGCAGGCATTGGGGGAGTCCCTGTTCCCCCGAGCACTTCCAGGAGTGACTAGAAATAATGGTCACAAGCTGGCAGAGGGTAGATTCAGACTAGACATCAGGAGGCGCTACTTCACTGTCAGGGCGGCTAGGATCTGGAACCAACTTCCAAGGGAAGTGGTGCTGGCTCCTACCCTGGGGGGCTTTAAAAGGAGGTTAGATGAACACCTTGCCGGGGTCGTTTGCCCCCAGTACTCTTTCCTGCCATGGCAGGGGGTCGGACTTAATGATCTGCTGAGGTCCCTGCCGACCCTACCAACTATGAAACTATGAAAATCAACAAAGCATTACCGTATTTTCTCAAATAGAAGATGGCCCTAGTTATAAGACAACTCCCCAATAATTAGATTCTATATATGGAAATTTTATAAATTTGTTATAATTTTCCAGGTATAGAATCTAATTATTGGAGGTTTTCCTTGAATTCGTCCCACTCCCACTGCTACAGCAGGGAGAATAAATCTGGGAGGCCAGGTAGACTCTTGTTCTCTGCTTCCCCACAACTTTTTCCCCTGGCAATGCCTTCTTCTTCTCCTGTCAGAACCTGTTCTCCCTGGGCATGTGGAAATGAGGAGCAAATTGGAAAATAACCTTGAAATTAAATATGGCTGTAGCAATTTGCATATAGTACTCATATATTTAGTTAATCCAGAATTGATGCATGTTACATTTTTTTGAAACTGCTGCAAGTCTCAAGCCCAGGTGTTTCATAAACACACATTTGAGTAGCACTTTGGCACCTACTTATATCTAGCATAAAATATGCACGGTATTAGTCCAAAGCCAAAAGGCTCATGATTTACTACATAGTTCACTGAGTTGGGCCCCACCAGAGTTAACATACTTTAAAGTCATGGTGAACGACAACACTGTGTGCACTTCTCCCAGAATCCGTCTGTCGCACCCTCTTGCAGCCTGGCACATCTGATTAATGTGGTCCTGCCCTTCATAGTGACCGCACAGCTTAGCACTGCTCACTATGTGTGTATACTCCACATACCCCCACCACAAAGGATCCATGTGCTAATCAGCTCTCACTCATGACTGGAATCAGGTGTTCTTGTCACAACTCCTGGGATGCTCCAAAAATTTAAGTGCAGAAGAGGCATAGGGCAACCCAGTCCAGTTTCAACTCTTGGAGGGTGGAGCCACACTAATCATGTGTGCCAGGCTGATGGAGTGGGCAACAGAGGGATTCTGGCTATGCAATATCATGGCTCGCCATGACTTGTAAAACAGTAGGCAGTGAGGGAAATTAAACTTAATGTGCACTGGCATATGTCTTATTCAGATGGGCTGTACTAATCTATCCTTGTGATCTTGGCCTCTTGTGAGCAAAGATCAAGTGTAGTCACTGCACTGGTCTGGTACCCGAGCTGAAATGCATTTAACAATGGCACTGTGTAGTGGAGGGTGCACCCCTGGCTGCTTGAGGGTAGGATTCCCTATGAGAGCCTCATAGTTAGCTTCCCACTGGCCAGCTTCCAGTGGGAGGATCTCAGCTAATGCCGACTTTATGGAAACAGGAGACTCTGCCCTAGCTTATTCTTGTGGCCATACAGCAGAGGGCATGTGAATCTCGGGGGCATCCAAACCCCAAGCCTCCAGGTTTGGGCCTGCATGTAGGATCCCTGCCAAATGATTTGAAAGTATCTGAAGCCCCAGGCTGAAAAGTCTAAGGTGGAGGATACCTGCCAGTAGTAGGGCCACATGAGCTTTTGAACGATTCAAAAGATTTGGAACTGATCTGGCTAATTTGACTTGGTACATGAAAATTTTTCCAAAAAAGTTTGCCCAATGTAGGCCATGTGTTTTATCTCTATGCTCAGTTTTGGTTGCATTTATATCAGTTTTATAGTTGGTTTCCACTGCATGCTGCTTTTGGCAGCAGTTTGGCAATAGACAATGTATTTAGTGAGATTTCCTTGTATGTGATTAGAAAACAAGAGGCTTTTTTCACCATGCTAATTGGGGGGAAAACCCTGTCTTGGATTAAGTAAATATGGTACTTTCCTTTTAGATATATACAGAAAAATATTAGTTACTGCAGAAAATGACACTCCAAAGTACTATTTAAGTGAAAATTACAGTGCAGTTGACACAGAATTCCCAACCACATATATCTGTGTATGACTAAGAATATAAAACTAGATCTCATGTGACCTTTCAATCTTAGACATAATGATTAGTCCATAATTTTGCCAGTCTGCTCCCAGCTCTCCTGAACTCATATTAAAAAAAACCCTTTTCAAGATGCACATTTCTCTCCCACTAACAGGCAAACTTCTTGGCTGCCAAGGAAAGCAATCGAGAGGGAACTATATGAACATGCTGTTTACACTGTATTTCAAGGTAAGAAAATCAAGTGAAGATACTGGCTAAGGGGTGTGGCGAACAAAGTTGCAAATACAATTATGAAAAAAGGAATCTGACAAGAAGATTAAGGCTCCAACGACTGTATATGTATCCAGTGTAGCCATACAGATTAAAACACACAAGCTAATATCAAACCACCATGGTGTAACCATCAGCATTCTACTAGTACATGCCTTTGGTTAATTGTGGATCAGGATGTCTTTGGCCTCCCTGATTAAACTGTCTGAGCAATCTTCCAGTAGCACCTGCATGCACATGTTGGAGTATATTAATGAGTATAAATACATTTGATTTCATTTTAAAAAATCATAAGGAAAAAAACCGCAGCATGATGGTGACGTGTGCTCGTTTTACATATTCATCAGGGACTGCAAGGAGTTACAAATCTTGCAAGTGTTTTAAAACTTTGTCATTTTATTTCCCTGCTCCCCTTCCTTTTCTTCTTCAACTCTCCTGGACTACCTGAATTCCTGCTTCTCCCTAGTCCCATTACTAGAGCTTTGGATGTATTTTCAGTAGTAGTTTGTGCTTCAACAACTTCTTCCAATTCGCTTTCTATCATTAACAATTCCTTATTTGTTTTTATACAATAAAAAAGTGGCTGGAGGTCCAAGAACTGCTGTGGAATTGGCAGTCTGGCTATTTGTGGGGAAAGCCATATGTCACAAGCTACCACCTTTCTTCTCTAGCTACTCCCTGCTTTGTCTCTCGCTCCTTTTACCTCTTTAATATTCCCTTCCCCAGGTTGCAACCCCCTAGCTTTCTCTCAACTTATGGAAGTATGACAGAAGGAGTTGATGGTCTTGTGCATCACCATTAAAAATAACAAACAGAGGTGCCCACATGGCCCAGAAATACATTTTGATTGGCAATGAAGATCCCAACTCAGACTCTAAATTATACATCACCCTGGTCAACAATGAACACATTCAAATGGAAAGTAAGAAGACTGTTTTAGCTCTTGACTGCTGCTTCCTGTTTATATTAAAGTGATTGAAATACTGGCTTGAAAGCTGCAAAGATCCTGAAGATTTTTAAAACTTTGAACATCTGATTAAGAAATACTGATCTGACAGTTTCCTAACATTTTATTTCCTGATCATTAAAAATTAAAACATTAAAAGGGCATCATCAAATGAGCTCTATCTTAACATTTCATAATTTTTTTTAATTAAAATTAAATATAAGGTTATTCAAGTTATCAGGTTAACCTTAAAGAATCACTCATTATACAACTTTTCTTTATCTATTTGGGGAAGTAGCTGTTGGTGTTTGGCTGTCATCTAAAGCAAGTTGGCACATCAATATGAATCTAGATGAATGCATAATTCTATCCCAATGTTTGGTATAGAGACATCTAAAATTAGGGGCATCAAAAGCACCCTGCTCCCCAGGCCAAATCTGGACTGCTGGGATCCTAGTGGACCAGATGTAGACATGGCAGTGGGCAAGTGGCGAGGCTCACCACAGAAGTTAGTGCAGCTATCACTCACCCATGCTGCTGACATGCCTCACCAAGTAGCTTGATTCCCTGGACTTTGGCAGTAAGCCTTGTCCCTGCTTGGCTCACCCCCTAAATCCTAGCCTCTCTACCAGCCCTGCAAAACACACCACAGGGCTCCCTGAGCCAGATCCATCCCACACATCATAAGCTGGACACTCCTGATGTAAATCATATTCATGTTAAAGTTCATTTTAAAATCACAGCTCTAATGCTAATTCTGTGGTCAACGCCTCAAATTTTCAAGTTTGGTGTTAGTCAATCTTCCAACTTCCTGCCCACCATAAAACAACATTAAAAATTCCCTCATACCATATAATGGTCACAAATGCATAATAAACCAAGCTTCCTGTATTTGTAAACATCAGTTCCTCACAACATCTTCATCATGCCATGTTTTACACAATCTGTTGAAATGGATCTTGGCAGTACGTCAGGTGTATCATGGCTTACATAAATGCCATACTCACTTTAGTTGCTATGGCTTTATCAGCGTAGGATGTGACAGGTCTCAATGCCACTTGGATAGCATAAATGAACTCTAGAAATCCTTTGCAGCCTTATCTGCTATGATATGATGGTGGATACCAATATAAACCTCTAAATGAATAAAGTACATAGTTCGGACAACTCAAATTCACAATTGCCTTCAAACAGTACATTCTTTCCAGAGTTTTAGAAACCTCACCTCCCTGACCTGTATCTACTGGATCCTCCAAACAACTCAGTGCTCTGCTTAGTAGGAATTCAAAACTGATCAGGACTTAAAAACCAATTTACTCCTTGGAGATTCAAAAAACTTAACTAATAAAACTGATGTGAAATAACAGTTTCAAAATATACCCCCCTAACCCATGAAATGTTACATAGAAGAGGAGTTCCATCCGTTAGCGTCCCAGACTTGCAGCAGAAATGGCAGTAATTAAGAGGCACATGTCACAGTGGGAAGGTTAAAATTGTGACCAGTCATACAAACGGATTTTTACCCCATTTTCCAGCACTATAATTACAGTATTTACAAACTCCAGTTCTTGTAGATGTATTTTATTTTAGTTAGTATTTCTTCAAATGAAATTGGTAAAAAGATTTGCATTGGGAAGTATTACACTATGATATTTGAATAGTTCTATAAAGAAAAAGACAAGGAACCAGATTTTAGTTACAAACTTTTCAAAGAAGTAATTTTAGGAAGTGCTTTAACTTAAAAAATCAAATAAAAAATACAATTTTTTCTCTCAAAGTGAGCAGCTATCTAAATATGTGTAAGGGAGCATAACTGAGGACTACAAACAGTACATGCAGAAGTCCTACCTGAGTCTGCCTCATCGCCCGTTCCACTCGACGAGTACTTGCCTTCTCAAGCTTTGTCCGGAGAAGCAAGGCAGAAGTCTGAATGGCCCAGAACTTAGGTTGAGAAAGTAAACACTGGGAAGGAAAAAAGGTTTACAGTTATTTATCATTAGTTTGTTGATTTTAAATGCCATGGGGGAAAAGTGATACATTTGATGGTAGTTCCTAGCCTTTTACTTATTTGTGGTTTAGTGGATCAGCCCAAAGTATAATCCATTCTATAATTCAAACTTATTGTCATGGCTTCTACTTGTGAATTCAAGACACTACAAATAGTACTGGTCCAATGTTTTCTTTAAAAGGCTATTAATATGATCCTCTAGTCCCCAAGTAATATGCAAGGGCTAAGAAATAGGACTTGGAATATAACTTACAGCAGGTGAATCAACAAGGAAATCATAAAAGATACTGAGTGAAATAAATGAGAATGAATACCAAGAGGAGGTTTTCTTTTATTTAATTATACAGTGGCTCTAATGCAAGCAAAAAGTGTTTTCCTGGTGTCATGGTATGAACAAAGCTGTGCCTAGAAGTAACTGGTAGCTGCCATGAATATCTTATGTGCCTTTCCAATGCTTATGGCAGGAAAAGAAATGAAGAGAAACAAATTAGACTGTACACAGTGCAGGTAAGAGGGTGGTAACTGAAGCCAGGGTAGGTGGAGGTCGCAACTGAAAGTGTGACTGACAGCACTGTGTGCGCTTTCTACTGTGGATCTATGTCTAGCCATAAGGTATTTTACCTTTATCTGCTGGCCCTCCATCTAGTAAACCATGTCTTTGTAACCTCTAAGCTGAATTACTGGAGCCACACTGGAAAAGAACCCCAAAGCATAAGATTTTATAGTGTCCTGCCTCTGAAGGCTGCTACTAGGCCTCATGCTTTCCATTAGTTCAGCAGCCCCATCCTTGTTGCAATCTGAAAGGTTAGTCTGGATCAGTAAAGCTCTAAATGGTCTGAAGTCTAGTTATGAGGGCTCAGTTTTTTCTGTCATGGGAGTTACAGCCTTACTCTGGTGGTTCTTAGGGCTGCACACTCCATTGCAGGTGGCAATCAGGCATTCCCAAAGGAGGGTGCACTTTTCTGGAACTCAGTTCCTCCAGTGGCTCGTTCAAGCCAGATGTTAAATAAACTTCAGGGACTGTTTAGCTAAGCACTTGAATTATGTTTATTTTAGTTTAACAGGAGTGACTTTTTTGTAAGGAAGGTTTCCCCTGGCTCCCCTTGTTTACTTCCATGTTGCCTATTGTTTGATTTACACTATAAGATATATATTTTGTTCTATATGATGTTTTAATGCAAGATGGATAGTGTAAATGAACTCTTGAAATCCTCTGCAACCCTATTTACTATGATATGGTGGTGGATATCAATATAAACCTCTATATGAATAAAGTATGTATTTGAGACAACTCAAATTCAAAGTTCCTAAATTCAAGGTTCCACAACAAGACTAAAAAACAAAACAAATAAATAATTCAAAGGACAATTACTTTCAGACACTGAAATTTGGAAGATTATACTCTTCACTGCATATTTTTAACAGTAATTTGTAGACAGCAATTGAATACACAGCCATCTATTGCTGTTGATCAAATATTAATGTGGTAGGAGCAGCAATACTTATGACTTGGTTTATGCCTAGATTACAATTTTTGGAATAGACGAGGGGTCAGTAACCTAGGGCCCATGAATCCTTTTGATCCGGCCCATGAACATGGGACCTTGGTGTAACTGGGCAGAAGAGGACTTTGGCAGCAGTTACTTTCCCCATGCAGATGCAAAGAAAAGTAGTAGCAGGAGGCAAGCATCTGCCATCAGCATAGGGAAAGCGCCTGTTACTGCTGCTCCTTTTCCTTGCACCAGCACATGGAAAGCACCCCATGCCAGTACAGAGAAAAGCAACAATAGCAGGTACTTTCCCTGTGCTGTCAGCTAGCATCTGTCTGCAGCTGCTACTTTTCCTTGCACCTGCACAGGGAGTGTTCCTCGTACTGGTGCTTCCCCTGTGCCAGCGCAGGGAAAAGCAGTGGCAACAAGTGTTTTCCCCACGCTGATACCATGGAAAATCAGAACTGGCGGCTGGGTCCTTGCACCCACCTACTGGCCTACCTATGACCTAAAGTGAGTCAATCTGGCTCACAACCTTAAAAAGGCTGCTGACCACTGATACAGACAAATGTAACAACTGTATTGGTGTCAAGAAATTGTGATATAAGATCTCTGCACTTGTACCTGTTAAGTCTGCATGGTCCTGTAGCAATATAAATGCAGCAAAAGCACTGCAATTTTAGTCCTGAATGAAAGTGTTTAAGTTTTAGCATTTTAGCTAACTTGTGGCACTAAAGGAACATGCAATTACATTGTAACAGCTGTGGTAGCCCCTCCTCTGCTTTTAAAGCAATTAAAAGTTACATTTGTCCATAGCTAGGGACCTACTTAACTCATCATGAAAGGAAGCCATTCTTGTGGCTTGCTTATGGCACGAAAGGCCAATTTCACAGGCATTTCCCAGCAGCTCTGCCCCTCAATGCAGTTTGGTGGAGAGGCCCCACCACTGC
Organism: Alligator sinensis; assembly: GCF_000455745.1. Classification (NCBI taxonomy): domain Eukaryota; kingdom Metazoa; phylum Chordata; order Crocodylia; family Alligatoridae; genus Alligator; species Alligator sinensis. The sequence continues at coordinate 4,096,409 of NW_005841901.1, read as the reverse complement.
CACAGATAATAAGTCTCAAGCATGTGAGAGTGGCTACAGGGATCGCTGAACTGTCTAAATGTCATGGTAAGGGTTGGGAGATTCTAAAACAGCATATTATAGAATAATATGCTGGGAGTGGGGGGAGTTTGGGTTGATTGTGCGGGAAATCATGGTTGATGAAATAGTTCCTGAAAATTGCAAACACTACCATTTTTTACAATTTCTGTGAAAACCGCAAACCCGCAAATTAAGCAGGCCCATATCCATAGCCTTTATGCCTTAATAAACTTTTGATAAGCAGCAAACTAAGAGCTCAGATACCCAAGAAGCAGCAGAGGGGAAAAGTTGTAATTCAGACAGAACTGTTTCCTTGGTTTCTTCCATTGCTAAGGTGGGCTGGGGTGGCACAGGAACTAAGACGCACAGTTTAGATAGCCCAGAGGTCAAAAGTTTGAGGCCATAGCAGAAGTGCTCATGGTTCAGCCTGTCAGATTCCAATGAATCTGTGAATTCTGCTCAGCACCTTGTCACAAGGACATGAAAAAGAAAAAACACTCTTATAGTATTTGTACATTAGCGTATTACTTTTCCCAGTCTTGCTCAACTGTGCTGGTTGGCATGTGGGATGGTGGTGGAACAAAGGTCGTTGCCATGCAACAGAGGTAAGGAGCAGTAGGCAACTGTTGGATCCTCTGGATCATGGTGTATGTGTAAGAAGTCTAGTCAGGTGCCTGATGAATCCACTTGTACAGAGTCCTGCAACCATCACACACAAGACCTTTGCCATGTATGCCTAGACAAAAGTATGGAGGAGTGGAGACGGCTCTACAACTATCATCCCCCTTTATACCAGTGAGATCAAATCCACAGGCCAGACCGAGTCCAGAAATTCAGTGCCTTGATGGTTGTAGCTTCTGCCAGAGAGCAACAGATAAGAACTGCTGCTGACTACCTAACACGTAAGTGAGGACATGTTTCTGCCAGGGTAGTGTCCCTTAGCCTTTCTCCAACCAAACAGTACCCACAAGGCAGTGGGTTGAGGCACCCTATATCTGCCTTACTCTGGAGGTTGCAACGTCATGGTATTTTATCGGCGCTACCTTGCCACCAGAAGCCCCACCATGTTAACACCAAGCACTCTAGTCAGATGCAGTTTACAGTCGCACCCAGAACCAGAGGGAAGGAGTAACAACTCTCTAAAATCTGCCTTCCTGCACTCCCCACCTATCAATCCAGGTAGTGCATGCAGAGGGAGTGTGAGGGTTCCTTAGTGGCTAATGAGTCAGCAAGTTAAAGCCCTTTCCTTAATCCAAATCCTCATTTTTGAAGTTACACATAGGCAAAATATCAGGTATACCTATAAAACAGTTACAACTGAGACAACAGGAATTTCTCCAATAGCTTTCTTAACACGAACAAATGGTACACAAGCAGGAAACTTCACTGCTTTTACAGCATCTTAACAAAAATGTGAAAACAGGTGTTCCTTTCAGTTAGACTCATCTTTAATTGTATTAGTACTCAGCTCAGTCTCATGCCAACACTCCCAAATGCACATATTTCTCATTGTTAAACCATTATGTTTAAATCAGTACAAAAAAAATGAGAAATGATTTAAGATGACTGTTTATACTCAAAGGCCTTAACAAACAGCTTCAAAACAAATAATAATAAGTAGTATGCAGTCCTAAAATTACCAACCAATTACCATTCAGTACTAAAATTACCAATTTTCTGCATATTCCAGAAAATAATGGTTCTAGTCAGTCTATGAAGTCCTAAGATTTTATACTTTCCCCAGTGGCCCAAACCAGACATTATTAATACACAGGACTACACTGTAAAACAGTACATCTGGAAACAATAAACATTAAATGAAGGTTGATAAAATCTTGCATAAGGTACTTTACAATGTGCTGGGCTGTTCTACTTAAGGCAATTAAGAAAACTAATGAATAAAATAATTTCAGAGAAAAGTCTGCTCACCAAACAGATTCTCAGAAAGATTCTTTTGCCCATTGTAGACAGTTAAAACAATGCCAATAAAACAAGGAAAAAGAAAAGAAGTTATGTAACGTACTCTGTACAAAATGGAACATTTTCATTTAATTGTTTCAACTCTCCAATCCACAAGAAACTTTTACTTTTGCATCACTATCGTTGTTTAAAAAACATGGAAAGTAAATAAGAAGCCTCTTTTGTTGGCACTGAAAAAATTAAATTGTCTCACTGTATTATGCTGCCATCTATACCAGTGGAGGCCAATATTTTTAGCAGGTATGCTGCAAACTAAGTCCATGACTTTGCAGAATGCCGCTCAGATCCCTTTCCCTTGCCCAATCTGCTTCTTTATTTTCTGCTCCCTGCCTGAACTGCTGCTTTGCTTCCTGCTCCCTGTCCTATCTGCTGCTGTGCTGCCTGCCCCCTCCACCCCGATCTGTCACGTGCCACACAGAGACACCATCCATGCCACAGGTTGGCCACCCCTGAATCTACATTAATCAGTAATGATAGTGATTTCTTTCTGGGGTAGTACAAGCATAGTGATGGAAGTGATAGAGCAGTGGTTTTAGGGAATGGACACAATGTGATGCAAGCAATTTTTCACTCAGAGTAGTAGTTTTCATCTCTCCCCCGTTAATGAACTCTAAAATTCCTATCCTGTCCCATATAAATACCGAGTTCTCCTGTCTTGGGGACCGTCATCCTCCTGAGCATGCAGGAGGTGCTCAGCCTCGCACCTTCTCTTTCACCCAGTGGGAGCTCTGGCTTCTTGTTGCTGCTTAACTACAAGAAATGCTTGCACCTGTCCTGGAGATCTTCAAAAAGAGACCGGACACACATCTTACTGGGGTTATACGCCCCCAGCAGACTTTCCTGCCCAGAGCAGGGGGGTTGGACCTAATGATCTCACAAGGTCTCTTCCAGCCCTAAACTTCTGTGAATCTGTGAAACAGAGAGCTGCTGACAGATGGCGGGGGGAAACCCCAGCACATTACTAGAAGAAAAATTGTGTCAGTTTGACCTGGCTCCCCAGCATCCGTATAGCTCGCGTGCTTCCGCATGGCTTTTTGGTACTTTTATCTAATATCTGATTGAATCAGCTATTAGATAAAAACACCAAAAAGTCCCGCTGAAGCACACGAGCTATATGGATGATGCGGGCCAGGTCAAACTGATGCAATTCCTCTTCTGGGCATGCGCTGCACTCGGCACAGGGACGCACCGAGCTGAAAGTAAAGCATTGTTTTTCAGACCCCTGTGGTGGCCAGAACCAGAGGGGTTATTACTATCATGAGCAATAAATATATGCTCTTGGAGACATCCAGGCAATTATCTAGCAGTTAAGATTAGCTAATGCAAAAGTGCAAGTTTGCAACCCCGCAAGTGGAATCTGTCTGTCACAATTTAACCAGTGTTGAATCTAACTGTTTGCACTGATCATGGGATTGACTGGGCCCCAAAAATAAGCAAAACTGCAAGATTAACTGATCTAACAGGTTTTTTAAAGGTCAGTCAGAACAACATCTGACCACCTAATATAATTAACACATTCCAAAGAATAAGAAACCAAGGGGTTGAGCTTGGGCAGAGTAATGCTAATTTCAAACCTCAAAGTAATGTGGTGTAATTTGCTTATTGGGTGAACCTGAGTTCAGGCAGTAATTTTTCATGATAATTTCTAACACCTTTTAACACCATAGGGTAACAGCTATAGGGCAAGATTGTGAGTGGCTCTAAAGCCAACAGATTAGCATAGATAAGGCATAAAGGAACGTGCATGTCAAGTAACTAGTTAGAAGGACGGGACAGAAGGACCATCGCTGTACCAAGCCTGGACCCCAGACTCCCAGTGTGAGCAAGGACTGGATCCTGACCAAGGGACCTTCCCGGTGACCCCTCGGACAGTGTTGATCGGGGATGCCTGACTTCGCTGGAACAACTTGGCGCGCACCTGGCATAGAGGGACTGCCGATAAGTTGCCAACCCCATGTGGGAACTCTTTGTCATTCTATCTGTTGTTATTGTTCACTATTAGCTCTCTATTACTGTACTATCTGTTTGTCGCATTAACCTTTCTGTTAACTGTTGTATGCTAAGCTATAAGTAAATTTTCCTTTACTTCACTCCCAACTAGCCTCCTCAATCCCAAACCCAGCAACCCAGCAGTCTAATGGCTAATACACTCACAGCGCCTGCCTAGCCGGCCTGTGACAGACCTCTCACCTCTGGAAGCGGTCAGAAGCTCCAGGCTCTCTGCTCCTCCTTATTCTTCCCTTCAAAAAAAATGCAGCTTCAGTCTTCTCTCCTACTATAGTGATACCTGGTCAATTTGCTCTTCCCTTTTAGTCTTTTACAAAAAACAAGTCATGTGAGCCCTAAAAGAACAGGAGAGCTTGGGACTCTGCTCCTTTGTTCTATCACTCCCCTCCTGGAAAAGGGAGAACTATGAACTTCCTGTTCCCTCTCAGGCTATTCACCCAAGCAACATTTTTACTTGAAAGGGTTTCTACAGCTCTGCCACATTAAATCACAACACATCAAACATTTTTAAAGAAGCCCACACACTATAAAGCAAAGCAGCATACCCCATTGCTGACAAATCATAAAATTGCTTTCCTAATGTGTCCAGGTATTTTATACTGGAACACTATATCAATACAAACAAAGGCACACTGACAACTTTTGTAACATGTTCCACTTGTGCTTGAGAGGGTTTTTCTTTTATTTGTAAAAAGAAATCAAGTCATATCATGACATCTTGTACAAGGCACATACTGTGTAAGAAAGTCAACCAAGTAAGTTAACAAGACCTGTGAGATATTGTAGGACTGGCCTCGAGTGAAAAGAATTCTTGTTTCTTCCAGCTGGATAGCAAACACACCTGTTATTTTACCTCTGGTGTCTGAGTCATTCTTTTAAAGCTACTGTAGAGTTGGTTAATTTGTTTCCAATCACCTGGGGAAGGATCCTTCTACATTTTCAAGACAAAAAAAAACAACTTGGAATATGATCCTGAGGAACAGAGAGGGGAAATTACTAGGAGATTAGGGAAACCTTGATTTGGTCTTCAAGGGATTCTTTCTGAGGGCTGTCACTTCAAAATTTAAGTCTGATGACAGAAAGAATTTACAAAACCTGACATATAGCTTTCCTTTAAATGTCTTTCTTACTTGCTTGTTTACATTATAATATTTTCTCACACTTTTTGTAACCCAAACACAGAAGTGCTAATGCAGAAAGCAAATAAATCTTTCATTTTCATTTCCAGTTTAAAGACTAACAGAACACAGTCTGCACTAATTGCAAATAAGATTAAAGACGTTTAATGTTAATCTAAAGCAGAGGTGCTTAACCTCTGGCCTGCAGGCCAGATCTGGCTCATGGAGCCATGTCATCTAGGGTCTGGAAATTTGGCAGTGGGGGAACAGTGGCAGTGTTAATTGTTACTCCTCTGCTGCCAAATTTCCAGACCCAGGGGGAGGCCTGTGGGCTGGATAATGTGGCCATCTGTGCCAGATCATGCCAGCACATGGGGTCAGGCTGGTGCATGGCCAGATGTGGGACACAGCTGGATCTGGCATACAGAGTTTGGTCTGCCTAAAGACCAACCCCATAAGTCAACCCAGCATGGGATCTAACCCATGGACTGACCCCTACAGCACTCATTGGCTGTGAGGCCAGAAAGCTGGGTACCAGTACTATTTACAGTATTATTAACAATTTTTTTATAAAATTTGGTCCAATACCATGAGCAATTATGCAAATGGATAATTCTACATGGGCAAATAGTCTCTGTTAAGTTCAAAGAAATGAACTTGCATGTTGTTACTAAAGCTTATCTTCACAAGATCCAAACTGTGTGGCTTAAAATGCCAGCATCCTTTAAGGACCCTAAAGGCTCCTGAAGCCTTAAGCACAAATCCTCTGCTTGGAAAAATACTGATGGGTTTAACTTAAATTTAGAAGCAAGTTCCAATGCTGCTTAATTTAAAAAGTGTATTTTTAAAGAAAAACTCACCTAGAGCTTAATGTTTAAGGAATATCTGCTCTATTTCCTTTGTAAAAGCAACAAAGAAATTAAAAACAATAAACCTTGAGCTCTAGGCTACTTAAAGTGAGATGCAATCAGTTGCCTTGGTCAATATTATTATGGGCCTGATTCAGAAGTACATTGAAGTAAATAAAAATACTTGTCAACCATTATCCCCACCTCAGGATATATGGCCATTTTCCATATGCTGTAGGCAGGACAGCATGCACCTTGGAGAGACAGACCTTCAACTGGACTCAATATTCTATCAGAATCTAGTTTTAGACAGCAGAGAACATGTTTCAGTTTGCTCATAAAAGCCCGTGTTGCTAGGGAGATGCAATGTTATATTCTAAATTAATTGGAGTATCCTAAAATATCCTGTGTTTGTGTCCAGGTATAAAATGTTGCTGTAGTCCAGCTGGGAGATGAATAACTGAGGCCACATCACTGACAGGATGCAATTGCCTAGACAACCAGAGCTGATAAAAAACATTACTCACAGATGCTGTTGTAATTTTTTAGTGTCAGTGAAGAACAAACTGCTAATCTGGGATATGGGCTAACAGCCAAAAGGTACTGTACCAGACAATGAATGCAAACTCCTTGAAACACTTTTCTCTGACGATCACCATAACCTCAGTCTTGCTAGGGGTCAGTGGGTGTGTCTACACTAGATACTACTGCGCAGTAGCACTGCATGGCAAAAACTGTGCTAAGACGCTACTGCATAGTATTAGGCTACTACGCAGTAGTGTCACTTAAAAGGTGTTTACTGCCACTATTGTGCAGTAACTCTGGTTACTGCACATGTATTTAGTACTTGGCTTATACAAGTACTAAATACATGTGCAGTAACCACTGCGCAGTAGTCTCGTGTAGACATGCCCAGCATCAGCTATCCACAAGCTGGTCTCATCCATGCACTAGCCATCTTACTTATGGTACTATACTTGTGTTTGGTAAAGACTAAGGAGAACCGTGTATTATTTACATAATGCTGACACTTGAATGCATAATATGTTACCAGCTCCCCTTGCAGATGCGAATATAGATGCTGAATCAGGCTACAGCTTTATCACAAGCAGCAAGAGGGAACAAAGCAGAACTTTTTCCTTGTCATTCTGATTTTGTGATTTGCTGACACTGATGCAGTTTTCATTTCAGAAGATTACAGTGAAATGCAAGCTCTGCTATTGTTAAGCTTAAGAAGAGCTGTCTGTTCAAAAGATAACTTTTAAGTACTCTAAAATACACCTGTTTACTTAGATAATCCTGAAATCTATTGCATTTCATGGAGCTGCTGGTTCAAATTTGGGGTCATTCCAAGACCATAGGATTCCCAAGATACAGCTCCCTAAAACACCATTTAACAAAGTCAACAGGTTCTTATAAATTATTTTTCCACTCTGCTCAATACTAGTGAGGCCTCAATGGAGTATCTCCAGTTACACTTTAAGAAAAATGTAGACAAGCTGGAAAGAGTCCAGAGGAGAGCAACAAGAATGATAATAGGTTTGCAAAACATGACCCATGAGGAAAGGTTGAAGGAATTAGATTTGTTTAGTCTAGAAAAGAGAAGAATATGAGGTGACATGATAACAGTTTTGCAAACCTTCTAAGAAGTTTCTGAAGAGGATGGTGATCAATTGCTCTCTACGGTTATAGGGGAAAGAACAAGAAACCATATTAATTTGCAGCAAAGATTTAGATGAGATCTTTAAAAAAACAGCCTAGTTATGAAGGTAGCTAAGTATTAAAATGGGAGGTTGTTGAATCCTCCTTAATGGAGGATTTTAAGAATAAGCTAGACAAAACTGTTAGGAATTTTCTGGGTATACTTGATCCTGCCTCAATGCAAGAGATGGACAAGATGTGCTCTTGATGTCCTTTCCAGCTTTCCATTACTACTATTATATGATTTTTGTGCAAACCCAAGGCTCAAACAACATCTCTAATTGCCCCCCAAATAATCTCAATTGCTTCACATTTCTCTCAGCTAGTGCACAGCAGCCACTGTCCCTTCAAGGATGCACAATGCAAAATGATGGAGGAAGCATTTGGTTTTAAATAGAACATGCAACAAACACATGGAAGAGAGAAATGTTCATGTGTGGCAAAAGTAGGTAACGGTGTTTGCAATAATTTGTCACAGTAATTTGATGGTTCAAGGGACATGCTGTCATCATTGATAGCTCTGAGCTATTCTCATACGCTTCAAGTTTGAATGTCACCATAGACAAGTCTCTTGCAGGCACTTGTGTAACAGCCCCACCATCTTCCCATTTCCTTATGGCTACCCCATATTTACTGGAGCATGATTTGGCAAGGGGGAACGTGGAATTGGTGGGGAAGGCCCACGGCAGTAGGGATTTGCAACGGGAATGCACAAGGGACAGCTGCAGCAGAGGTAGGGACTGGAGGATATGGCAGGTTAAAGCAGCAAGAGGAAGTGCTAGAACAGTGCAGGAAAAAGTGGGGTAAAAAGGAGAGAGTCAGTTGTCCAGTGAGAATTATTGAGGGGGATTAATCTCTGGTCTCTCTCAAACCCAGACAAGGAACCAATTAATCAGGACAGGTTTGGCTGCTCTGGCTTCAACTGATAAGGCTTCAACCAGTGTAGCACCTGGGCTTTTCTTCACAACATCTACTGAGGTAAAAATGCAGAGGTGGGAAATTTAGACATAGAAAGACACTGCGTTTTGCCCACTGTCACACACAGAAGTCTGGTAGGGAACAGGGAACTGAACCCAGAGTTCCCTTGTTTTTGCAGGTAAGCTCTTCTGAAAAAGAGCTACCTAACTCCTACCTTATTCTCAAACATTTAAGACATACTGCCAGACCAGCTAAATTTTACAATCCTTTCGCTCCTCTCATATCCCACTTTACTCGCTGATGGCAATCCCCATATGCTCCTGATGACAACCTATGCAGCTCATTGCTGAAATGAGGCATATTGTATCTCTCAAACTATACACCCGCCTATTCTCTTTTACCACATACACAGAGAAGCAAGGGGAAGTGGCTCAGGACTCCCAGAGGAGATTCTGTGGACCCTCCTATTACACTCAAGAGCTCTCTGTGCTTTCCTAATTAACTCTACTATTCAAGATAACTGTGCATCCAACTAGAAAGGTTATTTGTACCCAAAGTGTATAAATTTATACCCGAAGGGTATTTATACCCGAAAGCTTGCAAAGAAGAATTTTTCCAACTATCTGAGTTGGTCTAATACTGGATTTACCCAAAGAACCGTGTCCAATTATGAATGAAGCATAAGTGCATACAGATCATTCCACATGGCTCAGCTCTAGGGTAAGGTTAACAAAGTTAACATTACAATTGCATTAGCATGTACCTTAACTATACCTTAGTTTTCTGAAGCTCGAGTTTTGGAATGGCATGACATAACATCAGGCAGTTTTAATTCTTGATTATTAAAAAAAAGTCAGTGAATATATCATATTGCACAAATTTGCTTTAAAATGATTAATGCTAAGTATACAGTATATCTGTGATTAAGCAATTTCCAGTGCAAACTCTATTTACACACTGAAACAAGAACAGACATCAGGGAAACAGAGAGAGGACTAGATTTGTAGTTATAATTAAACCTGACAGAAGGTTCCTGTCTTGTTCTGACCCACACCATAAGTCAGTCTATATTAATACTTTTTGTTCAGCTATTTGATACATGAACACAGAAAAAAACCCTATGGTTTGTCAGACAGAGGGGTTATTTGTTATCTGGGTTTCAAATGTAACATAAATTAATACCTGTTCTGGCTGTAGGTACCCGTAACAATTTAAAATGTGCAATATAAAAATTACTACAAAAATCAAAACAGCATCACTTAGCACAGAATCACCAGCCAAAACACATATTACAAATGAAAATCTCTCACTTCTTATACTCCTGCCATTGTCTTTGGAAAGAAATGAAAAATCAGTTATCATCACAACACACAACTCTACAATTTACCAATCTTCTGTTGATTTGACAGTAGAGAGGCAGTCCAGAATTATGCTGTTTATAACCACTACCAAAGTTGTTTTGTTTTCTTTTTTTATGAACCCTTTTGTGTCATAAATTAAATAGACAAGAAAAGGTGCATTTGCTGTGTACTGTGTTTATGATATGATCCTTTTGCCATTCACATTTACAACAATTCACTATGTCAGTGCAGAAAGTAGTTTAAACCAGGGCTCTCCACCTTCTTAGCAGCCAGGGGCTGCAGGCCACAGGGATCATGCCTCCACCTCCTGGCCACATATGTGTGGGTAGCTCCCCTGCTACTGTGCATGTGGGTGAACACCCCCATCCCTCATCCATCACTGCACCCATGCACTGGCAGGTAGCCCCCAAAACCCATGCACCACATGAGCAGGCAGGCTCATCCCACCTGCTTGGCTATAGGCTCCCCTGGTACTGCGGGTTGCAGTGGCCTGCACCAGCCTGCCCACCCACCCCATGGGGCAAGGGGCAGGACGCAAAAGCCAGAGAAGGGACGGGGAGCCTGGACATCCCAGCTGCAGCACCAGTCAGGGCAATGAGGGGAGCAGAAAATAGGGGGAGTCAGGGTTAAAAAACAATTTAATAACAAACAATAATCTAAGTACTTTGCTGCTTAGCAACTTTTTTCCCCCTAAAGAATTAATTTGTTACAAGTACATCTGGCACTTCATAAGAAATCTAGTCTTATTTCTAGCTGTACTTTCACTAATAACTTCCTTAAAAAAAAATCAGAGGGCATATCCTCAGTATTCTCACAGGTGATTTTATTTTTGTTCAATTCTGCCAATAAATTCAATTTAACACTACAGAAATTACACTTAATATTATGGAACTCAGCACAGGGATTGCACTAAACCAATTCCTGTCTCAGAGCTTTCATTAAGGAAGGTCCCTCAAAAACTGTACACTGGTCTGCAGAACCTGGCACTAACCTGCTAAGTCATTTTAATGCTTGTCATCCCAAACTAAATTAACCAATACAAGATTTCCCCTCTTTTCTCTTTCCAGTTATGGTGTAACAAACATTTTAAAATATTGCAATTCACAAACTAATTAAAAGATTTCATTTTAAATTTTCAAATAATGTATTCAGTATTTAAAAATAAGTACCATGGCAGCATGTTTTATTTTCACACACAATATTTTGAATAATTATTTTGCAGACTAAACTCCATTCATCTTTAACTATGAAGCCACAGCCTGCCCTTCTATGAGACACACATGCACACATATGCACATCAGTTTAGTAAAAATTAAACAATCTAAAACTCACATGGAAATAATTCTCATTAATGTTTTATTGCCTGTTGGGGACATCACCACCTAATCAAATACATTTTGCAATTCAATCCAAAATTCAGACACACCCGTAAGTGGAGAATGACCACTCATTTTGGACAGCTACACCAAAACACAACAGGCCAAGCTCAAACCTAACTTGTTTGTGCACCAACGAAGAATTTGTGTTTTTGAGTTTAATGGGTTCTATTCAACTAGTCGTGATTTACACTCCACATTACCATTTTATATAACTCTCCCTGTTTGCTTGGAACTAATTTGTGAATAAAGAAATGTGATGCTGAAACCAAATCATATCTTTACCTGCAACCATTTTCTCTTCATAACAACTTCAATCATCTGTTACCACTGGTGTCTCATACAATATTCCAAAATAACTCTTTTGAGTTGTTTAACCATTAATCACTGTGGTAACTCAAGCAGCCTCTAATAATTCCTCGCCTTTGCAAAACTTACCCAAGAAAAATAGTTAATATTTTAATTTCACATGTTACTACCTGGGTGATATATATGAATATAAAAAAAAAATAGAGGGCATCTGCTCAAGACAGTCAGCCTTTAGACAACTACTGTTACTTGGTACACAGAAAAATGCAATAATAAAGTAGAAACTTCTATATTCACTAGTCATATCTTACTGTCTATAAGTCTTTCATAAGGGTCTGAAAAAGATTTTTCTATTATAATTTCACTCAGAGACTCCAGTTACAATATTAAAAATTCTAATCCTTTTTGACATAGCTGACTTTCAACACTGAAGAGTTATCTTGTGGATGAGAGAGAGAGAGAAAGTGTATCCAGGCAGAGTAAAATCTCTCACATCTTGAGAATTTAATGTCTGCATCCATCTGCCCACAGGAAGAATTATGATTCTAAAAGGATGGTTTTAAGACTCAAGGGCAATCTAGGGACAGAAAGAAACCATCTTGTGAGAGAAATAAAACTCTAGAGTTGTGCAAGAGATTCCAAACTCTAAAGTCAATAATCCACCTAATTTACAGAAAAATCCCTTGAATCACAATAGAATCCTCATAGTTTTGAGTGCTTATATTTTGGCCTTGTTTCCAGCATGTATATCTGATGCAGAAACTGTATGCAGGTACTCAGGTCAATGGTTTTTTCTTGTGAGACATGATTCTCTTAAAGGAAACTACCTCCACCTTTTTATGGGTGCACTCGTCTCTTTTTCTTCAAGCTCCTTATCTTACTTTACTGTTGCTCTATATCTACATCCCATAGGTTACAAGAACTGCTCAACAGAACCAAACTAAAACATCAGAGGTGCTTCCAGGATGTTGACTTGGAAGTCAGATACTAGGCTTGAGACAGATCTATGAATTTCTTGCTTTTGTAAGCTTTAAAACTTCACTCATATCTTTAAAATGCTTATGATTTGAGATGGAAACCCAATACTTAATTTTGTGTTTATTTTCTCACAATTTTATTTTTAAATAATACAGGTTTCCCTTGCTTTATGTTGTACATGCATTCCTGGAAAATGGCACACAACTCGAATGGCCATAAACCAAACCCACTTTACATTGTAACAAATAGGGATACGTTCCAAGACCCCGACTGTACTGACCCCCAGACTCATTTCTACCACTTTTACAAGATAATTTTGGTACTCACCAACAGCAGACAGTACACACAAGCACAGGGCACTATCATAATGGGGATGGTAACTACAGAAACACGTCACAGACAACGAGTGAGGAGCACAGATCCACACAGGAGACTATATTTTGGTGTATGTCACTCCCACAATGCACTGCACAAAGCGGTTGACTGCGGGATTCCACCACACCGATCGCATAAGAGTGAATTTACCTTGGATATAATGATTTTTTGGTATAAAAGGAGCATTGCATAAGAAAGAATTCGCACATACAGAACCCATATAAAATGAGGGAAACCTGTATGCCTTTTTCTACTACAGAATATTTACTGTAAATTTCAGTTGCCTAATTATTGTAAATATTTTTCATTTACATTTAAACCTTTTTTAAAAATTATATGAATCTTTGGAGTCAAGAGGGCCAACTATGGTACCAGGTTAACACAAGCAAAAGATATTAACACTTTCTTTCCAATGTTGTTGAAAAAATCCTGATTTGTAATATATGTTTAAAATAAATTTAAATTTAACATATGTGCAGAAGCATTTTTAAACCAGAGACCCCAGCAGATGCTACCAAAACTGGAAAGCACCCGTCTGCTTGCACTCTGTTTCTAAATAGAATTTACTATGCTTTCAGTAATTGCTCAAATAAAGTATTTTTCAGCACAAGTGAATGCAAGTAGCTTAGCTGAAATTCCACAACCCCCCCCCCCCCCCCCCTGCCCCACACACACACACAAAGGGTAAGCAGAAAACCATATTTATTCTTTTACCCAAAAGATTGAACCAGCGGCCATATACACATGTTCAAATAATCTGGGAGAATTCTACCAGGTTTGTTTTCCTCGTAGAAAAACTTACTTGGAGACACCTGAACAGACACTCAGAAGCTGAGCCCTTGAAGAGCAGAGAGCATGCAATGTTGATGCTGCACAGCCAGGAGGTCCCCTATGAACACTTATAAACCTGCTCTGCAGACTGTCTCAGTCTACCTAGAGACAGATGGCAAGATTATACAGAGTAGTCCTGATTGGCTGACCCAGACTGGAAAGGACCAGCCTGTTTCTCCCTGAAGCACAATGTGGGGATTATGAAGGAGGAATGCTCTTTCCTCCTCCTGCTAGGCTGGTACAGAACACTGTCTCCTTGGGAGCAGGTGGGAGCAAAGCACCCTGAGATGCTGGAGGACTGTGATGTGGCTTCTCTCAGAAAAGAATGTATATAGACATTTGCTCTCTCAGGAGAAACTAGTTGTTCCCAGGTTATTTTTCTCCTGGAGCAGCCATTTTTGCTTTGGGAGAAAAATCCTGAACATCTGTATACTCGTGGTCTCTCTTCGGAGAAAAGAAGCCGAATGCCTGTATGTGACCAGTGTTCCATGTTGCTCATTTGCATTTCTCCTTCAAGGTGGCAAAACTTGGTCATATATAGTTTCATGTCCTAAATGTGACTTAAGTCACAATTTTAAGCCACTCTTTCAAAACTTTAATAATGTAGAATGCAAAAAGCTGTAACAAGGTCTTATTCCATTAAATGGCCATGCTTTGCTTTTTGTCATAATAAATTGATTTTTTTAATGTTATCGGATGATATGTCAAGACAGTATTTTATAAAACTCAAGCAGCCTACTGCTTCATAAATTTAGCATCTCTTCAAATAGCATTTCTGAATGCTCAACTGATCACTATTTTAATTCACTACCTCTCTTCTAAGTGAACTACAGCTGCTTATCACTTCAAGTGAACGAGAGACCCAAACAGAAATCCTAAACTACCAGAATGACAGGGGAAAAAGAAAGATTTACTTTCCTGTGCTGGCTGAGAGACCAACACACGTGTAGTGCCATTTTCCACTATTAATCTAATATCCCATATATTTTTCAGTTGGTTTAGACCACACATTCTGCATGGTTTTTCCAGAGACTAAAGCTGCTCACTCAAGTGCACGACAAGAGTTTATTTCTGTCTATAAAACTAATCCTGGGACTGTACAACTAAAATAGCTTTTCATCACAACAGGTGTTAGCTGATCATAAGCAGAGCTGGGCTTAAAGCTCTTAACTATAGCCATTACAAATACTTCTCTTGATGTTAAAATCAAGAGCAAGGCCAAGACACTACCAATGATTTGCACCAAGGGACTAGCTTAATTAGAAAGGTATTTTTAAAATTTGATTTGTCTAGGCTTGTCTAGTAGCCTCTGCACCACTTATAACATTATATAATTATATATACAGTAAGTACCTTTTGTTTAACTTGCTCATTTCAAATTTCAAAATCATATAAACATGAATTTACATTTCAATCAATTCAAATAAGCTTACTTTACATAAGCTGCTTCACAGCTAGATAGAAGTGTCTGCACTTGTATCATATTCTCTTAGATAGAAATAATAGTAAAAACATGTTTTGTAACATAGATCAAGTTTTCCTGTGAACTGCTATAGGGTTCTGTTATAAGCTTGGTCTCCTCCCATTCTTCCAGCAGTTACTAATACTTTTAGTAACTATACTTCTCCCCATTGGAAGAGATACAAGGCTATTACAAATGTCTGACTTCAACAGCTAACTCTACTGTTCCTTACATTTGCCTCTGGTTTAAAAAAGTAACTCTGATCTTCTAAAGAATGGGAGCAGCTGAACTGCTACTGAAAATGCAAATTTAAACTTCTGAATAGATCTGATTATGCCCAAATTTGCTGGAAGCTATGTGACTACAACGTTAATTGAATTCCAGGGGAAATGAACAGATGCTAAAGACAATACAAGTTGTACCTGACACCTGGAATAATCAAGCTGCAAGACTGCAGAGATTAGAATGGAATATATTTTTCACTTCAGAAGATCAAGAAAATATTCTGCTATACATGGGCCAACAATGCATGAACATGGGCCGACAATGCGAGGACACAGTCAGGAAGGCTAACCAGACCCTGTCGTGCATCTACGGGTGCATCTCAAGTAGGGCCAAGGAGGTGATCCTCCCCCTCTACGCGACACTGGTCAGGCCACAGCTGGAGTACTGTGTCCAGTTCTGGGCACCCCACTTCAAGAGGGATGTGGACAATATTGAGAGGGTCCAGAGGAGGGCCACCCACATGATCCAGGGACAGCAGGGCAGACCCTACAATGAGAGGCTACGGGACCTGAACATGTTCAGCCTTCACAAGAGAAGGCTGAGGGGGGACCTTGTGACAGTCTATAAACTCAGTAGGGGGGGACCAGAAGGATTTGGGGGAGACCTTGTTTCCCCTAGCACCCCCCGGGATAACAAGGAATAACGGCCACAAGTTGTTGGAGAGTAGGTTTAGATTAGACATCCGTAAGGACTACTTCACAGTTAGGGCGGCTAAGATCTGGAACCAACTTCCAAGGGAAGTGGTGCTGGGTCCTACCCTGGGGGTCTTTAAGAAGCGGCTTGATGCCTACCTGGCTGGGGTCACTTGAACCCAGTTTTCCTCCTGCCCAGGCAGGGGGTCGGACTTGAAGATCTACAAGGTCCCTTCCGACCCTACTTCTATGATTCTATGATACGCATAAGACAGAAAAGGCCTCTCTCATCCTCCTGGAAGTGCACTTACTACTACTATTATGGCCTCAAAAGCCCTAGGCTGCAACTACATGGCAGCTCTCTCTACCGCAAACCTTGCAGTGTCCTTTCATACTTGTCAATGCGAATTTATTCTTCAGTCCCTACTGCTGCTCTGGACCGCTGCCTTGCAAGGACAATGCAAGGACAATCTCTGCTTATCAGTCAGGGCTATTTTCTTTTTTAGTTTTCCTGTGGGTGGCTCAGAAACAGTTCCAGCCTTTGAACTATTTTTGTAATTTGTGAGATTATAGACTAAGGGCACATCTACATGTCGCCATATGGCACCGCGCTTTAGTACTTCCTTTTAGACTCCAAAACTGTGTGCTGCACAGTTGGGTTTTGCCACTATGTCACCATAATGACACATTATACTGGGGGGAGCTACACAGGCACGCTATACCCAGATGATCACTACATCGCCATAGAGTGACATGTAGATGTGCTCTAAGAGTCCTAAAAAAATATGCCATCATGCTTTAGTGCACAATACTAAAACACAGTCTTCTTACAAACCAGTTTCATATTTCAGAAAGCCAATCTTCCACTGTCACCTCATTTAGTTCACCAATTCTTAACATAGGCAGAGATTCATTTTTGAAAGTTTATGCCTTTTTTCTTTTGGGGAGCAGGAAGCTCTATTCACTGAAAAATGCTGAGACAACATAATATCCACCTTGCACCCTACCAGCCAAGGTAATACTTCATTGAAAAATCAGTTAAATTGTTGAATAGGTTAAGTCAGTGCATACTGTTGGAATGATGTTAAAGCAGTGACAGCCCAGAAAATACGTGAGAGAATTTGTTGTGGGTAATATCTTTTATTGTACCAGTTAAGGTTGGGATAGACTTACATAAACTTTTGAATGCAGAAGAATGTGCTACATTCAAAAATTGTCTAGCTCTATGCCCCAGTACAGGCTGGGGGCTGACTGGCTAAGCAGCAGCTTTGCAGAAAAGGACCTGAGGATTATAGTGGACAATAAGCTGAATATAAGCCAGCAGTGTGCCCTTGTTGTCAAGAGGGCTAACGGCATACGGGGCTGCATTGGTGGGTATGTTGCCAGTAGGTCAAGGGAAGTGATTCTTCCCCTCTATTCAGCACTGCTGAAGCCACATCTGGAGTACTGTGTTCAGTTTTGGACAGCCCACTACAGAAAGGATGTGGACGAATCGGAGACAGTCCAGTGGAGGGCAACAAAAATGGTGAGGGGAATGGGGGACATGACT